>NC_142873.1:126807121-127110151 GCF_051225735.1 Oryctolagus cuniculus
CTGGAAATGCTTAATTAAAGGATATAAACCTTTCAGATTTTGACAAATATTCCTAGATAACCTTCTAACAAGGCTTCTGTAATTAAAGCATGAGAATACCGGTTTCCTTATGTTATCTTCAAACCTCGTTTTTATTTGTTTTGTTTAGTTTTTGTTTTTGTTGTTTCTAAAGGCATGAGTGAAAAACTTCATTTAATCTCTGCTGTTCAGCAGGAGTGGAGAACATTTTTTTCTGCAGAGGGCCATTTGGACATTTATAATATCATTCTCAGGCCATACAAAATTAGCAGCTTAAAAATTAGCCTGTTCTCGATTTATCGAATTTCAAGTTTTGCCTCTGGTTGCTTGGGCAAGACCAGACTATGAATGATTTCACGGCCCTTATGTGGCCCATGGGCTGGACATTCCCCAGTCTCAGCCCTGCTTTACAGATTTACATTTTGCTGAATCTCCCTGTAGGCTGAGGTTTCTCACAGATTTTGTTTTTAAGTGAGTAGAATTAGAATGCTGTTGATTAGTTTGAAGATTTTGAAGCTCTTACTGAATTTCTTACTGTTTAAGCCTTACTGAATTTCACTAGTAAAGAACTATCACTGATTTGATATTTTGTTTATACCACGTACCGTGCTTTGAACCTTAATTACTTACGTCATTTAATTTTCATAACCTACTGTGCTTATCTGTTGCTGGGTTACATATTGTCCCAAACTGTAGTGGCTTAAAACTACAAACATTTATTATTCTACAGTTGGCTGTGCACCAAGAATTTGGGAGCAGCTGAGCAGAGTGGTTCTGGGGAGGATCTCCAAGCTTATAGCTGCCAGCCAGAGGCCTCATCAGCTGAAGGCTTAACTGTAGCTGGAGAGGCCTCACTGGTGAGCAGGAGGTCTTAGTGTCTCCCAGCCTAGGCTTCAACGCGGGTCTGCTTGAGCGTTCTCACCACATGGCAGCCAGCTTCCCCAGAGTGTGTGATCCAAGAGAGAGAGCAGAGAGGCAGCCAGGTGCCTTTTGTAACCTCTTTCCTAAGTTGCCAGTTGTCAGCTTCCACTTGATTCTGCTCTTTAGAAACAAGTCATTTTAGTCCAGGCCCAAACCCAATTCAAGAGGAAAGGAATTTGCTTTCAACTCTTCAAGGGAGTACTATCAAAGAATTTATAGACATATTTTTAAACTTTACACACCCCTTGAGATGGTTGTCAAACAGTTATTATACCCATTTTACTGATGAGAAAAATAAGTTCACTACTTATGTAGCCTTATTTCCTCCTCCTGGCCTCCCTCTATTTCTCAATACCCATCCCAGACCTGGTGTTTATTCTCATTCATTCATTCAGTAACTGCTTATTCAGTGCCTATCTTTGTACTAGACAAGGTTATTGTGGAAAGTAAAACAGATACTGTCCTTGACTGCATGAACCTTGGTGGAGGAGAGAAATCTTAATCAGACTCGCGTAAATAATAAATCGTTGTCACTTTGAGAAATGCTATGAAGAATACGTACCCCTAAGCCTATTCGTAGTGCTATTCTCCACCTGTTCCCCGGTGCCACCCTCACCCTTCCAATCTAGAAAGACTGTTTGCTTTATTTTTACATAAAAACTGCAAACTTGCCCATCAAAATTTGAGTCCTTCTTCCGTAAAGCTGTCCTTTCAGCCTGTTAGTATCCTTTTCTCAGGATCATATTGAATGATTGTTTCTTTTTTTTTTTTTTTTTTTTTTTTTTTTTGACAGGCAGCGTGGACAGTGAGAGAGAGAGACATTTTTTGCCATTGGTTCACCCTCCCAATGGCCGCCACAGACAGCGCACTGCGCTGATCCAATGGCAGGAGCCAGGTACTTATCCTGGTCTCCCATGGGGTGCAGGGCCCAAGCACCTGGGCCATCCTCCACTGCACTCCCTGGCCACAGCAGAGAGCTGGCCTGGAAGAGGGGCAACCGGGACAGAATCCGGCGCCCCGACCAGGACTAGAACCTGGTGTGCCAGCGCCGCAAGGCGGAGGATTAGCCTAGTAAGCCGCGGCGCTGGCCCGAATGATTGTTTCTTTAATGTGCCCTCACTTCTCACTCAGCTATACTGAAGGATCCTTGAGGTGAGAGATCTAGGAGTTTTCTTTAATTCCTCTCTATTCCTCACCTTTCACATCCTGTGTCATCTCTACTTCTGCTACCACTCAAGTCTAAACCACTGTGATCTTTTGTCTAGACTACCCACACAGCTTTTTTACTGGTCTCCCCTTTCCCATGGAGCAGCCATACTGATCTTCCTAGTGGGTGTCACCGTTCATCAGATTATCCTGCTCACACCTCTTCCCATCGCACCTCAGACCTAATCCGTGTCCTTGTGGTTGGCTCAGCCTGCTTGTCGTGACCCTTTCCTGTATCTTTGGCCTTACCTCCTACTTCTTTCTCTTCTCTAATTTGAATGATTTGGCCCCCAGATTCATGCATATGTTTAAAGATTTGTTTATGTATTTGAAGGGCAGAGTGACGGCGAGAGAGAGATCTTTCATCCACTGGTTCACTCCTCAAATGGGCACAACAACCAGAGCTGAGGCAAGCCAAAGCCAGGAGCTCCATGCAGGTCTCCCACATTCCACAGGTCTCCCAAGTACACACATGGACTTGGGCCATCGTCTGTTCCTTTTCCAGGAGCATTAGCAGGAAACTGGATTGGAAGCAGAGGAGCTGGGATTCAAACCAGCACTCCAATATGGGCTGCCACTGTCACAAGCAGTGGTTTAACCCACTGTGCCACAATGTTAGCCCCTCATGCAGATGTTTAAACCCCAAAGTCATAAGCTAATGATACTAAGAGTATAGAAACTTAATTCAATTATATTATATAGGAAGTGGTGCCTAATAGGAGATTCTTTGTTATTAGGATCATGCCCCTGCAAGGTGGTTTTTATAAGACAGTTGTTAAAAATGCGTCAGTTTGAGCCCAGCCTCTCTGCTTCCTGGCTTGCCATGTGACACTTCTTCCACTTGTACTCCATCCATTGAGGGAACTTCACCAAAGCATGCTGATTGGACTTCGATCCTCCAAAACTGAGCTAAATACTACATAAGCCTTTTCTCTTTGTAAGTTAACTGTCTCAGGCATTTTGTTGTACTAACAGAAATGCTAACTAATTTCTCTCTCTCTCTTTCTCTCTCTGTAACACACATACACAGTCCTGCTGTATAAATTTGTATTCTTTTTTTTTTTTTTTTTTTTTGACAGGCAGAGTGGACAGTGAGAGAGAGAGATAGAGAGAAAGGTCTTCCTTTGCCGTTGGTTCACCCTCCAATGGCCGCTGCGGCCGGCGCGCTGCGGCCGGTGCACCGCGCTGATCCGATGGCAGGAGCCAGGAGCCAGGTGCTTTTCCTGGTCTCCCATGGGGTGCAGGGCCCAAGCACCTGGGCCACCCTCCACTGCACTCCCTGGCCACAGCAGAGGGCTGGCCTGGAAGAGGGGCAACCGGGACAGAATCCGGCGCCCCGACCGGGACTAGAACCCGGTGTGCCGGCGCCGCTAGGCGGAGGGTTAGCCTAGTGAGCCGCGGCGCCGGCTAAATTTGTATTCTTTAAACATGCCAAGCTGTTTTCTGTAATGGAGCCTTTGCCCTAATGGTTCCTCTGCCCTGAAGTATATTTCATCCAGTCTTCGGTGGTGAATCCCTTCCTATTTAGACCTCAGTTTAAAGTTCATCTCTTTATATAGGCCTTTGCTGGCCATCTGATCTAAACTAGCTACCCAGTCAATCTTATCACGTCACCTTATTTCTGATTTTCTTCTGTTACTTCCTACTACCTAGTATTTTTCTTACATAAGATTGTATTAGTCAACTTTTTATCACTATGACTAAATAAGTACCTAAAACAGGCTACTTAGACAGGAGGTTTATTTGGTACATGATTTATGACTACAGTCCATTTATTCTGTGTCTAGTGAGAGCATGGCAGATAGCAAGAGCAGAATGTATACAGAGGAGGGATCCCATGACAAGGCAGGAAACAGAGCAGTGAGGCCAAACTTAGGCTTTTGTCACCAACCTTCTCATGAGAACTACCTTCGTGGTCATGCCCCCAGTGACCTAAGGACGTCCCACTGGGCCCCCCTCCTAAAACGGAAATTGGATCAGGTCTTCCCCCACCCCCTCCACCACCGCTAACCCATCACCCTGCAGTTAAAGTCCTACATGAGTTTGGGAGCTACACTGTGGTCAAACGATAGCAGTCCTTGCACTAAAATGTAAACCCTGTGACCTCTGATATCTGGTGTTCACTCCTGGTGTAATAGGGTTCACTGAATATATGTGACATTAATGAACAAATGAAAAATGATTTTAAGCCTCTGAACTTACCTTCCAAAGAGGGATGAGGAAGAAGAGAACCTGAATTCCCACCTCCTCTACTGGACCCCCTTCCTCAGACCAAACTGCTACTCACTTAAATGCTTTGCTAGCACTTTCTACTCTGATTCTGCTCTTCTTTGTTACACTGTCCCTTCTACCAGGATGTCAGCTCCACGAGAGCAGAACCTCATGCTGTTGACTGCCACTGTCTCCTCAGTGTCTGCAGCAGTGCACACACAGGGAAGGCAGCAAACATTTGTTGAAGGAAGAAATACGGAACCAAGTTGTGCATTGTCTTCTGTCTCCTAGTGCCTCCCGCTGTGCTTGGCCTCTAGCAAGTGCCCAAAAACTTTGATGGTTTCTCTACAAAGCCACCCTGAATACAATTGCTAGGGGTAAATCTGTGTTCTCATCCTTGAATTTGGGATAGCAAAGCAGTTTGGAACTCAGAATCTTGGAAAAGTGGTTTGAGCCACATTACAGGGCTTTTTAGAATAAGCTCTCTGCAGCTTGAAACTGAGCATTATGCAGGTTCCCCCCATTCCCATTCAAGAAAGAAGTCCAGCTATTTAGAATTCTGCTGCTAAATAGCAGAAGGGAAGCCACATTTTATTTTGCTTCAATTCCTATTTTAATACATTCATTGCATCAGTCGGTGAGTCAGTGGGTATTTATTGAGCCCCTTCAGGGTACAAAGTAGTGCTTTGGTTGAGCTATTGAGTTTGAAATATTAATCACATTATTAAACCAAAACCAAATCTCCAAGTAGTTGAAAATGCTGTTCAAGTTGTCCAGGTACAGTTCCTGTAGACTGTATTTTGTGATGATGGGCTTTTACTTTATAGTGTGTGTTCCCACTTGGGCAGGAACAAAAGTTCAGTTAAATAACTGAGGTGTTGTATTTTACCAAATGAAATCTTGAAGTGGTCCTTGATCATTAGATTTCTTCCTGTCCAGTTGTTGAAGGATTGTGTAGTAATCACTGTATCTTTGGGGTAATTTAAAATTTTTGAACCTTACAGCTACCAGGACTAGAGTTAAGAATAATGCTTACCTTTCCCTCTTTGGCACTAGCATAAAAATTGGGCAGAGAAAGAAGGAGTATTATTGCTTCCCCCAGATGTCAGGTTCATCCAGGGTACTATTGTGCCTCTGCTCCTAGGAGCAGACAAGGTCAAAGAACCGTATGAAATCCAAGGGTACCTTGACATCATCATAGAGTTTATGAAAAAAGCATGTATTCTACAAATTGTTTTCTTGCATTCTTTCCCTTTTAGATTTCTCTCTTGACCTCTGCAGTAAACCACCTCAAAGCCAATGTTAAGTCAGCTGCAGACTTGATTAGCCTGCCTGCCACTGTGGAGGGACTTCAGAAGGTAAGTGCTATGTATGGTACAAAGTGATAATTCAAGCTTCTTTCCAGCTACAATTTGAAAGCCTGGCATTTGTAATTAGTTGCTCCAAGAGGTCAGTGATAGAGTATATAAGTGTATCCTAAAGAATTCAGAAAAACTTTATTTTGATCTGATTAGTTGGCCCTTTAATATCCAACAGGTTGTTTTACCTGTAGTTTATATGGATTCACACCTTTCACTGGGTTCTCTCAGTCCCAAAATTATTCTGCTGGACTCTTAGGTTAGCATGTATGGGTTTGTTTCAAGGATAATCTATTTCAATACATCATTCATAATCTCTTTGTGAAAGCAGACCAGTTGTACTTGAGACTTCTAAATCTCTGTTGTTTTCCACGGTTGAGAAAGAGGGTGTTTTGTTTTGTTTTGTTTTGTTTTGTTTTGTTTTGTTTTGTTTTGTTTTTAATGAATAGCCTGGGGAAATGGAAAAATTTTAAATTCAGTGTTGACAAGGATGTGAAACAAGAAATTTGAAACAGCTGCTGGAAGTATATTGCTAAAGGTCACTTTGGAAAACAACTTGATAATATTTTGTAAAGGTGAACATGCACATCTTCTGAGTACTTCATTCCTAGAAATCTACCCTAGACTACAGGGCCTAGGCAACAGTAGCTCAGAATTTCTGTTTACTTGGTCCTAGAATTCAGTCCTAAAGCAGTAGGCTAGGACAGCCAGCTGAGTGGGGAGAGTAGATAGGGGAAGGAAGAGAGAGGCATCTGACCAGAACAAAAGGAACAGCATCCCCTGCATCAGGCAATGGAAACAAGGGGATTCAGGAATAAGAGAACCCTACACAGTAGGCATCAAATCTAGGATCTTGGCGGGGACAGGCATTCTGGTGCAGCAGGTCAAACTGTCACTCAGGAGGCCCACATCCCATATCAGAGTGCCTGGGAGCCAGTCCTGCCTCTGCTTCCCATCCAGCTTCCTGCTGATGGTGAAGGCTCTAAAAGGTGATGGCTCCACCCATGTGGGAGACCCAGATGGAGTTCCTGTCTCCTGTCTTCTGCACGGCCCAGCCCTGGCTATTGTGGGCATTTGGGGAGTGAACCAACGGATGGGAGATCGTTCTCCCTCTTGTTCTTGCTCGTTCTGCCTTTCAAATAAACTAAAAAATAAAGTTAGTGTGTTATACAATTGATTTCATTATATGCCAGGCTCTATAAACATACAAGTTGTTTCCACAAAGGTGTGAGAAATTCCTAAACCACAAGCAAAAATGAACTTGCTGTTTTATAGCCACAATCTCTGTATATGCTCAGTTTTCACAGTTTGCAGCTTGTCTAACATGGTCATGTACTTGTAGCTTTTTTTTTAAAAAAAGATGGGAACAACGTTGATGAGACGAGATTCTTGACATTGTTCCCCAGGACCCACTGTAGCCTTCAGTGCAGAAGCAGCTCTGGCAGTCTCACATTGGACAAGGAAATTGGTCGTGTCTTGATTCATTCATTCAATAAACATTTGTGGAGCTTCCTCCAATATGTACCAGGCACTTTGCAGCTGGTAGGAATACTGGTTTCAGAGTTTTGCTCCAGAATTTATATGACTCTGTCAGCTGCTTCCTTTAAAAAAAAACAAAAATGCCTAAACAAGAGCTTACTATCTTCTTGCATCCTAATGGGCTTATACATCCAGCCAGTGAGGATTCTCTAACAGTAGGTATCTTTGAATGCCTGTAGCTTTTGTAACAACAGAGCTTTCATAGACAGCATCTAGCTTAGAGACTTTACCCAGTGTGTTATCTCTGCAGATCTGTGCATTTAAAATGCTAGGCACTGTATTTATTACAAGTGCTCTGTTTTGGCTCTGTTTTGAAGTGGTAGGTTATCTCAAATACCTATCTTCAATGTATCTCATGTAATTTTTTTTACTTATTGTTGAAAATTTCATGTCTTGTGCGCTCGGATTCTTGATCTTGGTTTAAAAAAAAAAAAAAAAAATGACCCTGGGGCAGGCATTGTGGTGTAGCAAGTAAAACCTCTGCCTGCTACACTGGCATCCCATATGGGTGCTGATTCAATTCCCAGCTACTCCACTTCTGATCGGTCTCCCTGCTGATGTGACTGGGAAAGCTGTAGAAGGTGACCCAAGTGCCTGGGCCCCTACGCCCATGTGGGAAACCCAAAAGAGGCTCCTGGCTTCAGTCTGGCCCTGTTCTGGCCATTGCAACCATCTGGGCAGTGAACCAGCAGATGGAAGATCTCTCTTTCTCTGTGTCTCTCCCTCTCTCTGTAACTGTCTCTCTCTGTAACTCTACCTTTCAAATAAATTAAGAAATCTTAAAATAAATCACATAATACTATGACATTATCAGCACGTCTTAATAAAAACACCAAAACTCAAGGAACTGGCATGGTGGTGTAGCAGATGAAGCCTCCACCTGCAACTTTGGCATGCTGTATGGGCAGCTGCTCAAGTCCTGGCTGCTCTGCTTCCAATCCAGCTCTCTGCTAATGGCTTGGGAAAAGCAGCAGAGGATGGCCCAGGTGCGTGGGCCCCTGCACCCACATAGGAGACACAGGTGAAGATCCTGGCTTCAGCCTGGCCCAGTCCTGGCCATTGCCATCATCGGGGGAGTGAGCCAGCAGATAGAAGATCTCGATCTCTCACTCTCACTCTGTGTCCTCCTCTCCCTCTCTAACTCTGACTTTCAAATAAATAAATACATCTTCAAAACAAAACCAAAAAAGGCCAAAACTCACCAGATATGTTTCCTTAGGATAGCCCTTATATAAAAGCTGACTACTGAGCCATGTCACCAGTCTGCTTAGTCTCCTGAGACCTAATGAAAGCAAAGGAAGCTTCTGCCCATACCTATTTCTACTCACTCGCCACTGATAGGATTCTACAGTAAAAGAAGAACCTACCAAATGTAGTCATTCCTTCAGCTCTGCAGTGCTGAGTTTCCCAAAGCCAAAAATGGTTTCATCCATTTTTGCTCCAGTGACCGACCTCATGTGCTCTTGACACAGTGACAGTTTACAGTGCTGGCCCTGGCAGTCTGCCTGCCCACAACAGGGCTTGACAGAGGCCATTTGTGGGAAAACTTGATCTTGGGTCCCAAATTTATAAATAACATTTTCTTTAGGAAATATGTATATTTTCTTAAGGAAATATATGTTTATCCTCTAGGAAAAGTCTTCTAAGTCAAGAAAATTGCTTGCTTTTCATATATATTACGTAGTTATTTATAGAAAACTAAATAGAATGTTTCCTGTTCATTGTCTCAGTATAAGCTACATGGAATTCATAGTTTGAAGATAATTTGAAATAAGTAAAAATACGGATCTCTGGTAAGTGTTTAATATAATGTAAATCAGGATGTACTACTACACTTCCATTAGAATGACCAAAGTTGATAAGACTGATAGTGCCAGTATTGGTGTATGGAGTAACAGGAACTCTTGCATGGCTGGTGGGAGTGTGAAATGATATAATCATTTTAGAACACTGTTTGGCAGGGTTTTTTTTGTTTTGTTTTGTTTTGTTTTGTTTTTTTTTATTTTTTTTTATTTTTTTTTGACAGGCAGAGTGGACAGTGAGAGAGAGAGACAGAGAGAGAGAAAGGTCTTCCTTTGCCGCTGGTTCACCCTCCAATGGCCGCCGCTGCAGCCGGCACACCGCGCTGATCCTGGCAGGAGCCAGGAGCCAGGTGCTTTTCCTGGTCTCCCATGGGGTGCAGGGCCCAAGCACCTGGGCCATCCTCCACTGCCTTCCCGGGCCATAGCAGAGAGCTGGCCTGGAAGAGGGGCAACCGGGACAGAATCCGGCGCCCCAACCGGGACTAGAACCCGGTGTGCCGGCGCCGCAAGGTGGAGGATTAGCCTATTGAGCCACGGTGCCGGCTTGTTTGTTTTTTTTTTTTAAATGTCTGTTCATCTACTTGAAAGGCAGTAAGAATTCTTCCACTTACTGGTTTATTTCCCAAATACATGCAACAGCCAGGGCTCATCCAGGCCAAAGCCAGGAACCCAGAAATCCATCCAGGTCTCCCACGTGAGTGGCAGGGACCCAAGCATGTGAGCCATTATCTGATGCCTCCCAAGATACGTTAGCAGGAAGCTGGTTCGGAAGTGAAATAGCTGGGGCTCAAACTGGCACTCTGATAATGGGATATGGGCATCTCTCACACAGAAGTGTAACCCACTGGGCCATAATGCCCACCTGGTTGGCAGTTTTGTTTTGCTTTGTTTTTTAAGTTAAATGTAAATCTGCCATTTGATCAATCCTTCATCTCCTAGGATTGTGATGATGCGAAAGCATGTGATGGAGGGAAATGAAGCATAAGCCCACATAAAGACTTGACTTTGAATGTTTATAGCAACTTTATTTTTAGTAGTCAAATACTGAAAAACACCTAAATGTACATCAATAGGTGGATAGATTGTACAAGCTATGATGCAGCCATAAATGAAACACTATGTTCAGCAATGAAGTGGCTACAATGTCAGTGAATCTCAATTATGCCGAGTGAAAAAAGCCGTATTAAAGCCTGCTTATTCACTCAGTGGTTCTATTTACATAAAATTCTAGAAAATGAAAACTGATAGATAGTGACAGAAAAGGGATCATTGGTTGTCTGCAGACAAGAAGGGAGGAATTATGGGGAGGCATGAAAAAAACCTTTGGGTGGGTAATGTTTACTGTCTTGGTTGTAGTGATGGTTTTACAAGTATGTATTTGTCAGAGTACTTAAGTACACATTTGAATTTGTACAGTTTATTGCATGTCAGTTCCACTGATCTTCTACCTGCTTCTGTTCAGAGTGTAGCGTCCATTGGCAATACTTTAAACAGCGTTCATCTTGCTGTGGAGGCAATACAGAAGACTGTGGATGAGCATAAGAAAACCATGGAGCTACTGCAGAATGATATGGTAAGGAAGCCTGCCGCAGCTCCAGAAAGGCAGCGTGTTCCTGCTCACCCATTCCAGTGTAAGGATCATGACACTAACTTGGCACTGATCTGAACAGGCCTGCCGTGCACCTGTTTATAAGATCTAATAAGCGGGGCCAACGTCATGGCTCACTTGGTTGGTCCTCCGCCTGCGGCGCCAGCATCCCATATGGGCACTGGGTCCTAGTCCCAGTTGCTCCTCTTCTAGTCCAGCTCTCTGCTGTGGCCCAGGAAGGCAGTGGAGGATGGCCCAAGTGCTTGGGCGCCTGCACCCACATGGAAGACCAGGAAAAAATAGCTGGCTCTGGCCATAGCGGCCATTTGGGCAGTGAACCAATGGAAGGAAGACTTTTCTCTCTGTCTTTCTCCCTCACTGTCTAACTCTGTCAAAAAAAAAAAAAAAAAAAAAAAAAAAGAATTCTTTAAAAATAAATAAATTACAAAAGGTCTAACAAGCAGTAGACATTGTTTTACAGTCTGTAAATTAAGCAGCTAAGAAAGATAGAATTGAAAGCTGAGTCTTTTAGCAAATGTGGTACTGGAGGAGATACAAGGATGACAAGGTTTCTGAGGATGAAATGGATAGGAGAGAAAATAGAATAAAAAGAAATGGAGAAGGATCTCAGTTATTGCTATGTAACAACCATCCCCAAAATTTGTGGCTTAAAACAAATTATTATTTCTGACTGTTCAGTGCATCAGGAGTTTAGGCATGGCAGAGAGGTCAAGGGAAGAGGCACTCTAGAGAGTGAAAGTCTCTCTTGGAATGTTCCAGCTCCATCCAGGCTTTCCGTTGAATGCAGCCATGTGTGTGCCTTCAGCCTAGAACACGTGGACAGAAGAACCTCCTCATCCCCACACCCCAGCTGAGCTCCATCACTCCACAGAATCAGGAGAAGCAGTAAACTGTTGTTTTAGCCACGGAGTTTAGGGATGACTTGTTATACAGCAACAAATAGCCAAGACAGAAGCAAACCCCTGCAGTGCCCAGGAGTTGTTTTCAGAAGCCTCTGGGTCTCCTAATTCTGCTGCAGACTAAGCTGTTCACAGTCACTCTGAGACCTTAATTAGTCACTTAATGGGTAGCAGTTCCATGAAGGATTTATGGAGGATAGAAAGGGACAGCACAACCCTGGCTGTCTTGCTGGGGAGATGACTTACCTCTATATGAAAGAGTGTTCAAGCGTTCAAGACTGTTCAAAACACACAAGTTTCCAACGTTTCTGTTAGTTTCTCCATCTGCCCCACAAACTGCAAGCTTCAGAGTTCCAAGTTTAAAGTAGGAAGTTGGTGCCAGAGAGATCTGAGCTGTATCAGACAGCTTGAGAAAGGGGGATTTTTCATGTCTTTAGGACAGTAAGTACTCCTCTGCTGCTGCTAATGGAGCTAATGCAGAAGGAAAGCACTGCTGAGTGTCCGGACGTCTAGATTCTGGTTGCACGTGCTGCTGAGTAACTGAGTGACCATGGTAATAAAGAGTCCTCCAATTCAGCAGCACTTTTATTATTATTTTAACACCCTGAGTATGTTCTCAAGTAATTATTTTTCTGAAATATTTTTTCCTAAGAGAAAACTTCCTGCTTTCTAAACCCATGTTTCCCCCTTTTCTCTTTAATGCTGCCTTTTGTTTCTTAGGAATGCAGGGTTGATAAATGTCTAGGATTTAAGATTTCAAGGAAAAGTATTTAAACCAATTATATTGTATTGCAATTAAATCTTTCCCTTTGGGGCTGGCTTTGTGGCATAGCAGGTTAAGCTGCTGCCTGCAGTGCTAGTATCCAATATGATACTGATTTGTGTCCCAACTGCTCCACTTCCGATCCAATTCCCTGCTAATGTGTCTGGGAAAGCAGAGGATGGCCCAAGTGCTTGGACCCCTGCACCCACATGGGAGACCTGGAAGAAGCTCCTGGCTTCTGGCTCCTGGCTCTAGCTTGGGCCAGTGCCAGCTGTTGTGGCCATCTGGGGAGTGAACCGATGGATGGAAGATCTCTTTCTGTCTCTCCCTCTCTCTGTGTAACTCTGCCTTTCAAATAAAATAAATCTTAAAAAAAAAGAATTGTATCTACAAATTACATTGAATCTGTTTAAAAAAAAAAAAACTAATTGAAAAATATGCCCCTTTTACATTTCCATGGCCACTAGTCCTTTATCCTAAATCGTAGTTGTGAGATCCAAAGGATTGAGCTATGCAAAGTTTTGCCCACTAACAGGAAAAGTGCACAAACATGTTATTCTTCAGGTTCTGCACAGCCCTGAGCAGTAGAGGGAGTGGGAGAGGAAGGTAAACCTCAGACATAAATCTTGGCATGTGCTGTGAGGGGAACACTAATAATGTACATGATTGGTGGCTGTGCTCAAGGCCTGAAGCCACTAGTTGCATGACCGACTGCTCTTGTAATATCCAAACCCCTTAGTCCGGCGGAAATGATGACACTAGCCCAGCTTCAGAGTGAGTTGGTCCCTGGAAAGTTATAGTGATTGTGTAGTTCCTCTGGGTGTTCAGGTAATGAGAGAGAGGAGAAATGGTTACTGGAGAGCTCATTTTATTTCAAGACCAGGAAAACAGACTAGGAGGGTCCTAGTTCCTGAGGTGATCTGGGCACAGCTTTTGCCTGAGGCTGGGCACTTTTAAAAGTACCCTCAGGGCCTAGCACAGGACTGGTCAACACAGTAGGTTTTTAGGGAATACTTATTAATCTATAGATGTGGTAGGGGAGGCTAAAATATTCCAGGGCCATCCCAGAGGGTTACATACATCTAGAAATTACTTGTTGCCAAAACTTAATTCCATTATTCTTAACAGAACCAACACTTCTCAGCGGAGACCAGTGGAAGCAACCAGATCATTCCATCACCTTCAG
This sequence comes from Oryctolagus cuniculus, assembly GCF_051225735.1. Classification (NCBI taxonomy): domain Eukaryota; kingdom Metazoa; phylum Chordata; class Mammalia; order Lagomorpha; family Leporidae; genus Oryctolagus; species Oryctolagus cuniculus. The sequence goes on from NC_142873.1 coordinate 126,820,634, forward strand.
TTACATCAGAACTGGACAATAAGACCCACAGTGAGAATCTGAAACAGGTACTTACTGTCTCTGGCTTCACTCCTTGTAACCACAGTGAGCCATGCAGGCCGCCTGGGGAGCTTGGACACAGTGTTGTGATGCCTCAGCAGGGATCTTTGCACCTGTTTGCCTGCCTAAGGGCTGAGTAGAGAGGGATGCATGTTGACATCTTGGGGAGCCTAAGTACTGTATGCCTCCTTGTCACCCTCCTTTTTTCCCCTGTATATCAATCAGTGGAGTAAATTCCTTTTTACATCTAGAGGGATGGGAAATGACCAGATTGTCCTGAAACTGTGAAAAATAGCAGTCAGACCAAGTTAAAGATAGATGGATAGCAGATTAATCAAGAGTGATAGCTGTTTCGAGCCACAGTAAATTCTAAGAATGTTGGAAGGCATATCCTTGAAAATGGGGATTTTCTTAGGTATAAAGACAAAAAGCAAGAAGGGAGAATGGGTTATTGAGTTCTGAATCCCATTAAAGAAAATAAAGGAAATCTTCACAAAGAAGAATTTCTGTCCTGAGTTTTATGCCCTTTAAAACCCATAGTCATCATTCCTCTTTAAGTAGCAATCAGTAGTAGAGGATGTCAATAAAAATAATTGAATCTTGTACTAAATAATGCACTACTTGTTATGGTTTTGTTACATGAGCCAATTCAATAATTGGTATTGTTCCTAAGGTAGTTTTGTTCTGACAAATTAGGTTAATGGGCTTTTCAGTTAATAACCCAGCAGTTTTTCCCGCCAGCAGGTGGGGTAAACATTGGGAAATCAATTCTCAAGCGCTCAGCTTGCTGGGACCAGAGAGTGAATCATGTAGGTAGTCTTCCCTCTTTCCCTCTCTGTCTCTAGCGGAGGTCAGACAGTTCCAGAGGGAATAAAGTAGGAGCAATTTAGAGTGAGAAGGACAAAGCAGAGACAGGCAATTGATGGTCAAAACCAGGAAAAGGAGTTTACTTCATTCACTTGACATAATGCTGTTTGTTCAGTGCTGCTGGCCTGTTTGTCTGATGTATGTATGTCTTTAGCTGTATTCTACAACTTGATTTATTTCCACTCTAGGATATCCTGTACCTTCACAACTCTTTAGAGGAGGTAAACAGTGCCCTGGTGGGGTACCAGAGACAGAATGATCTTAAACTCGAGGGGATGAAAGAGACAGTCAGTAATCTTACCCAGAGAGTCAACCTGATAGAAAGCGGTGTGGCTGTGAGCAAGGTAGAAAAGAGAGCAAACCTGTCCTTCACCACGGTAAGCCTCTTCAGATCTCCCGTGACGTTCCGTGCCACAGCGTGCCGCCTTGCGCACAGGTGGCATTCCACAGCAGTCTTCTGGCTTATTTGAGAAGCTGTGTCTTTCTGTTTTGCTCAACGGTGCCTCCCTTAACCCTCACAGTAGCTCTGTGACATGAATGGTACAGGCAGTGCTAGTGCTGGTTTGGAAGTGGAGAAGCCAAGTCGCTTGCCAAGGCCTCTCCACAAGTTCTTGGCAAAGATGACAAAGCCTCCTCTTAGGTTACCAGTGACCCATCGGGTCTAGGGGCTCTGGGCGTATTGCCGAAGGAGGGCCTCCCAATCTTTTCTAACTTTTTGGGACAGGAGCGATGACTGAAACAAAAATTGTTCCCTATTATTTTAAGCCCGAACTTGACTTTCACATTTATCCTGCTTCACTCTGCACATTAGGGGGAATTTTTTGTGAATAATGTCAGGAAGGCTGTTTAAACCAGATTAGGTCAGACGAGCTCCTCACCTTAAGAGGCCCTTGCGTCCAGCCCTTCATTTTACCTGTTAAGAAACTGAGTGACCTATGGAGTCACTGATGCTGGCAGACCAGGCGCTTTACGCATCCTCATGTTCTCATAAATAAAATGTGGTCTTTTATCACCTTGCACGTTTACATTGTGCTAGAGTCCATGTGGGCTGTTTAACTACTGGCCCAACCTTTAAAACTTTCGTTCAGCAAAGACACAGGCATGTGTAAAAAAATGGAAACCAAATACAGGAAATTATACTATAAATGCAAGTAACTGCCAAAGCTGGAAGCAAGCCCACAAATAAAATTGAACTCTGGAACATGGAAAGCAGCGTTTGAACTGGTTCTGCCACGGTGGGGCCTTGGCAGGTTGCCTGGACACAGCTTTGAAGGGTGGAGCAAGAAGACCTGTTCCCTCTGCTGTCCCCCCTTGTGCTTTACAGGGGTATGTAATTTACTACAAAGCTGTGAAGATTAAAGGAGCTTTTTTTTTTAAAATCTCTTTTGAACTTAGCTAAGCTGAGTAGGAGCTAGAAATGTTGGATGATTTCATGAATATTATGCCTTGAAGGTTTTTGAGGCTTATTGTGAAAAGTTACTACCCCCAAATTTCTTTTACTGTCCCTGCCCTCCCCATTTGACTTTTCTCCAGCAGAGAAAATCGGTAATAGTGTCCATCTGTGCTGCCGTTCCTTCCAGCAGCTTCAGACCCAGCACAGGCTGGGTAAATGTTCTGTTGCCGTTTATCCATCAAAATTGTAAAGTTTGTGATGGAAACAACTGGAAGCATCAGGTCCCCCCCCACCCTCGCTCTCCCTCTCCCTCTCCCTCTCCCTCTCCCTCCCCCTCTCTCTTTTCTTCCATTCCTCTGCCATTTCTGTTGAACGTATTCTGAGGCCATTTAAGTAAGTTTGACCTCTTGGTTTAACAGTTGCTAGATATTCAAGTTTTAGTGTTTGCCTCTAATCTTCTCCTCTTTTTTCCCTTTAAGATGGATGATAGAGCTGCCACTCTGAAAAGAGAATCTTTGGATCAAGTAACCAACAGAACAGAACCATTAAAAACCCAAAGCATAAAGGTAAATAATAGGAGACGTACCCTGAAGTAAAAATAAAGGCATCAGTGTCTCTGTGCTTTAACCTGCTGCTGCTTTCAACAGGAGCTTAGTATGTCAACAAAGCGCTTAGTATGTTAGTGTACAGAGGCTGCTTTAGGAGGCACCTGCCCTGTGCTCAGCATTTTGATGAGATCTGGAGTGAGCAGGACAGACATGGTACCCTTACTCTGGTGGAACTCAGTCTATCAGTAAGAAAATCATTAACACATACTTGAACAGATAAGTAATAGCAAATATAAATGATACAAAGAAACAATATAGGGTATACTGAGAACATTAACAGGGATCAGAAGGGCTTCCTAAAGGAAACAACTTCTAAGCTAAGACAGTGACTTGCCTGTGTTAATAATAGAGGAGAGAAGCACAGATCATCTAAAAAAGGTTTCTAGCCTAAAAATTTTTTCCTGATTTTTATTGCAATCTCAACACATTTGTAATCTTTTTAAGCCTCAGTTAATAGATTCCTTTCACCTTGTGCCTTTCCCTTTTTTTGTGCTTCTCAGACATACTGTCAAGCAGGATAAGACAGGAAACCTGTGATGTGTTATCATGTCCCAGGAAAGAAAGTTTGACAGCAGCATAGAGTGTTATAGTTTAAGTCCTGGGCTAAGATAAAGGAAAAGTCAGGAAGATTCTGACTGAGAAATTAAAATATCTGAGATGCACGTTTCATTTGAGAAATTCAAAGGATCTGAGCTCCAGAGGAAATGAACTTAGATTGGAACCATAGTATAGGCAGTGTTTGATGTAGTGCTTTCCATCTTTATTTTGTCGTCCTAAACAGTTTTGTGTTGTCTAGATAAATTAACATATATTAGCGTTTTGATGTTTCATAAGCAAGGCTTTGGTTTGGTTTTCTAACTGCTCCTGCATTTTCTCTTGAGCCTTAACCAAGGATAAGAGAAATAGAAAACCAGACATGAATGTCAAGTGCAGAAGAGTAACTGGTAGTGACCTCAGCAACAGTTTACATTTCACCAGTGAATATCAGGAGACAGTACTCATGCTCACTTTTGCCTGGATGTTTTGGCTTTACTTTGCTTTTAACTGTCATCTCAGTGTGTCAGTCCCTTTATCCTACCCCATATAAGCATCCAATTTCTCTTGACTGTTCATTCTATAACTGTTTAGCATCTAGATTTGTTAGGTATGTCCATAGCTTAGCTTTCTAAATGAATCCAGGGTGACCTGTTGTACAACAACTGTTAGGGTAGAAATAAAGATGTGTTGTGGCGGAGCGGATAAAGCCACTGCCTGTGACACCAGCATCCTGTATGGGCACTGGTTCTTGTCCTGGCTGCTCCACTTCTGATCAAGCTCCCTGCCAATGGCCTGGGAAAAGCAGCAGAAGATGGTCCAAGTGTTTGGGCTCCTGACACCCATGTGGGAGACCCAGATGAAGCTCCTGGCTGAAGCCTGGCCAAGTGCTGGCCATTGCAGCCATTTGGGAGTGAACTAACAATGGAAGATATCTCTCTCTGTCTATATGTTTTTCTATCTATCTGTTGCTCCCTCTCTCTGTAAATCTGACTTTCAAAATAAATAAATATTTTAAAAAGTGGGAAATGAATAAACATATACAGAATAAAAGAAATGTGTGATGAGTTGATGTTTTAATAAGCATAAGATCAGAACCATTCATATTAACCTAAGTATTGAGAAACCAGCCTCACAGAAACCAGATGTCTCTCCTCTTATAATGAAATATATTTTATATGCCACTCTAATCTTCTAGAAAATAAAGCAGGGTATGGAGAAAAACGTTAAAAGACATAAGCAAGTAAGACTTACAGTTAAAAATACTACAGCTCCTTCTTCATGTTCCTGACAATTCCTGCTACCATGGAGTCCAGAGAGAACTTCTGAGAGAGTTGTGGTTTGTTTTTGTTCAGTTGTGAGTGTGTGTGTGCAGCTTATTGTTTTATTTTGAGGTTATAAGAACATAAAGCTGCTTAAAGTGCTCTAGTCACAAGGTGATATCGATATTCAGGAAAGTTATTTAGTTAGTGTGAAACAGCTCCTAGAAAACGATCCCCTGCTCATTTTAGGAAATGGGTGTTGCATAGGCACCTGAGCAGGAGGATATTTCCTTTACTGCTGACGTGCGCGTGCCTTGCCCCATCAGCTAAATGTTCACAGTGAATCAGATCATCTGTAGCGTAATGTTCCTTTAATGGTCTGGCCTCAAATCCAGCTAGACACTCATCAATGCTGAACACCAAAGATGGAGATCCAGTATTTGTTGATTCATTCCTCCACTGCCTGTGTAGGGAACCCACTGAGGTCAAACACCACATGCTAAACTGGCTCGGGTGTCGTCTGTGAAGACTCAAGTGAGGGCTTGCTTCTGTCTTAAACCTTCTGTGATCTTTGTTTTGGGCAGAAAGAAGATAGTTCATATTCTCAGGTATCCAAGCTAAAAGAGAAACTGCAGCTGATCAGTGCCCTCACAAACAAACCTGAGAGCAACAGGCCTCTGGAGAACCCTGATGAAGGTGAGAGCAGGGCTGACTCGTGAATATTTCACGCAGGCCTGGGCAGCCTGCCTCCCACACAGGGAGCGGGAAGGTGCTGCAGCAGTGCTGATCGAACCGCGTGAGTGATGCCTGAGTGCACCGAGATGAAGCTGATACACTTTGCTTTCATTTGGAAAAAGCCCATTTTGTACATGATTTGTACTCTAGTCTATTAAGGGAAGAATGGGTAATGTTTAGCTGGAAATAGACTTCTCCATGCTGTCTGCATCCAATTATAGGCAAAAACGTTACTGCCGTAACATATATTAAACCAGCCCTAAATGTTGTTTAGGGGAGCCTTCGTTTCTGTAAGTGCATAAAATTTACTTAAAAATAAATATTAGTCCTTCTGAAAATCATTAATACTGATGGGATTATTAGTTAAGAGGGCCCTTGGCAGGTAGGGACATACCTAATCAGTATTAGCAGATGCATCAGTCACCCCTGACATCAGCTCTACAAAGGGTGTACCCAAGACCCTGGGCTGTGTGAGCTTTGATTCCTCCCCACAACAAGAAGTTTTCAGTTTTGGAAAAACACTGAAACTTTTCTTGAATTTGTTTTATTTTTTATTTACTTTTTTGAGAAAGAGTTATAAACAGAGCTCTTGTCTACTGGATCACTCTCCAAATGCCTGCAATGGCTTAGACTGGGCTAGCCAAAGCTAGGAGCCTGGAACTAAATCAGATCTCTCATTTGGGTGGCAGGAACCCAATTACCTGGGCCTTTACTGCTGCCTCCCAGGAAGCTGGAGTCAGGAGCTGGAGCCAAGAAGCAAACCTAGGTACTCCAAGAGGGACTCAGGTGCTTTTATCACCAGGGTAAACGCCTGCCATCTTGAATTTTCTTTTGCTTAGGAGATAGAACTTGAGAGACCTTGTCCCAGCATTGTCTTACATAATCTTACAGTACACTCTTAGCACCAGCCCGGATATTGACATGTTCCCCTAGAGCAGGCTTTATAGCATGTCTCCAGGATGTCAGAAAAGCTTTAATATGCAGCCACTATGTTTTTGTCTCTCGGCAGCTTAAATGCTTACCATCTAAACATGTATTATGTGGGGCAGGCATTTGGCCTAGTGATTAAACGACTGTGCTTGGGACACCTGTGTCCCATGTTGGAGTGCCTGAATTTGAGTACCCATTCTCCTGATCCTGCTAAAGTGCACCCTGGGAGGCAGAAGATGATGACTCAAGTAGTTGGGTTCCTGCTACCTTTATGGGATAACTGGATTAGGTTCAGTGCAGCCTGTTACAGGTATTTGGGAGAGAACAAGCGAATGAGAAGTCTGTGTGTGTGTGTGTGTGCATGTATATGTGTGTGTATATCTCAAATTTTTAAAAATTTTTAATATTAAATATGTGTAATGCTAACTTGTACTATAAAATCTTCTGATGGAACTGACTATAATTGAATGCAATACTGGCTGTCTTTACTGGCCAGTATTTTTAATGCTTTTAAATTCAGTCACTATGCTACTTAATTCTCAACTATTTCTCTTAAATATAGGCAAATGCCTTAAAAGTTTGGTTTGGCATCAGGTCGTTCTAAAACCTTATGTGTTCATTACAGAGCAAGTTCAGAGTTCTACATCAAAGCCATCAGCATTGCCAAAATTTTCACAGTCTTTTGGTGACCAACTTAAGAAAGCTACCCAACCAAGACCTATCTCCCTGCCAGGAATTTCTAGCATTGAAGGTAAATTTTTATGTTGTTGGAATGTAATGTCAGAAAAGTTAAAAGTAATAACTTTTAATTTTAAATAAGTTATACAAGCTTCATGTATTTCATATATACTGATTTAGGACACTTCCCCCACCCCCACTTTTTAAAAAACATTTATTGAACACTTCATATAGGCCAGATACTTGATACACATCGTGTCGTTTGATCCTGGTAACCATCCTGCAAACACAAAGGTTTGTGTATTAGACCCATTGTACTGTCAGGGAACCTGCCTGAGTTCACACAGCAAATAACTGATTGAGGCAGAATTCAAACCAATACTTTCTGACACCAGAGTTTGTACTCTGAGGACCTGTGTACTGTGTTGTCTTCTCTATTAATTTTTTTAGGTCTTCATTCAGTCAATGAGTGCCTCATTAAATCCAGTGTTAAGCAGTAAGAATACAGTGTAAGATGTGGTCTCTCTTTCCTCAAGGACATTACAGTCTAGTAGAGAAGGCATAAAGACACAGGAGATTAGCAGAGTAAAAGTTGACCCTATTTGTCAGGTGCTTCTAGAAGTGAGGGGCCCTTTTGCTGAAAATCAACAAAATAAACATTAATAGGAAGGTTATGATTCATAGAGAACTGTGTTTGCTTTGCCAACTGCCTGGAGCATCTGTTCCGGTCCTCCCGCCGTGGCCGTTCATTTCAGCTTAAATGCTGTTCCACTAGGAAGCGTTTCCTTCCCTCCCAGGACTGGATTGGACTACTCCTGTGTGCTCCTTAACATTTTGTGGTTTTCCCTATTTAGTACATGTCAGTCTATTATAATTGACTGGGAATATACAAAATTTAACTCCTACCCTAGCACAGTACCCTTGTACATGTGCGTATCTGTTAAATGAATGATTAAGTGTTCTGCATGCTGCAGTTATTGCTTAAAGCATAGAAGACTCAAACATTTATAACACCATTGAAATGTGGTCACTTTTTTGTGTCATCCTGATTTATTTTCTTTCTGTTTTCTTTGGAGGAGGGAGAGCGTTCAGTTGTATTTAGTGACAATGCAGGTTGCCCCCTCTCCGTTATTACAGAAGAATTGCTGGGGATGAATGGGGAGAGGCTCTTTGGTCACTTTCAAATGCTCATACTTTTGAATGACCTGAAGCAGCAATCGTTTTTATTTGAATGCAGCTGCCAGCTGCATAGGATGCTATGTAAACTCATGCACAAAGAGAAAAACAACAAAACATTTTTCCAGCTAGCCACTTGGTGGCAGGCATTAGGAAGAAGAGCCCACCAACCTTTCTGGCTCTCAGAGATTTCTTGAGGTTTGTTAGGACATTGCTAGGCCCGTCATAGGAGTGAGAGTGGGCCCTGTTTGAAGCTTGTGCACAACAACAGCTTGTAAACCAGGCTTGGTACCACAACTATTGTCCCTGCTTTCAGACATTTTCATTTTTCCTACGTACCAAACAAGAGGCATAGAGAATTCAGGTGTGGTATTGAAAAAAGGAAAATCACAAAGAAATTCAGGGGGCATAGTGGGTAGGGCCACCGCCTGTGTGGGCACCAGTTCAAGTCCCAGCTGCTCCACTTCCAATCCAGCTCTCTGCTATGGCCTAGGACAGCAGTAGAAGATGGCCCAACTCCTTGGGCCCTGCACCCACATGAGAGACTCGGAAGAAGCTCCTGGCTCCTGGCTTTTGATCGGCACAGCCCTAGCCATTGTAGTCAATGGGGAGTGAACCAATGGATGGAAGACCTCTCTGTCTGTCTGTCTCTCTCTCCCTCTCTCTCTCTCTCTGCCTCTCTGTAGCTCTGCCTTTCAAATAAATAATAAAAAAAAATCTTTAAAAAAATTTCAGGAATATTTTTAAAGAAACATCAGACTCATTGACCCTCTTTCATATTAGAAATTAAATCATCTATCTTCTATTTGGTTATGGGGAAACAACCAAGTCTTTTTAAAATATTATACAATAATCAGCCCTCCTAAGTGTTTGTTATAGGGCCTTTGAGAAAATACAAGAGACTCCTGATAGAAATCCTCCAATCCTATTGGCTGTAATAGTGCCTTTGAAATAAAAAAAAAAAAAAAATACAAATCAACTGGTGGTATTTCTTTCTTATCCACACAAAAAAATAAATATGTATATGTGTATAAACATACAAACACAGAAAAAGACAAAGGCTTTTTTTTTAAAAGATCTATTTATTTATTTGAAAGGCAGTGTTACAATGCCGGCCTGAATACAAAAAGTGCTTTGAAAAGATATCTAGTCCTTTCTTTTTTTTTGTTTGTTTGTTTGTTTTTACTTTAATGAGATGTAATTCACATATCATAACATTGGACCCTTTTAAAATCTATAATTCACTGGTTTTTAGTATATTTGCAATGTTATGCAGCCATCACCACTAATTCCAGGAAATAGTCCTCATCCCAAGAGAAAACATGATATAGAGTTTAAACACTGCCCAGCCCCTTGCAGCCACTGCTCTCCATCCACTGTCTAAGAGCTTGCCTGTTGGGGTCTTTTATGTAAGTGGGATCGTAACAGCACATGGCCTTGTTTATGCTGCCTTCTTTCAATGTGTTTCTTCCATTTAGCATAGTGTTTTCATGGTCTATTCGTGTTGTAACATTTATCAATACTTCCTTCCTTTTTATGACTAAATAATATTCCACTACATGGACATAGCCCAGTTTGTTAACTGATTATCAGTTGATGGAAACGTGGGATGTTTCCAGTTTGGGCTATTGGGAATAATGCTGCTATGAATGTTTGTATGCAGATTTTTATGTAGACATACATTTTCATTTCTCTTCAGTGTATACCTAGGAACAGAATTGCTGTTTCATGATAACTTTTTTTTTAAGATTGTCTTTTTTTTTTAAGATTTTATTTATTTCTTTGAGAGGTAGAGTTACAGTGAGAGGGAGAGACAGAAAGAGAGGTCTTCCATCCACTGGTTTACTCCCCAAATGGCCGCAATGGCTGGAGCTGTGCCAATCTGAAGCCAGGAGCCAGGAGCCTCTTCCAGGTCTCCCATGTGGGTGCAGGGGCCCAAGGATTTGGGCCATCTTCCACTGCTTTCCCAGACCACAGCAGAGAGCTGGGTGGGAAGAGGAGCAGTTGGGACCAGAACCGGCGCCCATATGGGATGCCGGCGCTGCAGGCGGAGGACCAACCTACTGTGCCATGGCTCCGGCCCCGTTAACTATTTTTGAGGAACTGCCAATTTGTTTTCCAAAGTGACTGCACCAACTTTACTTTCCCATCAGCAGTATATGTGCACTCAATCTACTGTCTCCACATCCTCGCTGACCCTTCTAGAGTCCAGTCACCCTAGTGACTATGAAGTGGCATCTCCTTGTGGTTTTGAGTCCCTGATTATCAAGCTTGCTAATTTCTGGATCCAGAGAGACAATGTCATGTAGTAGAAAGAGCAACAAGTTAGATAATAAGATAATTTTGTCCTTATGTAGCCATTTAAGAGTTAAGTGGCCTTGGGGCTGAAGCTGTGGCCTAGCGGGTAAAGCTGCTGCCTGCAGTGCCGACATCCCATATGGGCGCTAGTTCTAGTCCTGGCTGCTCCTCTTCCGATTCAGCTCTCTGCTGTGGCCAGGGAAAGCAGTAGGAGATGGTCCAAGTGCTTGGGCCCCTGCACCCATGTGGGAGACCCGGAAGAAGCTCTTGGCTCCTGGCTTCAGTTCAGCAAAGCTCTGGCTGTTGCGGCCATCTGGGGAGTGAACCAACGGATAGAAGACCTCTCTCTGTGTCTCTCTGTAACTCTTTCAAATAAATAAATCTTTAAAAAAAAAAAAAAGTCCTACCACCAGCAAAAAAAAAAAAAGAGTTAAGTGGCCTTAAGCAAGTTACTTTCCTTTTTGAGCTTTGGTTTTCCCATCAAAACTGAGAAGACGTTGAGTATTTGGGATTTCTACTTCCTAAAGACTTCGAAGCGTGCTTCCAGTCCCCACTCAGCCATCCAGGAAGAAGTCTCACAAGAGGCTCAGCTAGCTCCCATCAAGCAGTTCCCTAGGTCTCTGCATTCCCTTTTACTCCTCCAACTTAAGACTAAACTCTGGAAAACCTGGAGAGAAGGCGCGGCTGGAGAGCAAGCTCTCCACCCTTTCTCCTGTAGTTCCCCAACACGGCTTTGCTGGGCAGGGGGAGGGGGAGGAGGGCCCTATGATCCTCCTGCTCTTAAAGGATCAAAAATTAGCCTTTCTGTTTACCTTTTCTTTTAGTGCTTTAAATTCAATGGAGGCTACTTTTAACTTAAGTTACCTGTATTTTTATAATTCCTTTTTGACAGATCTTCAGGATTTATTCCACAAGACTGGCCAGGACGTGGATGGGAAGCTGACCTACCAGGAAATCTCACAGACTCTAGGTTCTGCCCTGCCAGAACCAGAGCGCTTGAGAACATTTGATTCTGACGGAGATGGGAGATACTCGCTCCTGGAGCTGAGAGTCGCTGTAGGTGTCTAGCTTCATCAGGCTTGCTTCAGAAATGGAGATACACCCCGACTACCTAAAGGCTACTCACCTCACAAAATAACCCTCCGCCTACCCATCAGTCCTTCAGACCACTGTAGCAGACACATTGCCTCCTTGTAACTTGTTTGAAGAAGCTATAGAAAAGTTATTTTTTTAAAAAAAGACCATTTTACTTATATAATGATGTTCAGAAATCTATGATTTCCTGAAGCCAGATCTTACATTTTTAAATTTCCAAGAAAAAAGAAATAAAACCTTCATTTTTTTCTCTTTTTTTTGAGAGGAAGAAACTTTACCTTTTAAAACTGGGAAATGTGTATATAGAGAGAATAAGCCACCTTTTATATTTCACATAAATTTGCCTTAAATTAGCTGCACTTTATAGAGACTCGGAAAATGTCTTTCCTTTCAAAGACAGGCCTTTTCTGTTTGTAACTTTACAACAAAAGGAAGGACTGTGCGTATTGTGTGGAAAATAGGAAGAGTGGTTTTGAACAAATGATTTGTTATAAGAATCGCTTATCTGCTCTGGGTCGCAGCTGAAACTGTGTCCGTGTCTCCTGAAAGCGTCCCCCAGGTGCTGCCCGGGTGTGGCCTGGGAGCTGGGGAGCAGAATCAGGGAGTAAACGCTGTGGGGGGCGCGCTGGCTCCAGGCTCAGGAAAGGAGGAGTCTGATTCTCTGTTCCCTCCGCTAATCCCGCCCCGGAAACCAGAGAACTTTTGGGGTGGTGGTGGGGTTCTTATTTTTAATCCTGTTTTAGGTTTATGAACCAGTGGGAGCGACTCCCCTGCCGGGTCTCCCCCACCGGGTGGACTGGATTGTGCTCCCCCACTGCCCACTCCAGTCTGTTTAAAGCTGTTGAAAGCTCCCTGCTCTGGGACCAGCTCCGTTCTAAATGGCAGCACTGAAGTCTCCCGGCCACTGACCGCCTGGCCAGCGGAGCCTTAGAGGACAGCCATGCCTTTCGTTTTGACCCAGAAACCACACCCCTCAAGATCTCTCCTGGGGGCTAAGCGGGAACCTGACACATTTCTCTATTGGATGAGTAAGGCCAAAACAGTGGTGAAGTGAGACACGGGAAGTCGTATTCCATTTCCTTAGACCTGCCAGCTCAGAGGATGCCCACAGCAGGGGCGTTCACGTGATGATAGCAAGTTGTTTTCAAAGTGAATTCCAGCAAGCATGATCCTTCACCCTTTAAACACTTCCGCGGACCTGGCTCGGAGGTCCCTGAGCTGGAGGGAGTAAGACTTCCATGTCCCCTGCATGTCGAGTCTGGACTTGCTGTGTGGTCCTAGAAGCAGTTCTGGGGCAACACAGTAAGGAAGAAACCATGAAACCTAACGTTGCTGTAGGCCAAGTGAGGGGAAGCAAGGAAGCTCTCATGGCACCAGATTCTTGAGTAGCGATCGATTCCGTTCTAACTTTGTCCACGTGGCTGGATCAGCTGTCGGGTGGTGTAGTCCCCTTCAGCCTTTCGGGGCTGGTTTTGGTTTTTGCTTTGTTTTGTTTTCTTTACACAATGTTCATCTTGGTGTTGGCCAGCCTTACATTTTTTTTCTAGAAGTATTAAAGTTTAGCTTCAGCAGGGGGAAGTCTTTTCCCGTGGATGTGTCTTTTCTCATTATGGCTTAGGCATCTCCTTTTTTTATTTCTTTGTTCCTTAACATTGCCTTTGCCTATCTGTGCTATTTCACTCTCTCATAAAAGTTCAAATATAATATAAAATTAACCTGGCACTTTAGGAAACATGAAGATAATTCTTATTCTTCTGGCTGCCTTCCATCCCCCCTCCCATTTTTTAATATATACACCCTTACTGATTTTGTAACAACCAAATAAAGTTCTAGCAATAAATTGAATTATACTGCTGTATTTGTATATACTGTACCATAAATAGTATGTCTGTACCTGGAAAGTTTTTTTTGAGAACTGATTTATATGAAATATACTTGAGGGTAATGTAGCTTGTCATTTTTAGTTTCAAATTCTTATTCACTGGCAGATACTTTCCGGACACCTTAACTCTTTGTTGTCTGTGCATTTCTTTTGCATCACAGAATTGTGTAAGTGGAGAAGTCATTTTGGTTTTTTAGCTTCTCTTCTGTCCTTCCCACCTCAAGCTTGTGTGGCCAGCCTCATCCCTGAGCCAGTGTGCAGTGCCGTGCTCACCCCTCCCACGCCTGGGGAGGCGTTCTCGCTGCACTCGGGCCTGTCGAGACCCTCGGCCTGCCTGAGACACTGCCTCAGCTCCAGGCAGAGGTGGCAGGTTTCGAACTCTCTTGTTCGAAGTTGAAGTTCAGCAGCTTGAGCAAAGAGCCCCATAAGCCTTCTTCGTGTTAATTTGGGGGTTCTATTTGTTGTCTTCACTTACCCAGCCTGTGATTTGCTCTGACCTATAGTCAGACCTCACCTGCGCCACCTCAGCTGTGACAGGGAGGTTGGGTAATGGCGAGTTTGGTTGCAGTTTTGATTTTGCTTTTAAATCTTACCTTTGCCAACTGGCAGTTCCTCCTGCTGCTTTGCTACGTTCCCCATAGCCCTATTCTTGGTCCTGTTTTCTTCGTGCCTTGTACTGTCTGGTATACTGTGTGTGCAGAGAGCCTCCCCGTAAATCCCAGAGGAAAAAGGTCACATAGAGAGAAGCACCAAAAGAATCGAGAGCCTGGTTTTGAGATGACTGCCGTGGCCTCTGCAGGGCACAGGGGTGCCTGGCGTGCAGGGCTGGGGCTCGTGCAGCGGAGTGGGCGGGCGCACGCTTCACCTGCTGCTGGCTGTTTGGCCCCCCTTGCCGGTCCCACTGGTCACAGTGGAGGGTTTTGACTGCGATGGGCTCATACACCTAATGGCCTGTTGTTCTCAGTGACAGGTTTTGTTTGCTGCACACCTCATTGGCTCGCTTACCAGCACCATCTAGATGCGGTCTCTTCTTTCGTATACAAACTGGAACACATTTGGGTATTCCTGAGACTTGTAGAGCGTGGATTGTTTGTTATACGAACTGAACCTACCTTGCCGTTTTCTCATATTAAGAAATATAAATCTGCTTTGTCTTACTGGAGCTATTTTGGTAATTATATGTAATTTTGATTGTTTGGGAAGTGAATTCAAGGTTTGTGACTTGATTTGAGTTTTGCTTATTGCATATCAGTAATTCACCCATTTTTAATTTAAATAAAACATTTCCTTTTTCTCTCACTGTGTCTGACTGAAGACTCCCTCCAACCCCTCCTCAGTACTAAGAAGAAAAATCTGCTTTGAACCCTATTTTTGTGGGCTCCGTCCTCCTTTTGACAGCAGGGACCAACACGTGGTCCTGGTGATGGTGGTGCTCCAGAGGGCCACCCTCCACCCACTGCTGGCTGTTTCTCTTCCCATCCGTGTCACCCCTCGCACCTAACACACACGCACACACAGAGGACTACACACAGAGCTTAAAAGTGGGTCGCTTACAATACAGTGAAAGGAAGAATGTATATCCTGTGAGAGCTGTGCTGTCTTAAACTGGGGTTAGATCACCAATATTAACGTTACTCTCTTTTTTAGGACTTCTAGAAGGTAAAAAAATAACTAGCATTCCCATGCAGTGAATCAACTTCTGAGGGCCCATGGATCCCTTAAGATGGATAACAAGGGGTTTCCAGAAAGTTTATGGAGAATCCATTCTGTGAAAAAACTGCATGGGCTTCAAAAT
This sequence comes from Oryctolagus cuniculus, assembly GCF_051225735.1. Classification (NCBI taxonomy): domain Eukaryota; kingdom Metazoa; phylum Chordata; class Mammalia; order Lagomorpha; family Leporidae; genus Oryctolagus; species Oryctolagus cuniculus. The sequence goes on from NC_142873.1 coordinate 126,835,926, forward strand.
TTCTGCACCAAAATAATTAATTAAATTAATTTTTAAAAATAGTTAATTCCATTTTTCCATGAATGTTTTTGGAGTACCCTCATGTAAACTATGGATATTTTGATTTCTGGTTTGGTTTTTTTGTTGTTGTTGTTTTTGACAGGCAGAGTGGACAGTGAGAGAGAGAGAGACAAAGGTCTTCCTTTTTGCCGTTAGTTCACCCTCCAGTGGCCACCGCGGCCGGCGCATCACGCTGATCCAAAGCCAGGAGCCAGGTGCTTTTCTTGGTCTCCCATGCGGGTGCAGGGCCCAAGCACTTGGGCCATCCTCCACTGCACTCCTGGGCCATAGCAGAGAGCTGGCCTGGAAGAGGGGCAACCGGGACAGAATCCGGCACCCCGACCAGGACTAGAACCCCGTGTGCCGGCGCCGCAAGGCGGAGGATTAGCCTATTGAGCCACAGCGCCGGCCGGATTTCTGTTTAATTGTAGAGGGTTCACAGACCAATCCTTCCTCCAAGCCAATCTCTGGACCAAGTGAGTAGCACCCTACACACACTAAAGCATCCCCCGAAACGTTCTAGGAAGACATTGCTGGGGAAGGGAACTTCCGTGCAGGACAGATGTGAACTAAAGCACTAGACAGGGCACGTGCCCTTAGAATCTGCCTCTTCATCTGTAAGAGGAAGCTCATTCATAGCCATTTGGCAAGGTTCTGGGGTTAGAGATGATGGACAGACAACCCAGTAAAAACTCAACACATCGTGGAACCGACAACACGGTTCAGCCTGTAGTGCAGTGTGGCTCACAAGTCTCATGGTGCCTTGGTTGGCCTGTAAATTAGCCACGGTGCATTGCCAGTCTGTGTACCCTCCATATCCTATAGGGTGGCGGTGCCTTTGGATACCAAGCCCAGAACCTGGCACACATGTTGGTCTTTAATAAATACTGGATGGAGGGATGTTGAGTCCACCCACAAGTGCGGGTTCTATGTCTCCTCACAGCAAACCTCCAGTCCCAATTTGTCCCCAGCTTGTTTAGCAAAGTGCCCCATCAGACAGGGAATGGACATCACCTTCCAAATGGCAAACGAGACATTTGGGAGCCTGGAACATTTATTTTGGTCTTTCACAATGTGACATCGAGATGGACCTGGCCGCTTGTATTCAATGTCTCCATTTCCTATTCTACCCAATCCCTGTGGCTCTCACCCTCAGTAAGAGGCTACAATTCTGAAGCAAAAGGCTTGGCATTGAAGCAGTGGTCTCCATGGGCCAGTGTGGGGAGAGAATGGAAGCGGCCATTTATCTTACGACAGCTGGCCAAAGGGTAGGAGACAGAGTGGTTCACCACAGGAGGAAGGTTGCAGAGGGATAAGGCAAAGGGAACCTCCTGAAAGGTGGGAATCGGGAGAGGGGAGCTGGCCTGGGGCCGTGGCATTGGGGAAGGTAGGGGCTGCTGTGGGACCACGAGTGCCGGCTGCAGGGGAGCAGGGGCCTCCACCCTGGGGGCACTGGCTTGGACAGCATAGCCCCTGCCTTCAGGAACATTGGCCTCCCACAGAGGATCTGGATTCTGGACGGCAGTCTCAGGGTTGCCGACAGCAGGTGGAGGCCCCGTGTTGATGGCTGCATTCATGCCGTAGTGCCGGCGCTTGTTGATCCAGTACAACAGAGGGCTGTAGGTGAATGTAGCTGCTTGCATCACCTCCACCCACTGCTGGGCACGCTGTTCCCGCCGCAGGTTCTTCCTCCAATGCAGAAAGAGAATGCAGCTGCCGATTGCCACAGAACACAGCCCCAGGAATCCAAAGTACAGTGAGACCCACACTAAGGCAGGAAGAAAGAAAGAAAAAGGCAAGATGGCCCATAGCTCTAATGTGGGGCCAGAGCTGTTTTGCATTCTTCTCCTTGACTTAACCCATTCATCAATCACTCCATCCACTTAACTACTTACTCTCCATTCCTTCCCCCCTTCCTCACTGACTTGCCTCATCATTTTCTCATTTAGTCAAAGCTACATTCCCAGGGAGCTTAAGAGGCCACCTTTGGGGCTAGTGCTGTGGTGCAGCTGGTTAAAGCCCAGTGCCGGCATCCCATATGGGCACCAGTTTGAGTCCCAGTTGCTCCACTTCCAATTCAGCTCCATGCTAATGCACCTGGGAAAGCAGTGGAAGTTGGCCCAAGTTCTTGGGCCCCTGCACCCACGTAGGAGACCTGGAAGAAGCTCCTGGCTCCCGGCTTTGGATCAGCTCAGCTCCAGCCATTGCAGCCATTTGAGGAGTGAACCAGCAGATGAAAGACTTCTCTGTGTGTGTGTCTCTACCTCTCTCAGTAACTCAGTCTTTCAAATAAATAAAAATAAATCTTAAAAAAAAAAAAAAAAAAAAAGAAAAGAAAGCTAGGTTAGACAGGGCATGACCTGCCTGGGCTCATCCATGCTGATGGTTCCCAGGCCAAGACCCATCCAGTCGGTCAGTCTCCCTACTGGCAAGGCCATCAAGGCAGTCACAGTTCAGCAGGTGACAGCAGTACCAGCGTCCCACCCACAGCAACTCCTCTGACTGGGCAGAGCATGGCCTCTGCCCTCAGGGACGCCTGAGGTTTCTAGAGTAGGCTGTCTCCTAAGTGATCAGCATTCCTCCACACGGGCCACGCCCCCTGTTCACACCAAAGGCTGTTCTCTGTGTGTTTACTCCCAAGTCCATGGGCACAAGGCAAGGGCAGGGATGGGAAGGACATTTACCACCAGGGAGGCTCAGGTCCTCCTGTTGGGAATCCATAAGGTTGAGCCTCGGTGCCCTGCCGATGGCTCTGAGGAGAGAGAACTCACTCATTCATCTGTCCAGCCAATGGGGGTCCCCAGAATGGCCAGGGCCCATTGTGCCTTAAAGAAGAGGTCACTGGGTTCTGAGCACTGGACGTTCCATGGGTGGCTTATGGAGTGGCCCTTGCTCGATGGAAATGGCGCCTTGTGGGCATTGTGTCTGTCCGTTCCATCAATACTGGCCCACTCCCTACATTGTCCCCTCCAGCCCTTGTAGTGAACCCTCCAAGCAGGCCACAGGAAAACGCCCTCACTTTCTCAGGGGCTTACCTGTGTAGTTAGTCTTCAGGAGACCGTTGATGGCTCTCTGTCCCCAGCCGGGAGCTGGGGCAGGAAGGACACAAAGCTTGGAGGCGCCCTTTCCTCCAGAAACCTCTGAGCAGAGCAGTGCTGTGGTACAGCAGATGGCTGCCTGCTCCGCATACCAGAGTGCCTGGTTCAAGTCCCCACTCTCCTCTGAGCCAGCTTTGTGCTGCTGCACAGCCTGGGAGGCAGCAGGTGATGGCTCCAATACTTGGGTCCCCGCCACCCACACGGGAGACAGGGATGGAGTTTCAGGCTCCTGGCTTTGGCCTGGCCCAGTCCTCAGTGTTGCAGGAATTTAGGGAAGTGAACTGGCACGTGGAAGACTCTTTCTCTCTTTAATAAAAATAAATCAAACTTAAAAAAAAAAAAAAAAGACATCTCTGACCAAGTTGTCAGGAGAAAATCTGTTCATGGGAAAGAGCTGGCCAACACTCCTTTGGCTCCTATAACGTTGTTTCTGTCCCATTGCCTCCCTGCAGCAAAAGGTGGCAAGTGTGCACCCTGGCCACTAGGCCCTGGGGGGCTCTTCCCAACCTCACCTCCCTCCCATCCTCACACACTTTCCCTTACAGCCAGACCAGACTCCCTGGGGCCCTGCGTGCCTGCCTCTCCGGAGTTCAGCTCGCACAGCTCCAGGAGTGCTCCTCCCCACCTTGCTTATCCTCCAAGGCTCAACCCTCCCCACACTGTCCTCCAGTTTCTCTCCCAGAATCACATCACCTCCAGTCTGAAGGATCTGGAGAGTTGTCCGGTCCCACTCCCAGCAGATGCTTCAGTCCGGGGATAGATCTTCCCTGGCCAACAGCTGCCCCCCAAGACTCAGCTGAGTCAGGGATTGCTCACCACCCCCTGAGATACTCTGATCCGTTTATGGGCAACTCAGAAAACACTTCCATAATTAAGTCTAAGCCCAAGTCCCCCTCCCCGTAGCTTGAACCACTGGCCCTAGCTCAGTCTCTTGGGACCATTTAATTAATCCTCTCTTTATAGTTCCCCAGTGGATGACTTACGGAACTATTTAGCACAGCGTTTCCTCCACAGACTGCTCACCACTGGCTCTCCTGCATTTCAGTCTGCTTTGCTGATTTCTCTTTCCTTGACCTCTAAATGTTAGCGTGCACCAGGGCTCAGTCCTTACTTAGCACTCCACCTGCATTCATTCCCTCAGTGATCGCATCCACACTCATGGCTTTGAAGATCAAGCGTAAGCTAACTACTCACAACTTTCTGTCTCTAGCCTAGAATTTTTAAAAATATTTTATTTATTTATTTGAGAGGTAGAGTTACAGACAGTGTCAGAGAGAGAGAGAGAGACAGAGAGAAAGGTCTTCCATTTGTTTGTTCACTTCCCCAAACAGCCACAGCGGCTGGAGCTGAGCCGATCCAGAGCCAGCAGCCAGGAGTTTCTGGGTCATCCACGCAGGTGCAGGGGCCCAAGGACTTAGGCCATCTTCTACTGCTTTCCCAGGCCACAGCAGAGAGCTGGACAGGAAGAGGAGCAGCTGGGACTAGAACCGGATCCCCTAAGGGATGCCAGCACCACAGGCAGAGGATTAACCTACTGTGCCACAGCACCGGCCCCTAGCCTACAATTTTAGATTCTTATATCCAACAGCCTAGTTGACATCCCTCCTTGCCAGTATCTGAAATTTTTTTAAGATTTATTTATTTACTTGAAAGAGTTACACAGAGAGAGAGAGGCAGAGAGAAAGAGAGAGGTCTTCCATCCACTGGTTCACACCCCAATTGGCCCACACGGGTGCAGGGGCCCAAGGACTTAGGCCATCTTCCACTGCTTTCCTAGGCCATAGCAGAGAGCTGGATCAGAAGTAGAGCAGCCAGGATTTGAATTGGCACCCATATGGGATGTTGGCACTGCAGGTGGCGGCTTTACATGCTACACCACAGCACCAGCCCCAATAAATAAATATTTTAAAAAGGAGGAGGAGGGCCAGCGCCATGGCTCAATAGGCTAATCCTCCACCTGCGGTGCCGGCACACCAGGTTCTAGTCCCAGTCGGGGCACCAGATTCTGTCCTGGTCACTCCTCTTCCTGTCCAGCTCTCTGCTGTGGCCCGGGAGTGCAGCAGAGGATGGCCCAAGTCCTTGGGCCCTGCACCCGCATGGGAGACCAGGAGAAGCACCTGGCTCCTGGCTTTGGATCAGCCCAGCGCGCCGGCCACAGCGGCCATTGGGGGGTGAACCAACAGAAAAGGAAGACCTTTCTCTCTGTCTGTCTCTCTCACTGTCCACTCTGCCTGTAAAAAAAGAAAAAATAAACAAAAAAAAAAAAAAAGGAGGATGAAGAGGAGGAGGAGAAGGGGGAGAGGGAAGCGGGGCGGGGAGGAGAGCAGCCTAGACTCAAATTGGCGCTCTGATGTGGGATGTTGGATCAGAGCTGGCATTGCAAGCCGAGGCTTAACCTGCTGCGCCGTGACACCAGCCCCTTTCTCTGTCACTTTAGTCCAAGTACCACCATCTTTCACTTAGGTTGCTGGTCTTCCCATAGGGTGAAAAAACCATCCCAGTTATTCCATGACTGGAGGGTAAAGGGGTTCTCAACACATGGGGTTTTCTGTGCTAAAACCAAGAAATTCCTAGGTATGCTAGGACAAATTAGTCACCCTTGGGAGACCTTCCATTCTTGTCCCACATACCCTAAACTCCACCAACAGCCAAAATGAACCCTCGGTACATCATGTTATCCCCCTGCTCAAAACCTGCAGTGACATTCCATCTCACCAGCTCACTCAGATTTAAAGACACAGTCCTTAACTTAACCACTTTTTGGGCTGCCAAAAATAACCAACATGGCTTCCAACTGTGCCTCCACAATGACTTTTAGCTAATGATATCATTATAATTAAACTAGTAAGGCTGGCACTCCTACTCCCATCGTGTACCTCATGCCATGATATCTCTAAATTTCCAAAAATAAAAGGGCAAGGAAACAGGTGGTACCCACCCCAAACTCTGCCCCCTATGACTATCCTATTAAACTCTGCCCTGGACACCACCCCTTATGCTTCCAAATTCTATAAACTTCGTGGGGCACAACTCACTCTCAAGTGTACGCACACTCCCTCTCAAGTGTATATTTTTTGCTTTGCTTACAAATAAACTTCATTCCTCTGTTAACCTTCACATCCATCTGGTCATCAAATTCTTTCTTGCACCAGAGAGAAGAAAGTATACTCAGCCATCCTACAACATCTGTGCTGAGCCAGCCAGGAGGTAGAAGCCCACCCAGAAATCAGCCAATGAATCCTTCTCCCGACTCTCGCCTCCTTTGCACTTGATAGACTTGGTGTAGTTTTTTCTTTCTTTACTCCATTCTGACCCACTACAGACTAACTCCTTTTAACTCCTCTTAACCTAACCATGTCTACTCTGTCCAGCAACTGCTGGAGGTGGGAAGGTTGGGCCTGAAGTAGCAGGCAGGCTAATGCCTGGCTAAAATGTTAAAAATGAAGCCTATGATCTCTCATGACCAAACCCATAACCTCCCTCACAGAAAGCCCTGGGGTTATGGACAACCGGGCCAAATGATGGGAGATACTGAGACAATTACACTGCATGCATGCTTCTTTTTCCAAGACTGATGTAAATCAATACAGAGAGGGTTTCAGAAGACTCTACAAAGTTTACTGAGGAATTTCAGGCTCTAACTCTGGCCTTTAACATGGCCTGGGATGACCTACACATTATCAATGTGCAACGTACCCACTGCACCATGGAGAAAAATCAGCAAATCTGGGCCAAAATCAAAGCCCCATGCTGATTCCCTGGCAGCTCAACATCCCAGCTGATATGCCGGGGAAGCCACGGTCATCCCACAGACAGATCCTAACTGGAACATTGAAGAGGTCATGAGGATTCAGGTCACTGAGACCACGTAGCTACCTGCTTGGTGGCTGTGATAAAAAATGTATTATCTAGGGCTGGTGTTGTGGTGTAGCAGATTAAGCTTCTGCCTGCAATGCCAGCGTCCCATTTGCGCACCGGTTCAAGACCCAGCTGCTCCACTTCCAATCCAGTTCCCTGCTAATGCACCTGGGAAAGCAGCGGATGATGGCCCAAGTGCTTGGGCCCCTGCTCCCATGTGGGAGACCCAGAAGACACTCCTGGCTCCTAGCTTCTGCCTGGCCCAGCCCCAGCCATTGCAGCCATTTGCTTTCTTGCTTAATTGAAAGGAAAGCTACACTGTAGGTAGGACTGTCAGGAAGAAACAGATAAGAACATTCCTGGGAATGACAGGCTTCCACAGGATTTGGAATGCAGGATTCAGGTTGATAGTCAAATCCCTATATGAGGCCCTGAAGCATAGGTGTGGAACCTCTTTTCTGCCAAGGGCCATTTGGGTATTTATAAATCATTCATGGGCCATACAAAATTATCACATTAAAAAATCACCCTGTTCCAGGTTTACTTAATTTCAGGTCCTGCCTGTGGTTGCCTTGGCAGGGCCAGACCAATGATTTCATGGGCCATAGATGGCCACAGGCTGGACACTCCCACCCCTGCAAAGGGTTCTGATACTGGCCCACAAAAATGGACAGGAAAACAACATGAGGCCCTACAAAAGATTAAGGGTCAGGGCCAGTGCTGTGGCATAGCAGGTTAAAGTCCCAGCCTGCAGTGCTGGCATCCTATATGTGTGGGGAGCAACTCGGACTAGACTAAGTTACTGGAATTAAGACTTATTCTATGCATCTGCTCTCCCACAATATGGCGCTGGGAGAGGAGAAAACAGCTTCTACCCAGCTGCCTCCAGTTCAACCAATAAACAGCAGGACCTGCTCCTGATTGGAGGAGAGCAGCGTACTCGGCGTGTGGGCAGCCGAGTTGGGATTGGCGGAGGAGGACTATAAAGGAGGAGAGAGACGGCATGCACCAGGAACATCTAAGGGGAACACCTGTGCAGCCCCCGAGAGAGCCGGCTGGCGGTGTGCCGCTCCCCTGCAGAAGTGGGGAATGTGGCAGGGGGAACCGCTCTTCCACAGAGGTGGAAGGGTCAGTAGCCAACCCGGGAAGAACCAGCAGCAAACCCGGGGAGGGCCGAGCAGACGAAAGAACAGCGCAGGGTCCTGTGTCGTTCCTCCACGAAGAGGGGGAGCGACATAATGGTGCCGTGACTCGGATAGGAAACCTAGGAGGAAAGAAACGAGAAGAAGTGGAAAATACCGGAGAGAGAGACTAGCAAAGAGCCTAGGGAAAAGCCGGACAGAAAAGGTGCCGGAAGAAGCTATCGAAAGCCTAGGCATAGACTCGGATACGGACTGTGGGAAAGAAGTTAGGATTTAAAGTGAAAGCAAGAAGAAACTTAGACTCAGATACGGACTGCAGGTTGAAAGCGAAAGTGAAACCTAGAAGGAACACCACGGACTGTGGGGAGAAGCCAGGAGAAATGAGGGAGGAATATTGTTGGAAGAAAAGTTAGGAAACATACCGGGTAGAGAAAAATATGTTAGGGAGGATGAAGCCGCGAGTGCAGGCCGAGGCGGAGACGTAAGCTATCTTGGAATTCTTCAAGTCAGCCCGGGGAGCAAAAGGCGAAAATCTGGAACCAGAGGCAGAGACGTGGGCCGCCAGGTTGGAATTCGCCAGGTTAGCCTGGGGAACTTGGACTGAATACCGGTGGCGGAAACGTGAGCTGTGCTGTGTGACTCGTGGAAGCCGCCGCGTGCAGAGAGAGCACGGGGCGTGAATAGATAGGGAACGTGGGGCTAATGCGAGGCCGTGGTGCGGGCGTGCGAAGCTGGGAAGCCGCGCAGATGAGAGAAGCGCGGGCTGAAGCGGCTCAGAGCCGGGAAGCCGCTGAGAAGCAGCCTCGGGGCGGGCGCCGGGAAGCCGCAGGGATAAGAGAAACAGAAGTTTAGAAGTAAAATGAGAGAAATAGGAATGCTGGCAGATAGAAGTAAAATAGGAGAAATAGGAATGCCCGGAGATAGAGAAATAGAGAAAAATAAGGCCTCCCCACACCACAGCAATGAGAGCTTGGATTCGGTCTGCCTGATTAGTAAGGCGATAAGCACCAGCAGGCAGCTCGACCAGAGTATGAGCAGCAGGTCACCGAAGATAGGCACGAATCAACACCAATAAGTCTCCCCACAATACGGCAATGAGAGGGCTTGGATTCGGTTTGCCTGATTGATAGGGCTTGTAAGCACCTGCAGGCAGTTCTAGCAGAGCAGAGCATGCGCTGCAGGGCACTGAACTCAGGCACGCATCAGCGCCTAAAAACCTCCTCACAACATGGCGAAGAGAGGACCCGGATTTGGTTTGCCTGATTGATAGGGCTTGTAAGCACCTGTGGGCAACTCTAGCAAGCAGAGCAGAGTGTGTGCTGCAGGGCACCGAAGACAGGCACGTATCAACGCCAAAAAATAAAAAGAAAGGGGGATCTGTGGGGAGCAACTGGGAGCAACTCGGACTAGACTAAGTTACTGGAATTAAGACTTATTCTATGCATCTGCTCTCCCACAATATGGCGCTGGGAGAGGAGGAAACAGCTTCTACACAGATGCCTCCAGTTCAACCAATAGACTGTGGGACCTGCTCCTGATTGGAGGAGAGCAGAGTACTCGGCGTGTGGGTAGCAGAGTTGGGATTGGTGGAAGAGGACTATAAAGGAGGAGAGAGACAACATGCACCAGGGAACATCTAAGGGGAATACCTGAGGAACATCTGAGCAGCCCCCGAGAGAGCCGGCCAGTGGTGTGCCGCTCCCCCGCAGAAGTGGGGAAAGTGGCTAGGGGGAACCGCCCTTCCACGGAGGTGGAGGGGACGGTAGCCAACCCGGGAAGAACCAGCAGCAAACCCGGGAAGGGCCGAGCAGACGAAAGAACAGCGCAGGGTCTTGTGTCGTTCCTCCACGAAGAGGGGGAGCGACATAATGGTGCCGTGACTCGGATATGAAGCCTAGGCAGGGTTTAGTGTCGTTCCTCCACGAAGAGGGGGAGCGACAATATGGATGCCAGTTCGAGTCCCCGCTATTCCACTTCCAATTCAGCTCTCTGCTATGGCCTGGGAAAACCATGGGGAAAGGCCCAAGTCCTTGGAAGACCCAGAAGACACCCCTGGCTCCTGACTTCGGACTGGCTCAGCTCTAGCTGTTGCGGCCATTTGGGGAGTAAACCAGCAGATGAAAGACTTCTCTCTCTCTGTGTGTCTCTACCTTTCTCTATAACTCGTTCAAATAAATAAAATAAATCCTTAAAAAATATATTCCAAGGGTCTGCAGACAATGGGCTCTGAACCAGGGATTCCTAATTTCTTTAAAGAGTCATTTATTTATTTATTTTTGAAACAGAGATCTTCCATCCACTGGCTCACTCCCTAGATGGTTGCAATGGCCAGCACTGGGCAAGACTGAAGCCAGGAGTTTCCTGCAAGTCTCCCATGTGGATGGCATGACATGGATCAGAAGCAGAGCAGCAGGACTCAAAACAGTGCTCCAGTAGGAGCTGGCAGCATCACAGGAGGGAACTTAACCTGCTGCACCACACCAGCCCTGCGAGCTCACACTCGTGTAGAGACCACAGAGCAGGTCCACTCCATCTAGGAGATGGACCTCTAGAGGCTCTGGATACTGAACATTCTCTCATGGCAGCAGTTTCATGAAGGAAGAGGTTACAAAGGCAGGATACGCCACACTGTGTCTCGCCCAAGTGGTGGAGGCACAGACATTACTGCCCAACACTGGCTCAAGAGGCTGAACTTCTCATCTTGACTAGAACCTTGGGAAAAGCCATAAAGTCAACATTTATGTAGACTCCAAATATGTGTTCTTTGTTATGCACACAGGGCAATGTGGAGAAAAAGAGGCCTACTGACTGCAAAAACAAACAACAACAACCCTTAACATGGCCAAGTGATTTTGGCTTCTCTTCGGGCAGTTTCGGACCCTCTGAGGTGGCGGTTATTCATTACAAGGGGCACCAGAACAGGAAGAGCCACGCGATCGGAGGAAAGGCACTAGCAGAGAGGTAGCGAGAAAGGCTGTTACTCAGGAGGCTTCGGAAACAGCGCTAACACCCCAGCCTTTAGCGACCATTGGAGGCCCCTGTTATAGCACGCCTGAGATAGAATGGGCTCAGAAACAAGGTAACGCTAAAAATCTCAATGGGTAGTGGGCTTTGGATCACAAAACCATGCTTCTGCTACAAAGAAGAGGAACCTACCCCGGTAAGGACTGGCAGACCGGCTCCCCTAGCACGTTCCCAGCATATGGTCACAAACACACATGCCTGCCTTGACACATTCACTGGGTGGGCAGAAGCATTTCCAACCCAAAGACAAAAGGCACAAGAAGAATCAAAGTCCTATCAAGACAAATAATCCCATGTTTTGGGCTCCCCAGGTCCCTCTAGAATGACCCTGACACTTCAGCAGATAGCCACCCCTCTGGGAACCTGCCACTTCCATGCCTCTTGGAGGCCCCAGTCCTCAGGCAGGGTTGAAAGGCCAACCATTTTCTTAAAAGGACTCTGGTCAGACTATGCCACAAAATCTCGGATTCGTGGTTTAAGCTGTTACCTGTTGCCCTCCTTAGGATGAGAACAGCACCAACGCTAGCTCACAGCTTGGCCCTCTGGAGATGGCCTATCAGAGGCCCTTCCTCGCCTCTGCCATCCTCCTTGACTCAAGCATCCAAAACGTGATAAAGCATATTACCAAGTTAGGCCAGGTACAGAAGGTTCTGACAGCATGGCAACAAGAGTCTCCCCAAACCAGACTCCAAGTCACTCACAACCAATCTCCTGAGGACATCCAGGTTTATTTAAAACCTGGAAAGAGGGCTCTTCCTCTGACCAATTACAGCCTAAATGGAAGGGACCCTACCAGGTGCCACCTAGCACTCCTATGCAATTATACTACAGCAAATTCCTAGCTGGGTATGTCTGTCAAGAATGAAACCTCTATCCCCTGAGTCTTCATAGACATACCCAGAGGATAACTTTGCCTATTCCTGTGAGCCAATTAAGGACCTCAAATTTATGTTCAAAAGACTTAAAGATAAGAAAAAATTTTTTTATTTTGCCATCAACGTCTCCCTAGAAAGAGGTTCAGGTTGTCTCACTTCCCAGATGACATGCCTTTCCTACTTCTCCCATCTTTTGTGGGAAACTGCCATTGGCAGAAAAACATCCTAGTAAACTTTTCCATCATAATAGCAAAAGGAAAGGAATTTACTACATACCATGACATTGTTTTAAGAAACCGGTCTGCTGCCTTGGGCAACTAAGCCCAGATCACTGGCCAGGTTCTACAGCAATTGCAGGATTCTTTATATTCCCCAGCTAAGGTGGTCATGGCTAGCCAACCAGCCCTAGATTACCTGCTGCAGAACAGTGTGGAATATGTGCAATGGTTAATAAAACATGCTGCACTGATTTAACAGTGGGCTTCTGGAAGAAGGTATCAGAGGGCTTTATGATCAAGCGAAGTTGTTCTATGATTTTGGAATGGGAAATCCCTCAGCTTCCACCACCTAGGAAGAAACAAAAAGTACTCTCTCTTCTCTGACATGGCTCTTATCCTTGCGCCTTTCTGGGTCATGGATACGCATTCCTAACGACAAATCTGTCTCTTCCAGAACCCAGCAGTAGGATGTGAAGATGATGGTCACGTAGGGACTTTGGCCATCACTATTAACCGGTGACAACCCTCCAGCTCCTGCAAGGGACATTCTACATCAGTTAGCAGGAGCTTTTCTTCCTAGGATAGGCAGGGAAGCATCCTGACACAGCCTGAAGAAGTCACAAAAGATGGGCCTTCCTCCTTCAACCTCCCATAAACATTAAGGGACAGAAATCTCTGGGGGCAAAGGTGAGGTAGGCAGAGGTAGCTGTTAAGGAAGAACTGAGGTCTCCAGCTCCTCCCTTAGCTCTACCTGCTTGGCCAAGCTCCCTGCCCACCAGGTATGTGCTGCAAGAAACCAGTTTCCAAGAAACTACTGCTCAGAACTAGTGCCAGCCCAAAATAAACAACACAGCTGCCAGCTGCACCCCTGCCATGGCCTTTAGCTACTTACAATATCATTATAATATATTACATATCATTATATCAATATAAGTTGATCAATTATAATATCAATAATAGCATCATAACAAATTACTATGGCTGACACTCCTCTCATCACACACTACACCTGAGGCCATGACACTTCCGAGAGTTCCAAAAAAGGATGTAAGTGCTCCTCAGGCCTTGCCCCAAACTCGACCGCCTATGAATATTCAATTAAACTCCACCCAAAATCCACCTTCTGAGAGCAGTCTGTTAAACCTCACTCCAGACACTACCCACTATGCCTCCAGATCACAGAGGGATGGCCCCAAACCTCACTGGATTCAGCTCTTTCTACAGCGTGTTTGTACTTTGCATGCAAATAAATCTTACTTCTCTGCTAACCTTCACCTACCTCTCGTTCTTAAATTCTTTCTTACCTCAGAGCCAGGAACCTGGCCCCAGCCACTCCACGACTTACTGATCCTCCTCTATATCGTTCCCAACACAGGGCAGGGTGGACAGCCCTTCTCCCTGAGCGTGGGTTGGATTCTGCAGAGCTGAAGGTGCTGTTCCTGCCTCAGGCAAACTCACAGCTGCCATCACCGAAGACCCCACTCCAGGTGAGACCAGGGATGTGGGCGTCACCACTTGTTCACTGGGGTGAGAGAGAGGTAGAGAGCATTCCAGGGATCCAAAAGAGCCTGAAGAGGCCAGCATCCTGGCACAGTGGGTTAAGCCGCAGCCTGCAATGCTGGCATCCCACATGAGCACCGGTTCAAGACCCAGCTGCTCCACTTCCGATCCAGAGCCCTACCAGTGCACCTGGGAAAGCAGCAGATGGCCCGAGTGTTTGCGCCCCCGCCACACACGTAGGAGGCAGGGAGTTCCAGGCTCCTGCTTTTGGCCTGTCTCAGCCTTGGCAGTTGCAGCTCTTTGGGGATGGAAAATCTCTCACTCCTCTGTCTCTAACTGTACCTTTCAAATCAATCAATCAATCAATCAATCTTTATTTAAAGAGCCCTTAGAAAGACTTGTCCAGGACAAATCCTGATGTCGCTTTTGGGAGAGAAGGGTAGTTTACTTTTGCTGGCATTTGGCGTGAGTGTCAGAAGCAGACGGAAACCTGGGTCTGCAGGCGGCTGGCATCCTGAGAGCTCCAGTCAGAGCCCCAGTCTCCTCATCTGTCACATGAGGGTAATAAAGCCGATAGCGTCCTGCTCCTAAAAGCAGCCCAGAGAAGCTGCTCCCGCGAAGAGTGCTCATGAAAGGGCCTTGGATGATGAGGGTGTAATGCTACAGCGAGTGCCCGGTGAATTTAAAAAGGAGCAAGCTCTGTGACGAACCGCGGTCCCCGCCGGCTTTCGAGAGGACACTTGGCGCGCAGAGGCTGCTGGTCCCAAGAGGGAGGGCGATAAGCCCGGCAGCCTCCTGGGAGGAGGCGGGCCACGGCACACACTCGGAGGAGAGAGCGCACGGGGCAGCGGCCGTAGCGACGAGCCCCCTCGCCGCCGCCCCGCCACACCTCGCCCCTCACCTGCGCCCGGAACTTTGTGCGCGCGGAACCTCGGTGCCGAAGCGCCGGCGCGGCGGACCCGGGAGGAAGATGGAGCGCGCGCGCGGGCCACTGGCTGAGGCCGGCGCGCCTGAAGAGGAGGAAGAGGAGGAGGCGGCGGGGACGGCCATGGCTGCCGTGGTGGCGGCCGCGGGCAGCGCGGGTCCGGCCGTCCTGCAGGTGGCCGGCCTCTACCGGGGCCTGTGCACGGTGCGCAGCCGCACCATGGGCCTGGGGCTTGTGTCGCCCGCACAGCTACGCGTATTCCCTGTGCGCCGCGGCTCGGGCCGACCCGCTGGGGGCGCCAACGACAACGGGGTCGGGGCAGACCTCGAGGCCAACCCCTACTACGACCGCTATCGCGACAAGATTCAGCAACTGCGCAGGTGCGGGCCCCGCGCGGGGAGGGGGAAGAGGGGCGGCCCGCGACCCGAGCGAGGTGGGCCTGGGGTTGTCCCCACGCTCAGATGATGCGCCTAGGCTCATTGGCCTGGGGTCACACAGCTGTCCCTCCTCCTGCAAATCCCTGGCTCTTTGCGCAGTTCCCAATCTTTGCGCCTTCTCCTGAACTCAGGACAGCCCTGGGAGGCAGGCAGCTGAGAGCTCTATGCCCATTACAGAAGTGGGGAAATGCAGCCTGTCAAAGAAGCGACTTGACAGCCTCAAGGTCACATGCTGAGTCAGCTGAACCCAGCCCAGAGGCTAGGGTTCCCAGACTCCTAGCTCAGGGCCGTAACTGCAAGGATGAGAGATTGGGAGTGGGAGGGAGGTTGTGACCACCACCAGGTGTAGCGTGCCCCAGTGATCTGGAACCCCAAGTGTGGCTTTTCTCCAAGGAGGAGCTAGCCCACTATGGAGGGAAGGAAGTGGTGCTGGAAGAAGCACCCCTGTAATACCGTGATAGGGAGGTCTAGCGGGGGGGAGGTAGCCGAGATGCCTCGGGTCCTGCAGACCCCACTCACGACGCCGCAGGTCTCTGTGCTGAGGAGCTGGAGACCCTGCGAGACCTTCACCAGAGCGCCCGAAACCAAATGTCCCATCATCCGCCACATAGCCTGAAGAATTTTTTTCTTTTTACACTTGATCTTAGCCAAAAAGCCAAGAAATGAGTTTTTTTTGTTTTTTGTTTTGTTTTGTTTTTAAATAGGCTTTTAAAATTTTAGTTGTTTGTTTGAGAGGTAGAGAGAAAGCTCTCTTTTGGTTTACTCTCCACATGTCCCACCAGTCAGAACTAGGCCAGGCCCAAGCTGGGAGCCCAGTCAGGATCCCTCTTCTGGTGGTGGCAGGAATATAGTACTTGAGCCATTGCTGCTGCCTCCCAGGGCCTGCATTAGCGGGCAGCCAGAGTCAGGAGCCAGAGCAAGGTGTGGAGCCCAGGTGCTCTGATACGGGGTGCAGTTGTCCTAACCACTAGGCCAGATGACTGCCCTCTGAAGAGTTCTTAACAAGGACAGTAGCCCCAGCCTGGACCTCAGGCCTGGGGGCAGTCCCATTTTGACATAAAAGACAAGTTCTAATGTTCTGTTTGTAGGATCCAGTTCTTTGGAGGGTGGGCCAGGGAGACACTCAGGTGCTCAATCTGCAAAATGGTTGCCTGGTGCCTGTGAGTTCCCAGGACCTGAATAAAATGCATGTTGGATGAGGGTGGGGTGGGTGTGGAAAAACTGGTAAAAGCTTGACACCTCTAATAGGGATGCTGTAGTTTTTGCCTGAGGAGGTGACCCAGCAAAATGACTTCAAAGTGACCTTGAGGAACAAAGCTGTGTCACCCTGAGGAATGGCCTGCAGAGGAAAAGTGTTCAACAGAGCCCCTAAAGGTTAGCAGTGTTGAATAAAGGGGTTTCTTCTGCCTTCTTGATTTCCAGGCCTGTGCCAGGCAGTACTAACTGAAGGCAGCTCCTTCAGCTTCTCCGAACGCCTGTGTCCTCTCCTTGTGGAGATGGAACGTGATGCTTTGTTGTTTCAGAAGCTGAACAGGCCCCGTGGTTTACCCTTTGGTTTATCTTTGGTCAGGACTGATCCAGCTGCTTTTGAGTCCCGCCTGGAGAAGCGCAGTGAGTTTCGGAAGCAGCCAGTAGGGTACTCCAGGCAAGGTGATTTTATCAAATGTGTGGAGCAGAAGGTAAGGCTTGCCCCTTTCTGTTTTTTTTTTTTTTTTTTTGGGGGGGGGGGGACAGACAGAGTGGACAGTGAGAGAGAGAGACAGAGAGAAAGGTCTTCCTTTTTTCCATTGGTTCACCCTCCAATGGCCACTGCGGCCAGTGCGCTACGGCCGGCATACCACACTGATCCGAAGCCAGGAGCCAGGTGCTTTCTCCTGGTCTCCCATGCGGGTGCAGGGCCCAAGCACTTGGGCCATCCTCCATTGCGCTCCTGGGCCACAGCAGAGAGCTGGACTGGAAGAGGAGCAACCAGGACAGAATCCGGTGCCCCGACCAGGACTAGAACCAGGGGTGCCGGCGCCACAAGCGGAGGATTAGCCTATTGAACCACAGCGGCACCGACCCCCTTTCTGTTTTATTGACCAACCTGTACTCCTCCCCACTTGCTCTGCCTCTTATTCTGATAAAAGTGGGCTCACTACTGCATGAGCTAGATGAACTGAACACAGCCTGTCAGTGTCCATTCAAAAACATGTATCCTGCTGTCTCCAGGCAGGGTTCTGTGGTCCTGGATGGCGATGCAGAGGCATGAAAAGGGCAATCTCTGCTCCCAGAGGGCAGTCAAGGCAAGGCACACGTGGCAGTGAACCGTCAGATGGAGCTAGAACCTGACCTAGGCTAGGAAGGATATAGAAGATTTAAATTTAGCAGAGGAGGGAGTGAGACTTTGATATAGTATAGACAGGGGTCATCAGACTTCTGGGAAGGAGCAGATGGTAAATATTGTAGACCTTGTAAGTCATATGGTCTCTCTTGCTCAGCTCTAATCTTACAGTGCAGAAGCAAATGTACACAGTAACGAACAGATGTGTTTATGTTCCAATAAAACTTTATAAACATCACTGGCCAGTGGCATTTAGTTTACTGATAATCAGCCACCAACTCCTGATGTTCAGGAATTAGCGTAAACAGAGGGAGTGCATTGAAAGTAAAGGGGGTGTTATGAGACACAGTAAGGTACCTTGCCCCATTAAAACAGAGAGGGAAGTGTTATGGTTAATGAAATGGGTTCAGCATTAACCTCTAAGCTGAGGCATTTGGGTTTAAGGAGTAGGGGAAAGATAACTTACTTGCTAAGAGGATAGACTCTGCAACCATTTGCCAAGTACTGAGTCCTGGCTTATCCACTTACTAGCTAGGTGACTCTGCATAAATTATATGACATCTCTAAACCTCAGTTTGCTTCTCTGTCAAAGGGGAATAATAACTACCTACTTCATAGTGATATTTTTTTAAAGATTTATTTATTTATTTATTTGAGAGGCAGAGTTAGAGAAGGAGAGACAGAGAGAGAGTACTTTTTTTTAATTTTAAGATTTACGTATTTAGGGGCCAGTGCTGTGGCATAACAGATAAAGCCACTGCCTGCAGTGCCGGCATCCCATATGGGCACCGGTTCGAGTCCCAGCTGCTCCTCTTTCAATCCAGCTCTCTGCTATGGCCTGAGAAAGCAGTAGAGGATGGCCCAAGTCCTTGGGCCTCTGTACCCGTGTGGGAAGACCCAGAGTAAGCTCCTGGCTTCGGATTGGCACAACTCTGGCTATTGCAGCCAGTTGAGGAGTGAACCAGCGGATGGAAGACCTTTCTCTCTCTGCCTCTCCTTCTCTCTCTGTGTAACTCTGACTTTCAAATAAATAAATAAATCTTTTAAAAAAGAAAAGAGATAGGGAGGTGGAGAGAGAGATCTTCCGTCTATTGATTCACTCCCCAAATGGCTACAATAGCCAGGGCTGGTCTAGGCCAAAGCCAAGAACCAGGAATTCCATCTAGATCTCTCATGTGGGCAGCCAGGACTAAAGTACTTGAGCCATCTTCTGCTGCTTCCCAGGCACATTAGCAGAGAGCTGGGTGGGAAGCAGAATAGCTGGCACTCGAACAGGGACTTGGATATGGGCTGAGGGCATTAGTTCAAGTGGAGACTTAACCTGCTGTGCACAACACTGACTCCCGTGTTCTTGTTTTTTTTTTCTTTTTTTTATTCTTTTTCATTTTGTGAAAAATATGCCCATAATCCCCTAAAGTAATTTCACAGCCTATGCCTTGAAAAATACTAATCTGGAGTAGAGCACAGAACAAATTAGATTGAAAGAGGCCAGAACCAGGGAAGACATGCAGTAATCCAGGTGTGGGCTTCAGAGAGCTTGAAATACCTTTACAGGGAAAAGTTGGGATTCTACAGTGAGTTTTAAAGTCAAACTAAAGATGTTTATTATACTTGGAAAATAACTTTTTTGACATAGGTAATCCTGCATTTTAAGAGAATCTACTTAGTTTTAACTAGTTTACTTAGAACAACATTAATAGTGGGTGCATCATCTAGAGGTTGGAGAGCAAATTAAACTTCTGTGACAAGCATAGTTTTTTCCTATAGTAAACATTTATAGTAGCAAGATTACAAGTCAGTAGCTCCTGGAAATACTACTGTATTACAAACATTCAATTTTGTATGAAGAAGCTCTGTGTCCCTTTTTGTAAATGTAGAAATTCAGCTTTATGATGATAAATGAAAAGTAAGAATTGAATTTAAATTATGGCAACTCTTAGGTAGCTATTCATATTTACGTAAAGCCTTTACTTTACTTTGAGTCATTGATTCCATAACACATGGGACTTAACAGCCCCCTTTTATAATAAGTTTTATTTTATTCTCACTTTATCCTGAAATTAAATATTATTGATAGACCTAGAACCTACCTGTATACATAATTTTGAGGGCAATGTCAGTGTAATGCCCTAACTCACAAAGGGAGGTATTTTTTAGTAAAATACATATTTTAGTGTGTGAATTCTTGGGCACAACTCTTTTTTTTTTTTTTTTTTTTTAAAGATTTTATTTATTTTTGGGAGCTAGAGTTACAGACAATAAGAGGGGAGACAGAAAGGTCTTCCGTCTCTTGGTTCACTCCCCAAATGGCTGCAATGGCCAGAGCTGCACCGATCTGAAGCCAGGAGCCAGGAGCTTCTTCCAGTCTCCCACATGGGTGCAGGGGCCCAGTCTTGAGCCATCCTCTACTGCTTTCCCAGGTCATAGTGGGGAGCTGGATTGGAAGAGAAGCAGCTGGGACTAGAACTGGCATCCATACGGGATGCCGGCACCACAGGCAGAGGATTAACCTACTGCACCACCACGCCAGCACCAGCACCAGTACTCTGTTTTGAGACCTGCATTTATCAGTTGTGTTCGCTTAATTTGTGAAGTGCTGTGAGCATATAAGCAACAAATGCTGACTGGTACATGGATATTGTATTGGTAATTATAAAAACTCTAAAACCACAGTGTTATAAATCACCTAAGATTCCACAGTGTACAATTTTCAGTAAAGTTGTACAGTTATTTTATTTCTATAAAATGCATTTTTTGTGAAAGCTGTGTGGGTTCTAGGCCCAGGTTTTTACCTACAAGGATGTCTGGCTAGACATTAAGAAGTTTTGCAAGAAGGAGGAAAGTTCTTTACTAGGTAGAACCCTGAAAACTTGCAGCTCATATGGTACCCTGCCCCTCCCATAGGTGCAGATGTCACTAATTATTGTAACAACAAAAAATTATCCCCACTTATTTCTCAGGTGCCCATAGTGGAAAAGGACTCGTTTAAATTTTTTTAAAGATTTTATTTATTTATTTGAGAGGTAGAGTTACAGACAGTGAGAGGGAGAGACAAAGAGAAAGGTCTTCCATCCATTGGTTCACTCTCCAATTGGCCGCAATGGCCGGAGCTGCACCGATCTGAAGCCAGGAGCTTCTTCCCGGTCTCCCACAGGAGTGCAGGTCTCCCACTTAGTCCATCTTCACTGCTTTCCCAGGCCACAGCAGAGAGCTGGATCAGAAGAGGAGCAGCCAGGACCAGAACCAGCGCCCATATGGGATGCTGGCGCCGCAGGCGGAGGATTAATGTACTATGCCATGGTGCCGGCCCCATCATTTAAATTTTTATTATGTGCTTTTGGGGCTGGCACTGTGGCATAGTGGGTAAAAGCCGCTGCCTGCAGTGCCGACATCCCATATGGGTGCCAGTTTGAGTCCTGGCTGCTCCACTTTCGATCCAGCTCTCTGCTATGGCCTGGGAAAGCAGTAGAAGATGGCCCAAGTGTTTGGGTCCCTGAACCTACATGGGAGACTTGGAAGAAGCTCCAGGCTCCTTCCTGGCTTCAGATCAGCACAGCTTTGACTGCTGCAGCCATTTGGGGAGTGAACCAGTGGGTGGAAGACTCTCTCTCTCTCTCTGCCTCTCTGTAACTCTGCCTTTCAAATAAATAAATAAATTTTAATTAAGTACTTTTAATACTTTTGGCATATAGTTTTAACTATTTTAATTTATCAATTTTAAAGCCCAATTATTTTTACATTTTAACATCTACAAAATTGTCCCAAAACTGATGTTTTATGAAAGTGTTGGTCTGTCATTTAACTGGCTTCATTTTCTGATACATAAGATAATGGTGAATCTTGATCAATGGGGTCTTAGATTTGGTAAAATACAATAAGCTTATACATATAGCTTAAATTTTTTTATTTCTGTAAGTTAAAATAGAAGCAGAACAGATTATAGAGAAATTGTGAGGAAAGAATGCACAGGGCTTGACTGTTTTTAAAAGATTTATTTGTTGGCCGGCGCCGCGGCTCACTAGGCTAATCCTCCGCCTAGCGGCGCCGGCACACCGGGTTCTAGTCCCGGTCGGGGCGCCGGATTCTGTCCCGGTTGCCCCTCTTCCAGGCCAGCTCTCTGCTGTGGCCAGGGAGTGCAGTGGAGGATGGCCCAGGTGCTTGGGCCCTGCACCCTATGGGAGACCAGGAAAAGCACCTAGCTCCTGGCTCCTGCCATCGGATCAGCGCGGTGTGCCGGCTGCAGCACGCCGGCCGCGGCGGCCATTGGAGGGTGAACCAACGGCAAAAGGAAGACCTTTCTCTCTGTCTCTCTCTCTCACTATCCACTCTGCCTGTCAAAAAAAAAAAAAAAAGATTTATTTGTTTATTTGAAAGGCAGAGCTACAGAGGGAGAAAGAGGGTGCAGGGGCCCAAGGATTTGGGTCATCCTCTGCTGGTTTCCCAGGCCATTACCAGGGAGCTGGATCAGAAGTGGAGCAGCCAGGACTCTAACCAGCACCCATATGGGATGCTGGCATTGCAAGCAGAGGCTTAGCTTTCTGTGCCGCAGCACTGGGCAGTGCTTGATTACCAGAAAGCAAAGACACCTGTGTAAGTGGAGGGTTTTGTTTTCACGATAGACCCGAGAATGAATGGAATGGACATGAAATCAGTTCTTCCCTGTTTAGATGATTTATGCAAGAATGAAGGGCTGTAGTAGGATGCTGCTGATGTATTTGTGCTATATCCAAAAAGACCATTGTATCCAACAAGTTTTTCTATACCAGGCTTTTGTATAATTTGTGGGTACAAGTTTTACGGGTATCACTTGTGAAAGTTTTGGATTCATTAAAGCACAAAATAATAAAAGACATGATTTTATGTAGAAAGTGTTTTTCAGCCTCAGAATTCCATGTTTAAGCTATGTTTCTTTCCTCAAAGGTGTGGTCTTAAACTTAGAGATTGGACAGAAGATTCATAACATCTATCAGCCATCTGTCAACCATCCCTACTATTAGAAACAACTCAAAAGAGGATTTCCTGGCTGTGGTTTCTGACAGATATGGTGGCATAGGAGAGAAAATACTCATTCTCAATTTTTCTTGGCCTCTTTTGAGGAGAAATCTAATTTGATGAAGGCAATATTAAGACTGAGTTCTCAAAAAGACTAGTCTGCGCCGGCGCCGCGGCTCACTAGGCTAATCCTCTGCCTAGCGGTGCTGGCACACCAGGTTCTAGTCCCGGTTGGGGCGCCGGATTCTGTCCCGGTTGCCCCTCTTCCAGGCCAGCTCTCTGCTGTGGCCAGGGAGTGCAGTGGAGGATGGCCCAGGTGCTTGGGCCCTGCACCCCATGGGAGACCAGGAAAAGCACCTGGCTCCTGGCTCCTGCCATTGGATCAGCGCGGTGCGCCGGCCGCAGCACGCCGGCTGCGGCGGCCATTGGAGGGTGAACCAACGGCAAAGGAAGACCTTTCTCTCTGTCTCTCTCTCTCACTGTCCACTCTGCCTGTCAAAAAATAAAAAAATAAATAAAAATAAAAAATAAAAAAAGACTAGTCTGGGGGCCAGTGCTGTGGTGTAGCGGGTAAAGCTGCTGCCTGCAGTGCTGGCATCCCATATGGGCGCTAGTTTGAGTCCTGGCTGCTCCACTTCCAATCCAGCTCTCTGCTATGGTTGAGAAAACAGTAGAGGACAGCCCAAGTGCCTGGGCCCCTGCACCCATGTGGGAGATCCGGAAGAAGCTCCTGGCTCCTGGCTTCGGATCGGCGCAGCTCTGGCCGTTGTGGCCAATTGGGGAGTGAACCAGTAAATGGAAGACTCTCTCTCTCTCTCTGCCTCTCCTCTTTGTATTTATTACAATAAATAAATAAATCTTAAAAAAAAAAAAAAAGACTAGTCTGAGGCTGCCTGTCATCAGAAGTGCTGTCAGGGATAAGCAGCAGCCTTGGAGAAGACCTTCCCTTTCCACCTCCTCTGTGGCTCAGTGTGGAACCGGTCAGAGAGCAGAGCATAGGAATTTCAAGCAGACCTAATCTGGGGACAGAATCCCTCATATCCAAGGTAGGTGTAAGGTGTTTATCTCGGTACTAACAGCTGGTAGTTACTGACAGATCCCTATCTCTGCAGCTCCGAATCTCAATCAAAGAAAAGTGGCCTCAAACAGTAGCCCTTAAAACAGTGTGCACAGTCACTGTAGAATGGACAGAAGGAAGTTCTCAAATGCAAAATTAATGAGACTGGGCACCTTGTCTAGCTTGGTGGTGTTTTTCATATGAGTAAAGTGTATATTAATATCCTGTCTCATCATATATTTTAGGCAGATGCCTTGGGGAAGCAGCCTGTGAGTAGAGGATTCACAAAAGACAAGGTAAGTTTCTAATTAAACAAATCCAAGTCTGGCGTCATATGGGACAGCTGGAACGAGAGGCTGCAAATTTGAACACATTTGCTGCAGCTTAGTGATTTTGTGTATTGTGATTTTCCAGCTGTAGAGATGAGCAATATTTCTATGAATTTTTGTGTTCTTGTTGTAACCCCCAGCAAAAGTGTGGGTCTTGGGAGTCCTGGAGGAAATGCAGTAACACTCCATCCTTGTACAGGGAGCAATTTAGAAAGTCAAATAAAGCATGTTTAGTCTATCATTTAATTTGCTACCCCTAGTAGAATAGCTGCTAAGTTAAAAAATAACAAAGATTTCTCCTCCTAGCTGCAAAATGCTTTGGGACTCATGGGTGACAGTGAAATACTTGGGAAAGTACAGAGTGACTAATAGATACTCCCCGGGAATAGAACTGTGAAAACCTGCCTGGGCTTGGGGGCTCACTGTCTCTGAGTTTGTCCTATACTTGTTCTCTGCTTACTCAGCTACCTAACATACTGTTTGTCACAGGGCTTAGAGGTAGAGTTAAGCTGTTTTGTTTTGTTTTTTTATAGCTATTAATTGCTTTTTTATTTTCTTTTTCAAGACTCTCAGTTCAATCTTTAACATTGAGATGGTTAAAGAAAAAACTGCAGAAGAAATAAAACAGGTAATCGATGAAAATGGGTTTGCAGAACTTGTGAAAAATGTGTGTTTTCTGAATCAAATCTGAGGGAAGACAGCATATATTTTCTGACACCTTTCTGTAGCCAAAATGAAAGGTAGTAAAAGAAATGACAAAAGTGATGAATTACATGAAAAACAGTGAAATGAGAAAACCTGTGTTTCTCAGCCTTGCTCATGTATGTCTAATCAACTTGTGTTTCTCCTTTCATTTCCATTCCTATTTCCTGCATCCTACTTTAAATCATCAGTACTTTATACCTGGATTCCTTCCTATCAACCTTTCCAAGTAGACATCCCCACTCCCATTCCTCCTGTTCCCATTTCTGCCACTCTCCCTATCACATCCTCACCAGCTAAGTCCTCTTAAAGTTTTGCTTTCATTAAGAGAAGCATAACATGCTCATTAAAAACAGACTGGAGAACCACACTGTCAGTTTTAAGTCCTAATTCAGCCACTTACTCGTTTATAACTTGGACAAGTTAATTAACCTCTGCGGGCCTTGGGTTTTCTACTGTAAAGTGGAGATAATAATAATACTTAACCTCCTAGGGTTATTTAGAAGATTAAGAGTGTTAACATTTGCAGAGCACTTAGAACAGTGCCTGGCACAAAGTAAGTGTCGCTCCCCCTCTTCGTGGAGGAACGACACAGGACCCTGCGCTGTTCTTTCGTCTGCTCGGCCCTCCCCAGGTTTGCTGCTGGTTCTTCCGGGGTTGGCTACTGTCCCTTCCACCTCCGTGGAAGGGCGGTTCCCCCTGCCACATTCCCCACTTCCACAGGGGAGCGGCACACCGCCGGCCGGCTCTCTCGGGGGCTGCACAGGTGTTCCCCTTAGATGTTCCCCTTAGATGTTCCTGGTGCATGCCGTCTCTCTCCTCCTTTATAGTCCTCCTCTGCCAATCCTAACTTGGCTGCCCACACGCCGAGTACGCTGCTCTCCTCCAATCAGGAGCAAGTCCTACAGTTTATTGGCTGAACTGGAGGCAGCTGTGTAGAAGCTGTTTTCTTCTCTCCCAGCGCCATATTGTGGGAGAGCAGATGCATAGAATAAGTCTTAATTCCAGTAACTTAGTCTAGTCCGGGTTGCTCCCCACAAGTAAGTGCTATCTTTATATTTTTAAATAAATGAATAAAAATAAGGAACTTGCTAAAAAATGTTCAGTGACTTCTCATATTCCATTTCTTGATCTTCATAGTCCACTGTCATTAAGACTTTCTGAGGAAGCTTCCTGGACACCTTCCTTCCAAGCGCAGTCTCTCCTTCCTGTTTGGCCTTTCCATGTATCTTGGTTTGCGTTGCTATTTACATTTTCATGTCTGTGATTCTTTCCTCTCAGTAGACTGTAGTTAGCTGTTTATTGGCACTCTTTATTGCTCCATGAATTATTTGAGGTATCCTGAGAGGATCACAATAATATTAAACGCAGCATCCTGTGTATCAGGTATCTATGCTTAGTGCTTCATATATTACTTCATTAATTCTCATTACTACCCTGTGAAGTAGATGCTGTTGTTTCCCAGTTTATTTGAAGAACTGAAAGTTAAAGAGATTAAGTACTTGAGTCAGTGGTAGAGCTAGGTCTCAGACCTGTGTCTGTTTGACTCTGTCATATACGCATACAGGAAGTGAAACCAGTTGCCACGGGTTTCCTTTGGTTGCTATATCATTTATTTTTGTGAGTGTTTATTCTATACCCATTAAATGTCAGCTGTGTGCCAGACAAAACCCTCTACCCTCAAGGAGTTTTAGCCTAGTGGAAGAATGAACACAAACACAAATAAGGTCAAAACAGTGCTCTAAATTTTGGTAAGACAGGCTTACACAAAGTCTCAGGGAGAACTCAGGGCCTTTGAGAAGAAGTGCCAGGGGCATAGACACCAAGCATGTTGTCTTAGATGAGAGACAGGCCAGGCCCAGGAGGTCATATGACAAGTGTTACTTAGACCTAAAAAATGTATGCTCATTGAAATATTTTTTTAAGATTTATTTATTTGAAAGGTAGAGTTAGAGGAAAGAGAGATCTTCCATCCACTGGTTTACTCCTCAAATGGCCTCAATAGCCAAGGCTGGGCCAGGCTGAAGCCAGGAGCCAGGAACTTCATCTGGTTCTCCCATGAGGGTGGCAGGGGCCCAGATACCTGGGCCATCTTCTGCTGCTTTCCCAGGCCATTAGCAGGGATCTGGATCAGAAGTGGAGCAGCTGGGAAACAAACTGGCACCCATATGGGATACCATGCCAGTATCACGGGCTGTGGCTTTACCTTCTATGCCATAACACTGGCCCCCAAAATAATTTTTGAGTAACTAGTCAGCTATATTACATTAAGAAATACCTATCAGTCTTATAAATGTCAGTGTTTATTTATAAGCTGTCTGCTAATGTTGTATTATAAATTAATCAGAATATGCTGTCTTTAAAATGAGAAGACCATATTTAGACATCCTTTAAAATAACAAGCCACCTTAGGCTGCAGTGGTGGTTTGCCTAGGTCCTAAAAAGTAATAGTCCTTTTGTGCTTTGTATTAGTTACATAGGTCACACTTTAATTAGTGTCCTCAGCTGGAGCTTTTCTTTTCTTTTTTTTTTTTAACTCATTTATTTGAAAAGCAAAAGCAGAGAGGAAGATAGGTCTTTTGACTGTTGATTTATTCCTCAAATACTTGTAAGAACCCGAGCTGGGCCAGGCCAAACCAGGAGCCTGGAACTCAATTCAGGTCTCCCATGTGGGTAGCAGGAACCCAAGTCCTTGGGCCATCACTTGCTACTGCCCTGGGTGTGCATTAGCAGGAAGCTAGAATTGGAAGCAGACCTGTGACCTGAACCCAGACTCTGATATAGGATACAGGCGTCCCAAGCAGCATCTTAACCACTACCAAACCCTTGCCCCTGGAACTCCACATTTCAATGAGTATGTTTACAAAATGGAGCAACTCTAAAAAAGGGGGACCTGTTCTTCAACATCAGCTCACTCAGGTGTCACTTTGGTTGTGTTATGCTGACTTTTGTGCCTTTGCTAATGTTATTCTTGGCTTAAAACATGTGTCATTATCTCCTCCTGCCCTGCCTGTTCATCTTTCTATTCGGAATACAGCTCAAGTGTCCCTTCCTCTGTCATTCTTCCCCAACCTGGGCTAAGTGCCTCTTTTTTTTTTTTAACATTTATTGATTTTTTAAAAATTTATTTGAAAGAGTTACAGAGAGGAGAAGCACAGGGTGGGGGGTCTTTTACCCGCTGGTTCACTCCCCAAATGGCTGCAATAGCAGGAACTGGGCTTATCCAAAGCCAGGAACCAGGAGCTAGGAGCTTCTTCTGGGTCTCCCACCCAGGTGCAGGGGGCCCAAGCACTTGGGCCATCTTCTACTGCTTTCCCAGGCCATGGTGGAGAGCAAGATCAAAAGTGCAGCTCAGGCCAGTGCTGTGGTGTAGAGGGTAAAGCCGCTGCCTGCAGTGCTGGCATCCCATATGGGTGCTGGTTCAAGTCCGGGCTGCTCCACTTCCAGTCCAGCTCTTTGCTATGGCCTGGGAAAGCGGTGGAAGATGGCTGAGGTCCTTGGGCCCCTGCACCCATGTGGGAAACCTGGAAAAGGCTCCTGGCTCCTAGCTTCAGATCGGCACAGCTCCAGCTGTTGCAGCCAACTGGGGAGTGAACCAACAGATGGAATCAATCAATCTCTCTCTCTCTCCCCCCCTCTCTCTCTGCCTCTCCTCTCTTGTGTAACTCTGACTTTTGAATAAATAAATAAAAAGACTTCTCTCTCTCTCTCTCTGCCTGTCCTCTTCTCTGTGTAACTCTGACTTTCAAATAAATCTTTAAAAATAAATGTCTTTTTAACAAAAGTATATGAACTCTTACAGAGCAGAATTTGGAAATTTAAAAAAAAGGAAGTGGAGCAGGACTCGAACCGGCACCCATATGGGATGCCAGCACTGAAGTTGGCAGCTTTACCCACTACGCCATTGTGCCACCCTAAGTGTCTCTTTTAAAAGCACCTAAAAGAGGCCGGCGCCGCGGCTCACTAGGCTAATCCTCCGCCTAGCGGCGCTGGCACACCGGGTTCTAGTCCCGGTCGGGGCGCCGGATTCTGTCCCGGTTGCCCCTCTTCCAGGCCAGCCCTCTGCTGTGGCCAGGGAGTGCAGTGGAGGATGGCCCAGGTGCTTGGGCCCTGCACCCCATGGGAGACCAGGAAAAGCACCTGGCTCCTGGCTCCTGCCATCGGATCAGCGCGGTGCGCCGGCCGCAACGCGCCGGCCGCAGCGGCCATTGGAGGGTGAACCAACGGCAAAAGGAAGACCTTTCTCTCTGTCTCTCTCTCTCACTGTCCACTCTGCCTGTCAAAAAAAAAAAAAAAAAAAGCACCTAAAAGAAACCAGAGCAGAGACCAAATAAATATTTCTTACGATGTCACAGTCATCTATCACTCAACAAGCATGTCTGAACACTTTTAGTGTTGCAAGACGTTGAAACACATGCAGACACCGTACCTACAGGGAACTTGCAAAGTAGTGAGGGAGATGGATCCATTTGGAAATGGACTTTATTATGAAATGGCATATCCTAGGCATCTTTAGAGAAGTATAAAGTACAAAAGCAATCCATAGCAAATCTTCTGACTGAAATGGTCAAGGGAGACTGCGTGGAAGGAGAGTGATATAAATTCAGCTTCAGCAACAAGAAGAGTTTGGGGATCAGAGGTGGGAAGTGACACTTTTTTGTGAAAAGGCAAAATAATGGTACTAAAAAATATGAACACAGAATATGCATATGATATGTGAAATGATATAAAAAGCAAGACACAATACCACAATAGGCTATATCTGTGTCTAAGAAAAATACTATTAATATGCATTGGAAACAGACACATCAGAAATAATAATGATTCTGTTAGGGTGGTAGAACTAGGAACATTTCTGTCCTTTTCCTGTTTTTAATTTCTTATAAATTTTTATTCCTTACCTTTTGATATTTACATCATAAGAGTCAAAATGTGACCTGCTTGTTCTTTGGTGCCAAACAGTTAGGACTTCTGATTAGTATGTACCATAGTCTGCTCCAACACACTCTTATCTCTTCCTCTTATGAAAGACATTCTGGAAGCAAGATCTGAAAAGCTGCCTATAGGATTGTGATATTAGCGAATAAAGCTAACAGTATTTGTAGTGTTTGTTCCAAGCACTGTGCTAAGCGTAAGACTGCATTATTTCAGCTAGTCTTCCTGACAGTCCTGTGAAGTTGACTATTGCTGTTTTGTTGATGTTATTTGGGGCATCTTAATAATTTGCCCAAGGTAGCACCTAATAGAGCTGGGATTTGCATACAGGTCCACCTGACTACAGACCCTGTACTTTACTGACAGTGCCCTCCCTCACTCAGAAGGCCCACAGCTGGCTGGGGAGGGAAGAGGCAAGATATGGGGGGAAAAAAGGTTGTCTTATCACACACCAGGCACATATTGAGAATGATTAAAAAGGTCATAGAATCAGTTTCTCTGACAGGAATATGTTATTAAGAGTTAGAGTTTAATCATCCAGAAGAGTATATGGTATTAGATCTTTCTAATCATGTACTAGTAATGAAAGCGTTGTGTTGGGTTTTTCTTCCCCAGTATCAAATATGACTCTACTCTGAGCAGAGAAAGCTGTCAGCATTTCTTGGTACGGGTTACAGATTACCTGCCTGTCACAGACACCGCCTCTTGTTTTACAGATTTGGCAGCAGTATTTTGCAGCGAAAGATACGGTCTTTGCAGTTATTCCTGTAAGTAGTTTGGAGGGGAAAATGAAAGTGTTGCAGCATGGAGTTTAGTACTCCAACCTTAGCTGGCAGTTCCTTTACTTTTCCTGTGTTTATTGCCTCTTGAGAACTTGGGTTTCACAGCTCTGAAGGTTTTTATTATGCCCTAAGTACCAAAGGTTGGAGGCTTCATATGCTATATTTATGGCTCTTGCTTTCCCTCTTTCTGGTTTAGAAATGTCTCTGAGTCAAGTCTCTGACAGCAGAGCATGGTGTAAGTTCATGTGGTGAATAATTTCCAGGTGCTTTTTGTTTTTTGTTTTTTTTTTGGAGGGGGGAGCCCTGTTTTCCAAACAGGCTGTTGGAATTTAAGACAGCGTCTCTAACATAGCTTTCTTTCTTTTTGTCTATAAAGGGACCTATACCAGAGCTAACCTGGAGCCTTCTCCTTTCTCTGGTGTTGCCCCTTATCAAGTGGCATTTTCTTGGGTTTTCCTCTTCCTAGAATTGCTGTCTTGGAGTTGGTTGCCAGTCATTGCCTGACCATTAAGGTTTGTGACTGGGAGGGGATGCTGCTGGCTTCTCAGGCTTAATATCCTGTTCACCTCCACCATAAGAAAGCGTTTGAAGTATTGGAATTTGAAAAATTAAACTAATCTTTCATTGTTCTTCTCTGAAGAGGAAATGGCTTAGGTTAAATTTATATCAAGCATACAAATATATACTGAACTTTTATGATTAACTCTAAGGAATAAAACATGTGGGTAGAAAAAGTCAGGTCTTTTGGTTGTTATGATGGTATCACTGGTTTTTTGTTGTTATTGTTGTTGCTTTGTTTTGTTTTGTTTTGACAGGCAGTTAGAGAGACAGAGACAAAGAGAAAGGTCTTCCTTTTCCGTTGGTTCACCCCCAAAATGGCCGCTACGGCTGGTGCTGCACCAATCAGGAACCAGGTGCTTCCCCATGGTCTCTCATGCGGGTACAAGGCCCAAGCACCTGGGCAATCCCCCACTGCCCTTCTGGGCCACAGCAGAGAGCTGGCCTGGAAGAGGAGCAACCAGGACAGAATCCGGCGCCCCGACCAGGACTAGAACCTGGGGTGCCAGCACCGCAGTCGGAGGATTAGCCTAGTGAGCCGCAGCGCCAGCCCTGTTTGGTTTTTTTTTTTTTTTTTTTTTTTTTTTTTTTTTTTTTTGAGAGGTAGAATTACAGTGAGAGGAAGAGACAGACAGAAAGGTCTTCCTTCCATTGGTTCACTCCCCAACTGGCTGTAACGGCCAGAGATGAGCCGATCTGAAGCCAGGAGCTTCTTCCTGGTCTCCCACGTGAGTGCAGGGGCCCAAGCATTTGGGCCATCTTCTACTGCTTTCCCAGGCCATAGCAGAGAGCTGGATTGGAAGAGGAGCAGCTGGAACTAGAACCCAGTGCCCAAGTGGGATGCCAGCAATGCAGGCAGAGGATGAACCTACAGTTCCGGCCCCATCACTGGTTTTTTTTAATTTATTTGTTTGAAAGGCAGAGTCAGAGAAAGAGAGGGATTTTCTATCACTGGTTCACTCCCAAAATGGCTACAATAGCTAGAGCTTGGCCAGGCTGAAGCCAGGATCCAGGAACTCCATCTGGGTCTCCCAGGTGGGTGCAGAGGCCCAAGCACTTGGGCCATCTTCTGCTGCCTTCCCAGGTACATTAGCAGGAAGCTGGACTGAAAGTAGAGCCACTGGGGCTCAAATTGGCACTCAGAGACAGGATGCCAGCATTCTAAGTGGCAGCTTAACCTGTTGCACCAACTCCTATCTTTTTTTTAACCTCTTAGACATATACACCCTTACCCATCTTAAGTTTAGCAGCCAAAAAATTTATACCTTTCATGAATGTAGATCTCTGATACTAATTCATTTTTTGAACAGGCCTCCGCAGGTCTCCCTCAGACTGACTTAGTGACCTAATGCCTCTGCCACTTGTCAGAGTTCCCCGAATAGTTCAGAGCTTTGAAGTACCTCTTCTTCAACATAATTCTGACAATGAACAGCAAAGCATAAGACTGGGTTTTCCTATCTTTCTGTCATATGAATGATTTGAAAATGATAGAACAGTAAAGATTATTTTGGTGGTATTACAGTTCTGCAGTTCAGTCTTGGTCAATTTAAATGTGATTGTAGCTTTTTGTATTTTCCTGCTTGTGAGTTAATTTTTTTCTTTTCCAACTTACAGAAAGAGAAATTTGATTTGATCTGGAACCGGGCTCAATCCTGTCCAACAGTAAGTATCTGGTGACCATATAAACATTGTTTATCAGTACTGCCAAACAAGAATGTTTCCAACCAGTCCTCTCGTATTCCGTACACTCTCACATTACAGAGCTCTATTTATTTAAGAAAGATGCTCACATGTTGTTGTATGGGTAAGTGAGTTTTTCAGCCTTATAAAGTTATAAGTGTTTGGCCCAGAAAGCTCCTTTTTAGCTGGCTACCACATCTCTGCCCTTTCTAATGTAGATCATTTTAAAAAAGAGTTATTTATTTCAAAGACAGAAAGGAAAAATGCTCACATCTGCAGGTTCTTTTCCCAGATGCCTGCCTGCAACAGCTGAAGCTGAGCCAGGCCAAAGCTGGGAGCCAGGAACTTAATCTAAGCCTCCCAGGTGGGTGTCAGGGACTCAGCTAATTGAGTCATCACCTGCCCTCCCGCTAGTGTACATTTTTTTGTGACTTATTTATTTATTTGAAAGAGTAACACAGAAAGAGAAGGAGAGGCAGAGAGAGAGAGAGAGGTCTTCCATCCACTGGTTCACTCCCCAGTTGTCCGCAACAGCCAGAGCTGTGCTGATCTGAAGCCAGGAGCCAGGAGCTTCTTTTGTGTCTCCCACGCAGGTGCAGAGGCCCAAAGACTTGTGCCATCTTCCACTACTTTCGCAGGCCACAGCAGAAAGCTGGATTGGAAAAGGAGCAGCCAAGTCTGGAACCGGTGCCCATATGGGATGCCGACGCTTCAGGCCAGGACATTAACCTGCTGCGCCACAGCACCCCCCCCCCCCACTAGTGTACATTAACAAGAAGCTTTTGGGGCTAGCGCTGTGCCACTGCATGTTAATGCCCTGGCCTGAAGCACCGGCATCCCATATGTACACCAGTTCGAGACCTGGATGCTCCACTTCCAATCCAGCTCTCTGTTATGGCCTGGGAAAGCAGTACAAGATGGCCCAAGTCCTTGGGCCCCTGCACCTGTGTGGGAGACCTGGAAGAAGCTCCTGGCTCCTGGCCTCGGCTCGGCGCAGCTCTGGCCATTGCGGCCAATTGGGGAATGAACCATAGGATGGAAGACCTCTCTCTCTGTCTCTGCCTCTCCTCTCTCTGTGTAACTCTAACTTTCAATAAATAAATAAATCTTTTAAAAAAGAAGAAGAAGCTTTAAAAAAAAAAAAAAAAGACATCATCTGGCATGTCCACATTCTATATTGGAGTGCCTGGATTTGAATGCTGGTACTTTTTCTAATTCCAAATTCCTTTTTTTTTTTTTTTGAGAGGCAGAGAGAGGGAGGTCTTCTACCCACTGGCTCACTCCCCAGATGGTCACAACGTGCCATCTGATGCCAGGAGCTTCTTTTGGGTTTCCCATGTGGGTGCAGGGGCCCAAGGACTTGGGCCATCTTCTACTGCTTTCCCAGGCCATAGCAGAGAGCTGGATCGGAAGTAGAGCAGCTGGGACTTGAACCAGCAACCACATGGGATGCTCGCACTACAGGCTGGGGCTTTACCCACTATGCCACATCAACAGCCCCCCAAGTGACATCCTAACTACTATCTCAAATGTCCCTAATTTCTTTTAGAAAAAGATTTATTTATTTACTTGAAAGGCAGAGTTATAGAGACAGAGGGAGAGGTCTTCCATCTGCTGGTTCACTCCCCAAATGGCTGCAATGGCTGAACCTGGGCCAGTGTGGAGCCAGGAGCTTCTTCCAGGTCTCTCACGTGGGTGCAGAGGCCATCCTCCACTGCCTTCCCAGGAGCATTAGTGGGGAGCTGGATCAGAAGTAGAGCAGCCAGGACTCAAACTGGCACCCATGAGGGATGCTGGTACCCCAGGCAGCAGCCCTAAATGTCCCTGATTTTTTTTTAATTATTCAGTTGAGAGAAAGAGAGAAAGCTCCTATTCACTCCCCAAATGCCCACAATGGCTGGAGATTTTGAGGAAAGGTGAAGGGAGACCACAGACAGGAGCCAGGAATTCAACCTAGGTCTCCCAGTGGGTGGCAGGAATCAAAATCCTTGAACCAGCACCACTGGCCCCTCAGGAGCTGGCAGGAAGTTAGGCAGGAGATGGAGGCAGACACTGGATCTAGGCATTCCAGTAGGGTACGCAGGTGTGCTAACCAGTGGCTAAACCACTGTCCAAATGCCTGCCCCTCTATTATAGGGCTTATCTATCAGAAAAGTGCCCATTGGAAGACCCTGTTTTGGGGGCCAGTTTTCGTAGTTTTAGCCATGCTATCCTGGTAATACGTACCTAAAAGAAGTTATGAGATTGTTGCTGGAGAAATGAGCTCCAGTAAAGGCTATGAGAAAGAGAATGGGTGAGGTAGACTAGTGGACATGGTGTCACTAATGCTTACTGGGGTTTTCGAGAAAATTTCCAAACACTGCTGACAGGAAATAAAGAATACTAAGTAAATGGAAAAATATACCATTTCATGGATTGGATGACTCAGAATTATTAAGATATCAGTTCTTCCCAAATTAATCTCTACTTAGAATACGATCTCGGCCGGCGCCATGGCTCACTAGTCTAATCCTCTGCCTGCGGCGCCAGCACCCGGGTTCTAGTCCCGGTCAGGCGCCGGATTCTGTCCCGGTTGCCCCTCTTCCAGGCCAGCTCTCTGCTATGGCCAGGGAGTGCAGTGGAGGATGGCTCAAGTCCTTGGGCCCTGCACCCCATGGGAGACCAGGAAAAGCACCTGGCTCCTGGCTTCAGATCAGCTCAGTGCACCGGCTGCAGCGGCCATTGTGGGATGAACCAATGGAAAAGGAAGACCTTTCTCTCTGTCTCTCTCTCTCACTGTCCACTCTGTCCAAAAAAAAAAAAAAAATCTCAATCAAAATTTCAGTGGGCAGTTTTGACAAGCTAGTTTTAAAATTTTATTTGATTCCAGAGGACCTGGAATAGCTAAAACAATTTCAAAAAAGAATAAAGTTAGAGGACTTATTTTTTCTGATTTTATTATAAAAGATATAGTAAGGAAAACAGTGTTGTATTGGCATAAAAATAGAAATATAGATCAATGGAACAGAGTGCAGAAGCAGACCAACATACATTGGTTGGTTGTCTTTCAACACGGTGCCAGGGTGATTAAATGGGGAAAGGATAATCTTTTCAATAAGTGGTGCTAAAGCCATTGGCTATCTATGTGCTTAAAAAGTAAATCTACCTGGGGCCGGCACTATGGCACAATGGGTTAACGCCTTGGCCTGAAGCACCAGCATCCCATATGGGCGCTGGTTCGAGACCCGGCTGCTCCACTTCTGATCCAGCTCTTTGCTATGGCCTGGGAAAGCTGTACAAGATAGCTCAAGTCCTTGGGCCCCTGCACCCGCGTGGGAGACATGAAAGAAGCTCCTGGCTCCTGGCTTCAGATCAGCAGAGCTTCCGACCGTTGCGGACAACTGGGAAGTGAGCCAGTGGATGGAAGACCTCTCTCTCTCTCTCTCTCTCTCTCTGCCTCTCCTTCTCTTTGTGTGTAACTCTGACTTTCAAATAAATAAATCTTAAAAAAAAAATCTACCTTTAACCTTACACTACATATAAAAACTAAATCAAAATAGATCTGTGATTACTTTAAAATTTATTATATAAGGGTAAAATGTCATTTTTTATTCAACTATTGTTTGTAGCTGTTGTCTGTATTCTCACCAAACTAGGTTTTTTGCTTTTCACTTGTTAAACTTCTTATTTGGTGAAGCATTAAACCTTTTTTACTGTAATATAAATTTAAAAGATATTATCTCAAAAACTAAAAAGAAGAAAAGGGAGAGGGGGAAGTAGGGAGGAAGGGAGTATCATTATATTCTTAGAATTGTGTTTATGAACTATATTCAATCTGTTAAAAACTAATTAAATTAAAGAAGATTTGTTTGTTTAAGGGTCAGAGTTGCAAAGAGAGAGTTCTTCCGTCCCTGGTTTATGCCCTGCATTGCAGCAGCAACCAGGGCTGGACCAAGCCAAAGCCTGGAGCTTCATCTGGGTCTCCCAGGTGGGTAGCAGGGGCCCAGGCACCTGGGCCATTAGCGGGGAGCTGGATCAGAAGTGGAGCAGCTGGAATTCAGGCCTGTGCCCATATGGGGTGCCAGCATCCCAGGTAGTGGCTTTACCTGCTATGCCACAATACCAACCCCTGTAGTATTTTTTTTTAATAATTCAGTTCTGACAGTTACAAATTGTACTAAATAAAATGATGGTATAATCATGTAGTGTCATGGTTACATTATGTTACTAAAGCACTAGGGAAAAAAATTTCACTAATCTAAAAACTCAAAGGGAGAGCTCAAATATCAACCTTGGCCATATAAGTAAGGAGAAACATGGAATTCTAGGCTTACATGAATCTACCACTCTTGGGGCTGGTGCCGTGGCACAGTAGGTTAATCCTCTGGCTGCAGTTCAGGCGTCCCATATGGGCACCAGTTCTAGTTCCAGCTGCTCCTCTTCCAATCCAGCTCTGTGCTATGGCCTAGGAAAGCAGTGGAAGATGGCCCAATCACTGGGCCCCTGCACCCACTTGGGAGACAGGGAAGACACGCCTGGCTCCTGGCTTTGAATTGGCCCATCTCCAGCTGTTGCTGCAATCTGGGGAGTGAACCAATGGAAGGAAGACCTTTCTCTCTGTCTATCCCTCTCACTATCTGTAACTCTACCTCTCAAATAAAATAAATCTTAAATAAATAAATAAATCCACCACTCTAGTGAAGATCATGTATTGTTTTTTAATACTAGCACTATTTAATGATTGAGACTAAATAAAATGTAGTTTCCTCAATTGTTTTTCAAAAAAAAATCTAATGTTTCTTGGTAGTTAGTCTAGAGCTGCACTCCAATATTAGCTTCAGCTGATAGAATACAAAGTGATTAGAGCAATTGGAACAAAAGTTAGTTCAGCAACATTAGAAAGTTTAGAAATTGAAAAAGACTCAAATAGTCATCGAGAACAATAAATTTCTACAGTAGATTCCAGGTGATGAAAAAAATTAATGGATCAGAGTTATCAACACAGATAAATCTCAGAAGCGTAATGTGAAATAAAAAAAGCAACTTACAAAAGACATGGTATGATAAAAGTGAAGTTTTCAGACATGCAAACAGTGCTATTTATACATTTAATATTCATACATTATAACATTTATAATTTTTATATTATAACATTTATAGATTATAACACTTATACATTAAAAATTGACTGTAAAAATTGACCAGGAATGAGAAACCAAATGCAGGAGAGATGGTCGCTGTGGAATGGGATTGCAATAGGGTACACAGAGATGCCCAATTGTATTTCTGATGCTTGCTTGCTTTGGTGGCTTGAGAAGCACATGCAGATGTATTATGTTATCATAAATTAGTTTTATAACTTCAAAATGTTTTAAAAGCCAAACATTGAGAAATGAAGTGAATGACAGAGGTGCTTGAACTCAGAGCAAATAACATCACTTATTCACCAACCTCCTTGTATGTCTGTTTCCCACAGTTTCTGTGTGCACTACCAAGAAGGGAAGGTTATGAGTTCTTTGTAGGACAATGGACAGGCACTGAACTCCACTTTACTGCTCTTATAAATATTCAGGTAGGTGGTTTTCTTCCCTCCCCTAGAGGAAGGATCAGCCTACCCCTTGGAGACTGGGAGCCTTACCGAGGATTGGGTGTACAGAATACTAGCTCCTGTAGTTTTTGCTGTGGGAATGATGAGTTGTCATACTTGGTATGTTAAGTTAGTTTCCTAAGCCCTGCTCAATGCCTAGAAATTAGATAAGACCCAGAACACCTTCTCTGATTACTTTTGGCTCTCTCTCATCTCTTCGCCGAGCCTCTATAGCACTTATTGTATATACTTCACTTAACAAATATGGCTAAGTTAGTATTATTATTTTTTAATTTATTTGAGAGGCAGAAATAGAGCTCTCATCCACTGGCTTACTCCCCAAATGTCTGAAGTCAGGAATGCAATCCAAGTCTCCTGAGTGAGTGGCAGGAGCCCAGTTGCCTCCCAGGTTCTACATTAATAGGAAGGTGGAGTCAGGAGCTGGTGCTGGACTTCACCCCATACTCTGATGTGGGAATGGGTCTTTTTTTTTTTTTTTTTTTATGGTGAAAACACATGTATTTAGAATTAGCCAGCTGGACTTCGTTCAGATGATCCCAATTTTGTTGGCAACGTCCAGAGCATCATAGTCCGGAGCCAGCCGCACACACGCCTTCTTCTCTCCGTCAGGGCTGATCAGGGTGTTGACTTTGGCCACATCCATGTCATAGAGTTTCTTCACAGCTTGTTTGATCTGGTGCTTGTTGGCCTTGACATCCACAATGAACACCAGTGTGTTGTTGTCTTCTATCTTCTTCATGGCCGACTCCGTGGTCAGGGGGAACTTGATGATGGCATAGTGGTCAAGCTTGTTTCTCCTGGGGGCGCTCTTCCGAGGGTATCTGGGCTGCTGTCGGAGGCGTAGTGTCTTGGGCCGCCGGAAGGTGGGGGAAGTGCAGATCTTCTGTGGCTGTGGACGCCTTTCAGCACTGCCTTCTTGGCCTTCAAGGCCTTCGCTTTGGCTTCGACTTTAGGAGGGGCAGGAGCTTCCTTCTTCGCCTTCTGCACCATCTTGGTGAAAAGGCAGGAATGGGTCTTAACCGCTAGGCCATCTGGTACCTATTATGTAGCAGATGTTTTAGATACGTTTTGTAATTTAATCCTCACAAATGTGTCATGAGGTGGTTACTGTTATTTGTATTTACAGTGAATAAAGGGGGCTTGAAGAAGTTAGCTCACACTGCTGCTAAGTGATAGAACTGGGTTTGACACCAAAGTCTATGATCTTAACCTTTATGTGGTTGTGTCGGGAACTGTGCTAGGAACTGGAAATCTATGAGACAAAATCCCTACGCTAATGAAGCCCATACCCAAGTGTAGGAGAAAGATCCAGAAACAGAATTATCAGAAAAATGGTGGGTGTAATGATAGAATTATGATCAAAATGATTTGTAAGAAGTGTGTTCAAGGCCGGCGCTGTGGCTCAATAGGCTAATCCTCCGCCTTGCAGCGCCGGCACACCGGGTTCTAGTCCCGGTCGGGGCGCTGGATTCTGTCCCGGTTGCCCCTCTTCCAGGCCAGCTCTCTGCTGTGGCCAGGGAGTGCAGTGGAGGATGGCCCAAGTACTTGGGCCATGCACCCGCATGGGAGACCAGGAAAAGCACCCGGCTCCTGGCTTCAGATCAGTGCGATGCACCAGCCGCAGCGTGCTGGCCGTGGCAGCCATTGGAGGGTAAACCAACGGCAAAAAGGAAGACCTTTCTCTCTGTCTCTCTCTCTCTGTCCACTCTGCCTGTCAAAAATAAAAAAATAAAAAATTAAAAAGTGTGTTCAAGAGAACTGAGGTTTTTTTAATATATTCTTTGTTG
Source organism: Oryctolagus cuniculus (assembly GCF_051225735.1). Lineage (NCBI taxonomy): Eukaryota > Metazoa > Chordata > Mammalia > Lagomorpha > Leporidae > Oryctolagus > Oryctolagus cuniculus. Next base: position 126,875,774 of record NC_142873.1, read on the forward strand.
AACTCTTTACTTAACAGAGTTAATCATATGTGTATAAAGTTAATTGAAAATAGATCTTAGTTAAAAATAAGAATGGGGGCCGGCACCATGGCTCACTAGGCTAATCCTCCACCTTGCGGCGCCGGCACACTGGGTTCTAGTCCCGGTCGAGGAGCCGGATTCTGTCCCGGTTGCCCCTCTTCCAGGCCAGCTCTCTGCTGTGGCCAGGGAGTGCAGTGGAGGATGGCCTGGGTGCTTGGGCCCTGCACCCCATGGAAGACCAGGATAAGTACCTGGCTCCTGCCATCAGATCAGCACGGTGTGCTGGCTGCGCCGCGCCGGCCATTGGAGGGTGGACCAGCAGCAAGGGAGGACCTTTCTCTCTGTCTCTCTCACTGTCCACTCTGCCTGTCAAAAAAATTTAAAAAAAAGAATGGGAATAGGAGTGGGAGGAGGAAGAGGGATGAGAGGGCGGGTATGGTGGGAAGAATCACCGTGTTCCTGAAGTTGTAATTATGAGATGTATGAAGTTGTATTCCTTAAATAAAAGGTTTTTTGGGGGGAGTATTACTCATCTTTAAAATTTTAATTTTATTTTTGACACAACAAAACTGTTTTTAAAAGGTTACTGTAGAGTCAGCAAAAATTATTTTATTAATGGACCCATGTCATTTTCATTTAAGTTTTTTTTAAGTTTGAGGAATTTTTTTTGACAGGCAGAGTGGACAGTGAGAGAGAGAGAGAGACAGACAGAGAGAAAGGTCTTCCTTTGCCGTTGGTTCACCCTCCAATGGCCGCTGCGACCAGCACACCACGCTGATCCAAAGGCAGGAACCAGGTGCTTCTAGTCTCCCATGGGGTGCAGGGCCCAAGCACTTGGGCCATCCTCCACTGCACTCCCTGGCCACAGCAGAGAGCTGACCTGGAAGAGGGGCAACCGGGACAGAATCCGGCACCCCAACCAGGACTAGAACCCGGTGTGCCAGCACCGCAAGGCGGAGGATCAGCCTAGTGAGCTGTGGCGCCGGCCAAGTTTGAGGAATTATTATGTAGCATTACTAACCACAAAAAATAGACTTTTAATAATTGTAATAGAGTACAAACAAAAATGGCAATATATATTAATTGTCATTAAAACTCTACATCCTTATTGCTTAAAAAAAAGAACTGAGAAGGGGCTGGTGTTATGATGCAGTGGGTTAAGCTGCTACTTAGAGTGCCAGCATCATATATCAGAGTGTTGTTTCCAGTCCTGGCTGCTCCACTTTGAATCCAGCCTCGTGCTAATGAACCTGGCAAAGCAGTGAAAGAAGGCCTGAGTACTTGGGCCCCTGCCACCCATGAGGGAGGTTCTGGCTCCTAGGTTCAGCCTAGCTCAGTCCAGACTGTTGCAACCCTTTGGGGAGTGAACCAGCAGATGGAAAATCTCTTTCTCACTCTCTCCCTCTCTCTCTCTCTCTCTCTCTCTCTCTCTCTCTCTCTTCCCCTCTCTCTGTCTGTCTGACACACTGCCTTTCAAATAAATAAAATCTTTAAAAAGAGCTGAGAAGCTGAGCTATTAAGAACAGTCTAGCAGTGGTTAGGTATTGATTTTTTTTTTTTTTTTTTGACAGGTAGAGTTATAGACAATGAGAGAGACAGAGAGAAAGGTCTTCCTTCTGTTGGTTCACTCTCTAAATGGCCGCCACACCCATGCTATGCCGATCCAAAGCCAGGAGCCAGGTGCCTCCTGGTCTCCTATGTGGGTGCAGGGGCTCAAGCACTTGGGCCATCCTCTACTGCCTTCCCGGACCACAACAGAGCTGGACTGGAAGAGGAGCACCTGGGACTAGAACCTGGCGCCCATATGGGATGCCGGCACCGCAGGTGGAGGATTAACCTAGTGAGCCACGGTGCCGGCCCCAGGTATCGATAATTAATAGCTAGATTATTTGATAATTTCTTGCTGAAATTTTTAATATGAGATGCAGGAATTTTTTTAAATGTAGTTTCTCTCTATACTATATAGGGAGTTAGCGCTGAACCCAGCCTTTCTTCCTAGTTTAGATTTGAGGTCTAGTAACCACTGCCCTGACCATTCTTCATGAGATTGTATTTTCATTCTTCTTCTCCCTTTCCTCCCCCAGCCAGATTATATTTTAGAACTGCAAATTCCAAATCTGGCCCATGTACAGACACTCCAGCTCTTGCTATAGTTTAAAAGAGCTCACCCTTCAGAGCCAGCCTAGGGGAGTGGATTTCAGCTGTGAAATGCACTGGCCCGTTAGAGTGACAATTATGCAGGCACATTGCTTTCTTTAGAACTTGATTTGGTAGCTGCTCGTGTCATTTTGTTTTTAAATGTATGGCTACAATGAAGGATTCACTGCCTACTATAAACATTTTCTGGGAAAAAAGCCAAATCTTTTCCAATTGAAGACACAAATAACACAGCAGACTGTCAGTTTTACCATGCCTTTGCAATACTGACCTTGCCCCAATATACCAGTCCTCCAACTAACCTACTAGCCACCCAAGGGGCTGTTACAAGCCAGAATTTCCTCCAGACTCTGTATTGCTTTGAAATTGCAGTTTGCTGTAGTGGTACCTTATTGAGCCTTGATAAGTGTTCCTTCTTGTAGACCCGAGGGGATGCTGCGGCCAGCCAGTTGATTTTATATCACTACCCTGAGCTTAAGGAAGAAAAGGGCATTGTGCTGATGACAGCAGAAATGGATTCCACATTTCTGGTAAGAATCAATGTTAACCTCTTTGGATTTACCTAATCCCTTAATGGTATTAACACTTTTTTCAAAACTCATGAGGTAAAATTCCATAGACTTGTATGTACATTGTTTCTTATTTTAAAGCTGAAAATAATTGTGTTTTGCTCTGGTTCTTACAAGTTGAAGTTAGTACAGATTCTCAGTCACTTATTAACAATTCTGAAATCCACAAGCTCTGAAAACAAAGTTTTTCATACTCATTTGGTCACAAAACATCTCCTGACTTGAACTCATTTGATAGCTTAAATGGATGTAGGACATTTATAGTCCTTATTAATCCCCTTTAGTATGCATTTTGTTAGGAAAATATTCATGTTTGATTATAGGGAGCTGCATAATATACAGTTTAACAGTATTTATACTTAAAACTGGTCTGAAATCCCATAATTCTGAATCCAAGCCTCAAGGCTTGAGTTTCAAGTAGGAGATGAAACTCCTATGAACAAGTAAATGGCTTTTTTAAGTGTAGGGAGAAGTTCAAAGTCTAAAATAATTCTCCATTTTTATCTTTTCCATACTGTACACATGTATAACATGCATCATGTGTAGTGATATCTTTTTCTCCTTTTTCCATTTCCAATTGAGAATCCTTAGGACAGACCATGAACCATGTGCTCCTAGCTAATGAATCCCATTGTCTTCTCTGCACATCCAGGTACCAGGAGCAGTTTTATGATTACCACACAACCTGTTTGTCTAGTCCTTGCTCATTTCAGTCTCATCTGTTGGCCACAGGTTAACCTCAGGACGTACTCAAAATAGTGGGCACCTGAGAGCCTCTTCCCTCTGATATTTTTCATTAGCAACACCCACATATTTTTGCTTTATCTTACCAGCTGCTTAGAGGAGAAGAATAAGTGATATCATTCAGCTAGTCTCCCGCAACAGCAGTAGGCCCAAGCCCAGGACACGGTGGGGACTTTACTTCCTGTTTTTTCTGAAACTGTCCCATCCCATCTCTTTCATTTTTCCATCCACTGAAACTCTTTCATCACACTCAATTGTTGGTCACCCAAAATTCTCACCAGAAATAAGGAATTGCCAATAGAAAAGATTGGAGAAGGAAAATCTGGAGCTTATTTTTCAAACTGTTAAACTTGAGATGTCTGTTAGATGAATATTCAAGTAACAAGCAGTTAGATAAATAGTCTTGGATTCAGGGAAGAGATATAATATGGGAGTTGTCAACATACAGATTGTACTCACAGCCATGGGACTTCATGTAATCACCAAGGAAATAATGAAGATAAAATTGAAGAACCAACCCTTCAATCAAAAAGAAAAAGTATGACATTATTGTCAAAGGTGGGTCAGCAAATAAGCTGGTGGGCCACATCTAACCCACTACCTGTTTTTATAGGGCCATGAGTTAGGAATGTTTTCCACATCTTTAAATGGTTGACAAAAGTATATGAAATTCAGATTTCAGTATATGTAAATAAATTGTTTACATTAAATATTGGAACACAACCATGCTCATTCATTTACATATTATCTGTGGCTGCTTTTGCTCTACAACAGAATTAAGCAATTGCAACATTTTGCAGCCGAGGCTGTATCTTGCAGAGCCTAAAATAGTTATTGTTTACAGGAACTTTTTGCCATTCAGTCTAGTAGTATGGAAGAGAAAGTAACTGAGGGGCAAGGCAGTCAAAGATGAACACAAAGGAATCGTTCTAATCGTTCTAATTGTTGACCATGGAATAGATGCTGGGTAAAAAGGGAAGTGACAATATAAGGGAGGTTAGAGACAGTAAGCATTGTGAGTCCCAGTGGAGTTGAAGGATTGTGAGTCGGGAGTGAGCTAGAAAGACACAGGACATGGCTTACCTCTGGAAGATGCCAGAGCACCTGCTACACAGCAATTCCCCCGCTCCTGCTCCTGCCTTAGTCTGTTCACTCTCACCTAGGAACAAGTCAGTCAGGAAACCCGGCCTCAGCCACAGCTTTTAAAGAACCAGAGGTGGCAACTCACCAAAGTGTAATTACCCTGACAAGCCACAGTGTAAAGTTCCTGAAGGTGTGTGCTAACTTGATCAGAGGCACAAAGGAAAAGAATCTCAAAGTGAAAGGACCAGTTAAGTGCCTGCCAAATCAAGTGTGCCTTCTCAAATCAAGAAAGAGTAAAGGTACTAAGATGTGGGGTTGATCCAGGTAAGAAGCCCACCAGCAACTCAGTGACTCACACAGTCCTGAGATTGTTAATCGAATTACATCCATCAGTATTGAGACAGGAGTTGAAGTCAACATAGTAGATGCCTAAGCCAACTATTTTAATAAACTATCAGTTGTTTAAAAAAAAAGAAAGTATATAGTAGGCAAAGTATAAATATTTCAAATTGAGATTTGGAGATTACTGATAATGGCAAGGTTTGATTTAGCTGTGGGAATAACATAGATGTTGTACAATATTTTCTTTTTTTTTTTTTTAAGATTTATTTTTATTTACTTGAAAGAGTTACAGAGAGAGGTAGAGACAGGGAGAGAGGTTTTCCGTCCGCTGGCTCACTCCCCAGATGGCTCCTATGGCTGGAGCTGAGCCAATCTGAAGCCAGGAGCCAGGAGCTTCTTCCAGGTCTCCCACATGGGTGCAGGGACCCAAGGACTTGGTCCATCCTCTGCTGCTTTCCCAGGTGCATTAGCAGGGGAGCTGGATCAAAAGTGGAGCAGCTGGGACTCAAACTGGTGCCCATATGGGATGAAGGCACACCACAGCGCTGGCCCTGCAATACTGTCTGATCTTCAGCAAAGTGTAACATCTGTCCAAAAGTGAGTCATAGAGGTCAAAAGAGGTCCTTTCTGCTTTTTGCCATTTTTACCACCTCACTTCTGGTATTCTCAAACTGCTATGCAGTTATCATCATTAAAAGAATATCCTTGGGGCCAGCGCTGTGGCGTAGCAGGTAAAGCCATCACCTGCAGGGTGGTCATCCCATGTGGGTGCCAGTTTGAGTCCCAGCTGCTCCACTTCCGATCCAGCTCCCTGCTAATGCACCTGGAAAAGCAGTAGAAGATGGCCCACATGTTTGGGCCCTTGCATCTACGTGGGAAACTCAGAAGCTCCTAGCTCCTGGCTTCAGATCGGCTCAGCTCCAGCCATTGTGGCCACCTGGGGAGTGAACCAGCGATGAAAGACTCTCTCTCTCTCTATCTCTCTATCTCTATCTCTCTCTCTCTCTCTCTCTCTCTCTCTCTCCCCTCCCCCCCCCCGCCTGTGCCTCTCCGTTACTCTGCCTTTCAAAAAAATAAAAGAATATCCTGCCCTTTTAACATTTGACAGCATACCATACAATATACATTTTTTAAAAGACTGATTTTTTTATTTATTTGAAAGGCAGAGTTACAGAGAGAGGTAGAGACAGAGAGAGAGAGAGAGAGAGAGAGAGAGAGAGGTTTTCCATCCACTGGCTCACTCCCCAAATGGCCCCAACAGGCAGAGCTGAGCCGATCCGAAGCCAGAAGCTTCCTCTGGGTCTCCCACATGAGGTGGTATCAATAACTAAATCGTATTAGGTAACGCCCAGGGCATAAAACAGGTGCAGGGCCCTGAGGCACCTCCATAGAGCCCGTGAAGTGTTCTCGAGTGAACACAGCTGAACTTACCCCTGCCTTCACCACTCAATCCTAAAGTAAAAGTTGATAAGTGGCATCTGTCTGTGATTATGGTAATACACTTAACTTACTTTAGAAATGGTTTACTCTTGAGGCATCCTTGAGTTTAAGAAAGGTGGAATTGATGAAGTTATTAACCTTGATCAGTCTTCCCTGTATGGGCTCACAGAGACGGTAACATGGTGAAGTAGGGGACGTATCAGCCTGGGAAACTAGAGGTCTGATTCTGGTTTCGCCACTGGCAGCCACATGACCTTGGGCCCATCCCTGGGCCTCATCTGCCTACTTTCCTGGCCTAGTAAATGAGAACTGGGTGGTCTCTGAGGCCCCTTCCAGCTCTGAAGTTCCATTAATTTGAAGTAGCCAGCTTTTTGAGAAAAGGCTTTTGATTGAAGATCTGGTCTCAGAGATTAGGAGCTTGCTTGGTGAGAAATGACTTGAAAGATTCCCGGAGGGAATAGAGGTGAAGCACAGCTGCTGGTGTTTATAAACCCCTCTTCATCATTCTGTAGTCAGACAGCATGCTTTTGACAGTTGGTTTTCAGTAGGAATTTTCCATTATCTTTTGGGATTTGATGTTGTCCATATGAACACAGTAGTAGTGGGTAGGTGCCTCTGACCAGCTGTAACTGCAGAAAGTGTAGGAAGCACAAGTCAGAGTTGTTTGAGGTGGTGTCTTTGGTAGGGTTTGGTTTTTTGTTTGCTTTTTTTTTTTTTTTTTTAAGATTTATTTATTTATTTGAGAGGTAGAGAGAAAGGTCTTCCATCTGCTGGTTCACTCCCCAGATGGCCACCATGGTGGAGCTGGGCCAATTCAAAGCCAGTAGCTTCTTCCAGGTCTCCCATGTGGGTGCAGGAACCCAAGCACTTGGGCCATCTTTCACTGCTTTCCAAGGCCATAGCAGAGAGCTGGATCGGGAGAGGAGCAGCCAGGACATGAACCAGCGCCCACATGGGATGCCAGCACCACAGAGGGAGGCTTAGCCTACTGTGCCACAGTGCCGGCCCCTGGTTGAGTTTTCAGAATGAAGCCTGAGTCCCGACTCCCCTCCCCTTGTTACAGAGGGTGGTTTCCTCACCATTTCCCTGCTACTGAGCTTTAGAGAAGATGGCTCCTTCTCTGCTTGGGCCTTTGATGGTGTATTACTTATAAATGGCTGTATAAAAAATAACAGAAGTTAATGGCTTAAAACAATAAGCACTTGTTATCTTAGAGTTTCTGTGAGTCCATAATTGAAGAGCAGCTTAGCTGGTCAGTTCTGGCTCAGTCTCAGCAGGTACTGTCAAGATGCTGGCAAGGGCTAAGGTCATCTAAAGGTTGATTGAACTTGAGACTCCACTTCCAGCCCCACTCACATGGCTGTTGGCAGAGGCCATATGACTACTTGAATGTCCTTACACCATGGCAGGTCACTTACGTCCTTATACCCAGAGCAAGTGATTCTAGAAAGAAGCTCCGATCTTTCATGGCTTAATAGTGAAGTCATTTTCCATCATTTCATCATTGTCTGTTAGAAGCAAGTTGCTGAGTACAGCCCTCATAGGGAAATTAGTTCTACCAAAGGAAGGACGGTCATGGAATTTATGGACCAATTTTAAAACCATCACAGCTGACTGTGGCACTGTTTCTCTGGCTGAGGTAGTATCAGTAACAGGTGTTCTTCACGTGTATGGTTGGTCAAGAACTGAATTATCCGCAAGTGAGTTCTTGGGTTGGGTAGCTATGCTTCCCCATTAAACACATACACTTTAAGATCTATTTAATAGTTGTTTAGGAACTGAACGAAGAGAGGAATTATGACATATGCACTAGTTTATTCAGCACTCACCAATTGGCAGTATGTGCAAGGATATCTGCTGTGTTTTATCTTTGAAGAATGTATACTGAGGAAGACAAAGAAAAAGGAATAAAAGGACTAATACAGGAGGTCTTCAAAAAGTTCATGGAAAATACATATTATGAAAAAACTAGGCATGGGTTTCAATTTTTTATCTTCCAATTCCATTTTCCACGAATGTTTTGCAGTCTCCTTGTTCAGTACACTGATAAATAACGTGGTGGCGGGCACAGGATGATTTGGTTACGTGGAGAAGGGGTAACCTGACCAAGACTCAGGAGGTCAGGGAAGCTTTCTAGAAGCAGTGACTACGTGAGGGCCCCACTCGCCACAGAGCACAGAGAGCTTTGTGGCCCTGTCAGGGAAGGACCTCACTGCTCTCTCTACCTTACAGAATGTTGCTGAGGCGCAGTGCATCGCCAACCAAGTTCAGCTCTTCTATGCCACTGATCGGAAGGAGACCTTCGGGCTAGTGGAGACCTTTAACTTCAGACCAAATGAGTTCAAATATATGTCTGTCATCGCTGAGTTGGAGCAAAGTGGACTTGGAACAGAACTGAAATGTGCCCAGAACCAAGATAAGACTTAGCGCTGTCTTTGCTCCGCCTACCCAAGATCTGGTTGTGAGCCCTTCTCAGAGTCAGCCTGGCACTGGGTAGTCTAGAGCCCATCCACCCCCGGAATTCAAGGACTCAGCATCTGTAATGAGCAGTCTCTAGTGACTTCCCTGTGTGCTTGTTGCAAGAAGTGACAATGGAGATGAGCCCTATTACTTGATATTCAGGAACAGAGATTCCCAAGTCTTCTGATGATACCTCTCCGCATACTTGAGGTTTCTTCTTACGTGTTTGTGGTCCTAGCACTAGACCAAGGACCTGCAGGATTGTCTTGGTTTCCCACAGTTTTATCAGTGCATTTTGACCTCATAGCTCCCAGATGATCAGTTCTTCATCTTTATGAACTGTGGCAGGATAATAAGCTTGAAGACCTACCGTATAGTTAGGTGTGGGCTTTATATACTCTTCCCATGTGATAGTAAGCTGGCCAAAGACATAACCTGTATGTCCTGTTTAGACTCTAAAACAACCAGGAAATCATTCCCATCAGCATGAAGACTTCATCTTGAAGCCCTCAGAGTTGCCATTAGTGTGGCTGTTGGGGGTCAGCAAATTTTAGGTAGAGTTAGATAAACGGATACAGTGCCTGCATATAATGAAGCTGTAGCCTATGGCCCCTACTCCTCCATCCACGCCTGTTGGAAGCTGTGTGTTTGAAGGAGGTGAATCAGTGCAGTATAAGTAAACGAAAACACTTGTTAGGAGCAAATCGAGATCTACCTGATTAAAAAAAAAAAAACCCTCTATGCATTATGTGAAAAATGAGGAGAAGCAAATGTTTCCAGATTGGATTTGTGGAAATTGTAGCAATAAAATAAAGCCTGGTTTACAATCTTTATTACACAAAATAGTGAAATCTAAGTTATACGCTATCTATAGTTTCAGTGCTGTGAGCCAATTATTAAAACTCATCTGGGAACTCAGAAATAAGAAAATTGTTCACCAGTGCTAGAAGCACAAGTTAGTTTGTAGTCTCTGTTGTGGCCCTACGCTCGGTGACAGAAGAGCTGGTAGTCTCACAGTGACCGTCAGAACCCGAAGCCCCAGATGCCCTGGGTGTTGTTGCCTGCCCGCCTGCCTGCACTCTGCCTTTCCTTTTCTTGATCTAACACACTCCTCCTACCCAAGATCTGCTTGGATGACCACGAATATGGTGAGTGGGAGTCAATGCGTATTTGCAGTTTGTGTGTGTGTGTTTTCTTCATTACACAAGACTTTATAGGCTGGGCCTGACCGCAGGCTTTTAAATAGTATTGTATTTCCCATTATTTTCTGAGCTGTTTCTATTTTGTTGCACCTTTGAGTCTGTGTTTAAAGAAACAGGTAGTATTTGTTTAACCTGGGGAAGCTGCCACCCTTCCACAATTTCTGTAAAGGTTGAGCTGTTTTCTTAGTACACATTCTGGACCTGTCCTTGGTCCTGACAGTTCACCTTTTAGAAACTTGAGTCTTATCAGCCCTGCCATTTTCCTTAAAAGCCCTATGGCCTTTTGGATGTTTTGAGTCTCAGGAATCCTTGACGTCAAGTGAGGATGCTTTCGTATGTATCCAGTTATGTTTGCTTTTCTCTCCAAATGGACTTGGTTCTGAGCCATAGTACATTTTCATACACCTCCACCAGAGGGGAAGAAAATGATAAGAAAAGAAATAATAAATGGCTGCTTATTGTATTCCTCCCAGCTTTGCCTTCCATCCCTGTTTGCCAAAGAAGGATGTATCCATAAGTAATTACATTGGTTGTGACTGAAGTACCATCTGGCTATCCGTTGTGTTTCTTTACCTAGAGAGATCTGGCCAAGAACTGAAAGAAAGTTGTAATATTTTAATTAGTGAATCTGTAACCAGGTGCCTGCATGGTGTTATGGAAAGGGGAAAGGCTTTAGAGTCAAGTGAATCTGGCTTCAGATGTCAGTGTTGCAAATTCTTTAGTGCTGTGATGCTGAACAGATTACTTACACAAATTGGATTTGTATTTTTTCATCTGAAAAATGGGGGTAATAATATCTACCTCACAGGATTATTGTGAGAATTAAATTAACATACAGAGAAGACAAGAGAACTTAGTCACGTCAACTGCCTGCCTTTTCTCTCCTTCCCCTTCCCCTCCATGAAGACTGGTACCATTTCAGGTTAACAATTCTCAAGCGTTTATGACGTAGCAGAATTACCCAGAGCACTCTAAAATGCAGAGTCCTATGCCAGCATCGTGCCCCTGCCATACATGCACACACACACACACCCCTCACCCCTGCTGAATGAGAATGTTTGAATGAGGTGAAAGGACTGTACTTTTTCATCCATGTTCCAGTCAGCTATACTTTGAAAACGGTTGCCTTATTTATTCTTTGCAAAATATCCACTAAGTAAGTCTCTTTCCTTTGGACATTGAATTTGTGATTTGGTTCCTCTGCTCTTTGTATCCCATAGTGGTCCCCTTTCCATATTCTTAATTGTATGTATGTATTTATTTATTTGGATTCTCTCTCTCTCTCTCTCTCTCTCTCACACACACACACACACACACACACACACACACACGTCTGTGAGCTCCTTGAGAGCTAGGACTTATCTCTGTTCCCAGTGCCAAGGATACAGCCTGGACCATTAGAAGATACTCAGTTGTTTGTTGAATAAATAAGTGACATGGATTTTAGCCAAAACATTAATCTTGTGGTTTTGTGTGCACCTCCATCTAAATACTCTGGATTCAAGAGAATATTCCCCATAGATAAAAATCTGTTGAGTAGGAATATTTGCGAACCAAGATGCCAAGTTAAAGACCGAGCCTGTGTCTCGCCTCTGCTGGCATTGTGTTGGTGGACAGTTGACTCAGTGCATTTCCATAGCAGCTCCCGGAGCACCCGCTCAGCGGCTGATGTGTTGAGTGCTGGCTGCAAGAAGATGCTAGGCTGATCCCTGCTCTCAGGCTCTGTCAGCCACTGCCTGATTTCCTCTTGTCTGCGACTCTGCCTCATACACTAGCCTGTGGTCACTGCTTGCCTTGCCTGGCTCTCAGGATGTTCATTTTGGTACTTCTTTTTTCTCTACCTGGTTTGGAAGATGGAGCCACATGTGCTGTGTTTTGCATTTGCCACAATACTGATCTTTTTTCAGTATTGGAGAAGTACTAATGCCCACTCCTACAGTCATTTGATTTAGCATTGAGTATTTTTTTTTTTTTTTGACAGGCAGAGTGGACAGTGAGAGAGAGAGACAGAGAGAAAGGTCTTCCTTTGCCGTTGGTTCACCCTCCAATGGCCGCCGCGGCCGGCGCGCTGCGGCCGGCGCACTGCGCTGATCCGATGGCAGGAGCCAGGAGCCAGGTGCTTTTCCTGGTCTCCCATGGGGTGCAGGGCCCAAGCACCTGGGCCATCCTCCACTGCACTCCCTGGCCACAGCAGAGAGCTGGCCTGGAAGAGGGGCAACTGGGACAGAATCCGGCGCCCCAACCGGGACTAGAACTCGGTGTGCCGGCGCTGCTAGGCGGAGGATTAGCCTAGTGAGCCGCGGCGCCGGCCCAGCATTGAGTATTAATTCATATTTATAGAACATCTATTATATGCTAAGTACTGTTATGAAAAAATAGGAAATACAGCGGTGAAAAGTATAAATAAAACTCCTGTTTTCACATAGCTGTATTATTATAGAGAAGACAATAAGTACTGTAGTTCTATGAAAATAGTGGGGCCAGTGCTGTGGTGTAGCGGGTAAGGCCACCACCTGCAACACAGCATCCCATATGGGCACCCATTCCAGTTCCTGCCTGGGAAAGCAGTGGAAGATGACCCAAGTCCTTGGGCTCCTGCACCCACGTGGAAGACCCAAAAAAAGCTCTGGACTCTTAGCCTCAGCCTGGCCCAGCCCCAGCCATTGTGGCCATTTGGGGAGTGAACTAGCAGAGGGGAGTGTATGCTCACTCTCGCTCGCTCGCTCTCTCCTCTCACAGTCGGACCATCTTCCACTGCTTTCCCAGGCACATCAGCAGAGAGCTGGATGGGAATTGGAACAGCCAGAACACAAACCAGCACCCATGTAGGATGTTGGCATTGCAGATGACGGCTTAACCTACTACACTGGCCCCCACAGTTTTTTGTTTTGTTTTGTTTTTAAATTATTTACCTGCTACACCACAGCGCCAGCCCCAAGGTGGCAGCATCTTTATCCCTGTTCTGCTGAAGTACAGACTCCAGAAACAAAGGGAAGAGATGACCTGGAGGCTGCTGTCCGCATCAAGAGCCGAGCCAGGATCTGGAGCCACTGTCCGCACACCAGACCTAACGGTATCGTCTATGGGGTCTTTCCTCACCTTCACCCAAACAGGGCTACTTCTGAGTGTGTCAGGTCTCAGGAATGGGGAAATCTGTCAGGGCAACTTGGGCTCTAACTACTTAGGAATCCCAGGCTTCCCAGAGCTCTCTGAGCCAGGTTGCTCTGGGTCGGCTCACGAGAGCTGCAGGGTGTGGTGCTCGGTGACATCTCCAGGCTCATCCTTAACGCGGTCGTTCTAAATGAGGGAAGTTCTCTGAGCAGGAAATCCCTCTCGGTCGGCCACTCCACTCCAAGCCCTGAGTCCCCAGGTGCCCCTTGCTCACCCAGATCCAGCCGGCGAACACCTGTGGTTCTGTCCCAGTCCCAGGCAGCGGTCATTCTGCTTGCTCTGGTTGCAGAGGCCACCGGAGGAGGCAGCCAGCTTCAGGGCTCGTGAGCAGAAAGGGCTGGCAGATGGTGACTCTGGGGAGGAGGTCGGTTATTTAGAGTGGCAGCCTAAACATTCGAGCTCTTGTCTTGGCTTATCCAGCCTTAACATTAAAGAGACCTTCGCAGCTGTCCAGCCAGTTTTCAAACAGTGCTTCAGGAAATCCCAAAACTTCTTTAGAGGCAGAGACCCTGGGAGTCTGATCCTTAACCCCAGCTCAGCCAGAGAAGCAGTGTTTTATTTACTGGGCTTCTCACAAGCTGCCATTTGAAGAAACGGTTTCCAAGAAATACAGAGAAAACCCTGGTTGTAGTCTAAACCTCCCACCATAGCAGCCCTCTCAACAGCATTCCCAAGCCACTGAGCAGCTGCTTGAGAACTTCTCAGGGCCTGGGAGCTCTCTACCGTGCCGACTGACCTGTGCCGTGCTGAGACAGCTCTGAGCGAGGGCAGGCTCCTACCCCGCCCCCAGCTGAAATCCGCCTTCCTCTCACCTCCCTCACTGGGCATCCTGCTGCCTGCCATAGCTGCAGCCTCGCAGAAAAGTCTTGCCTTCTACCTACCTGTCTCCTGAGGATATGTGAAGATCGCTCTCAAGCTGCCCTGGAGTCCTCAGCAGATTGAACAACCTCTGTCTTACCTTGGAGTTGGGGCCCAGAATTGAGACCCCGATGGCCTTGTCATGTGACCAGAGTGGATTCAGGGTGGCACTCCCTTAAAGTTAACGTGGCCCACCTGGAAGTCATTTTCCCACTAACTCCACCCACCTTTTACCCACCCCCATCCTCCCACCCTCAGCCGTCTTTCCATGGGTTTTCCTGCCCAGAACTTTCAAATTTGGGGTCCCTACATATATCTATTTCCTTCGGTTGGCTTCAGTCTACATCTTACCTTGAGCCTTGACTGTTGTCCAGAACTAGAGTCCCTCCTGACAGATGTGGTATTCACTTCTTGGTCGTCTTCTCATCTGCCATAGCAGTAATCATAGGTAAGTCGTGTCGCTTCAGGTTCTCCACTTGCCAAAAACATTCTTGCTCTGATTTAAAGTCGGTGAGCAACGTCCAGCCTGTGGGCCATGTAAGGCCTCCAAAATCATTTGGTCTGGCCCTGCAGGACTCCGAATTCAATAAACCTACAGCAGGCTAATTTTTAAGTTTATGATTTTGTATGGCTCACGAATGATGTTATAAATACCCAAATGGCCCTTGGCAAAAAAGTTCCCCACCCCTGGGGAACATTCCCCATCCCTGCTGGCACACGCTTGATCCCAGATCATTTTTGTTGCCATTGTCCCTACATTCCCGATTTGGACTGAATCCCACCCTACCTTCTCGTTTCTCCAGCCCACATTTATTTCCCATTTTTGTCTGTGATCACGCAGGGAGTAGCAGACAGACCTCATATTTTGACATGATTTTGCAGGGGAGAGAGAACAGCACTGAGGCGCTGTGCTGCCTGTCATTTAGTGTGTGATCCCGCAAGACTGATATGTTTGCCTCTGCTACCTAAGTTTCTTTCATTCAGCCTTCATAACAATACCACAAAGCTAATATTATTCCCATTTTACAGATGAGGATACTGGGGAGAACAGCGTTATGGATGTGAAGAATCGGGCCTAAGTTAGAATCCCAGGTCTGTCTTTTATTAGCTGGCTGGCCTTGGGCAAATTAATCCATCTCTCTGAGCCTTTGTATTCTCATCTCCGAATGAAATAGTCCTATCTCAAGAGTTAACAAAAGATTAAATGATATGGTATACGTAGAACAATTAGCTGTACATATCACATATCATGAAAGTGCAAAATCATAGCTGTTAGATGAAGTTCCTCTTTTTTTTTTTTTAAAGATTATTTATTTATTTGAAAGAGTCACACAGAGAGAGGAGAGGCAGAGAGAGAGGGGAAGGGAGAGAGAGAGAGGTCTTCCATCCAAAGGGTCACCTCCCAGATGGCTGCAATGGCCGGAGCAGTGCCGATCTGAAGCCAGGAGCCAGGAGCTTCCCCCCGGGTCTCCCATGTGGGTGCAGAGGCCCAAGGACCTGGGCCATCTTGTACCGTTTCCCAGACCATAGCAGAGAGCCTGATTAGAAGAGGAGCAGCCGGGACTAGAACTGGTGCCCATATGGGATGTCGGCGCTTCAGGCTGGGGAGTTAACCTGCTGCGCCACAGCACCGGCCCCAAAGTTCCTCCTCTTTTCAGGAGACACCTCTGTGCAGTGGAGGTAGAGACCTTCTATTTCTAGAACACGTGTTTCTGCTGTTTCTGTTTCCAACACCATTTGCCATTTTCAGGAATTCTCTTCCAGGAATTAAGAGGCATTAACAGTGGCAGTCACAACAGGCCAGCGAGCAGGTACAAATCTCAAGGCTGGGTTCGTAGGCTGCGAGACAGGATGAAGAAGAGGAGGCTGGATTCAGCCTAGAGCAGATCATAGGGGTGGAAGTAAGCGCCACTTACCAATTTAGTTAATTAGCGTTGGAAGTGGAAAGGTAAGGCAGGTAGCAGGCCCAGAGGCTGCCAGCTGACATCTGGATTAGGAGCCTGGTAATACCTGGAGCTCTAGGCCAAGGTGCAGACCTGATTATCTGAGGATCCTTTATCTGAGACTAAGTTAAATGCTTCTTTTAACTCCTTGTCAACTCATTTGACATAACTTTACAGCTTAAAGAGACTAAATCCTTTTAATCTTCTCATTTTCCTATCTGGCTGGGGATCAGAAACACTAAGAACCTGTCAAAGCTATTGAGTCTTGGGCCCCATCACTGAGGTAAGGAATGTGTTTGGGGCAGGGCCTGGGAAGCCATTGTTCTTTGGCTCTTTTAACTCTCCATGGAGTTCAGAAACCCCAGCAATGAGCTAGTTCTTTTACAGCTAATGCAAAAGGCCCCAAGACAGGTAGGGTGACTTCCCTGCAGTCACACAGGAGGTTGGCAGCATTCCTTTCACCTTTGTTCCAGATTTGCTTGGCATTTCCACGCAAGGCAGCCACACTGGAAAGTATCTGGAAACCAGAACTCGATTATTTTCCGCCTTTAGCGAAGATGTCTGGAATAAGAGCCATTCCCAGCAGGTCTCCGTGGAGCGAGAGAGGAAAGCAGAGGCTGCCCCAGACTTGCAGTCCACATGTTTTTTCTCGTTTGATGTTGATAGCTGAGAATTTCCCGGGCTCATGACCCCTGGAACCAAAGACTGGATCATCAGTGGCGCAGGACTGGCTGCACGGGGAATTGTGTGTGGCCTGTGCCTGCTGAAGCTCTCCACGCTCGCCTGTGGTGAGCCAGAAGAGGGAGATGATAGATGGCGAGCTAAGCAGGCAGAGATGGGGGTGGGGGCAGTGATGGAAACTCAGCTACAGTGTTCACTCGGTTGGGAGGTTTGCACCCCATTGGAGCTGGGACTGATTGGCTGGAACTTTCTTGCCCTTTCAGTTTGTCCTCTGGGCGCCCCTGCAGAGAGGAAACTGCCATCAAGGTCAGAGAAGTGCTGGACCTCTCGGAGGCCGCCTGCCTTGGGCGGGTGACCCTCAGACAGTCCCTGCTTCCCGAACCCCTCTCTCCTCTCTGTGCTTGCCCTTCTGCCTGTCCCTTTTTCCTTTCCTACCCACTGCTCACACTGAACAGTTTGTCCCTTGCACGCCATCGGTAGAACTTGTGGATGACGACCTGCCCTAGCGGATCTTGCAAGGATATCAGAAGAGGGAGGAAGGGGCCGCTGCTGTGGCGCAGTGGGTTAAGCCACCGCGTGCAACACTGGCATCCGTATTGGAGCACCGATTCCAGTCCCGGTTGCTCTGCTTCTGATCCAGTTCCTTGCTAATTTGACTAGGAAAGCAGCAAAGGATGGCCCACATGCACAGGCCGCTGTCATCCACATCTGAGATCCAAATGGAGTTCCTGGCTCCTGGCTTTGGCCTTGTCCAACCCTGGCCACTACGGCTATTTGATGAATGGCTCAGTGGATGGAAGATCTCTCTCTTCCTCCTCCCTCCCCCTTCTGTCTCCCACCTCTCTCCTCCTTCCTCCTCCTCCTCTTTCAAAAAGAAAAATGGCGGGGAGGGAGAAATGGAGGTGGTGTTGAAGTTCCTGAGGACCACTGATGTGGTGCAGCGTGGATTCAGGCACACATACCCGTGCTGTCATCTACTTTCCCAGGAGAACATTTTAAAAGAGAAGAGAGTCCAGCCCCCTTTCAAACTGGTTTGTCCTCTAACTTCCTGGAGGACATATGTGATGGCTCTTAAACAGTGTATCTGCTGAACACTCAGGCGACATGAGGCAAAGGAGGCAAAAGACATAACTGCAGCCACGGCTGTATTTGTGTGGAATCCGGACTGTGCAGACCCCACCCACCTCTGCCCGAAGTGCTGCCCAGTGCTGCAGCAGACGTGGTTTGCCCATCTCCCGGGAATGAAGCCCGGCTGGCCCCCGAGCACACTGCAGAGCTGAGGGCGGACAGTCCCCTCTCTGCACTTGGCAGCCCTGCATGCCTCCCTCTGAAGGGAAGGCCCACTTAAAAAGCTCTAGGGAGAGGCCAGGACTGTGGCATAACGGTGAAGCCACAGCTGTGATGCTGGCAGCCCATATGGGCAGCTGTTCCAAATCCTGGCTGCTCCACTTCCAATCCAGCTCCCTGCCAATGTGCCTGGGAAAGCAGCGGAGGACGGCCCATGTGCTTGGTCGTCTGCACCCATGTGGGAGACCTGGGAGAAACTTCTGGCTCTTGGCGTCAGCCTGGCCCAGCCCTAGCTGTTGTGGCTATTTGGGGAGTGAACCAGTAGATGGAAGATTTCGCTTGCTCTCTGTCTCTCTCTCCCCCTCTTTCTTTCTCCCTCTCTCCGACTTTCAAGTAAACAAAATGTTTAAAAAAAAAAAAAAAGCTTAGCGGTCCTTCCCACTCGGGTTGCAGAGAAGAACAAATGAGACTGCATCTGCAGCACAGGCAAGAAAGTTCTCTGAATGGCCTCTGAATGGCTTTAATTAAAAAAAAAAAAAAAGGTTTATTTATTTATTTGAAAGGCAGAGTATCAGAGAGGCTCCCCAATTGGCTGCAATGGCCAGAACTGTGCTGATCAAAGCCAGGAGGCTGGAGCTTCTTCCGGGTCTCCCACATGGGTGCAGGGGCCCAAGGACTTGAGCCATCCTCTGCTGCTTTCCCAGGCCATAGCTGAAAGCTGGATCAGAAGTGCAGTGCCCATGTGGGATGCCAGCACTGCAGGCAGCAGCTGTACCTGCTATGCCACAGCACCGGCCCCTCTGAATGGCTTTTATTTTTTTTTTTTATTTATTTTTTTTTTTGACAGGCAGAGTGGACAGTGAGAGAGAGAGACAGAGAGAAAGGTCTTCCTTTTGCCGTTGGTTCACCCTCCAATGGCCGCCACGGCCGGCGCGCTGCGGCCGGCGCACTGCACCGATCCGATGGCAGGAGCCAGGAGCCAGGTGCTTTTCCTGGTCTTCCATGGGGTGCAGGGCCCAAGCACCTGGGCCATCCTCCACTGCACTCCCGGGCCACAGCAGAGGGCTGGCCTGGAAGAGGGGCAACCGGGACAGAATCCGGCGCCCCGACCGGGACTAGAACCCGGTGTGCCGGCGCCGCTAGGCGGAGGATTAGCCTAGTGAGCCGCGGCGCCGGCTGAATGGCTTTTATTGCCATGAGTTATTAGGCCTGTCCCTCTTCCTGCCTGGGCCCCAGTTTTCCCATAGACTTCAGGGAGATCAGACTGAGTGATATCCCTGGACTTTTCCCATTGAAGAGACTCCGCCCCTCCTCACAGCCTCCACTACTGCACTATGAGGTGGGACTCTGGGGGCCTGGTAGAAGAGCCTTAGAAGACGAAGTTGAGGGCAGGGGCTGCACCTGGCCTAAATGCAGTGCTTGAAACCTAAGGGGCCTTTTGTAAACACTCAGACAATGAATGGCCAAGCCAAAGAGAATTGGATCTGCTGTGTCCACCCCACCGTGCTGTCATTTCTAAGATGTTGAAACTGTACTAATTTACCACTATCACTAAAAATATCACCCAACCTGCTGGCGATCGTCAGGGACTCTCACCCTGGGGTGACTCTGAGGCAGGTATGTGGAACCTACCTGGAGAAAGGATGCTGTGAAGGAAGGAGGGAGGCACCATGGAGACTGGCAACTCTGGGGCGGCTTCCTGTAGGAGAAGGGCCTTGAGCTGGGCTGTGTGTTTGGGGGTGCTCCAGGAAGGCAGCCCCAGAGGCTGAAATTGAGGCGTCACAGCGGTAGGGTTGCACGGAACTTCCTGTGCAATGTGGTGGGTTCCGTGGAAAACAGCCTGTCACCAACCATCCCTTCCATTTCCGGGGTGCCGCCGGGCTGGAGGGGACAGTGCCTCCCGGAGTCCTGCTGAGTGCCAGGTCTGGGGGCCCTGACATTATCTTAAGGGAACCTAACCTGTGCATATCGGGCTTTCATCACAGCCTGCAGAGGTCTCCTTCCAAAGACCCTAACCCTGGAGGGGTGAGGGCAGTGCCTCCTACTCAAGGGGTGAGCAGGGAGTTGGGAGGGAGGAGGACACTGGGGTCTGAGGTTCTCAGAGGCACAGGGGCCCTGCTAACTTCAGAGGGACCACAGCCCCCCGCCATGGGGGCTGTGCCACTTCTGCCTGCACATCTCCCTCCCGAGAAGCAGTGCAGCCCTCTGGGCGGCAAGGCTGACAGCTCTGACTACCCTGGGCCCAGGGCCAAGCTTCCTCCCCCCGCTACACAGACACCCACTGGGTGCTGGAAGGCAGCACCCTGGAGCAGACTGACCACAGTGTGTGCTGTTCATAGGCACTGGCTCCTCGCAGCTCTTCTGTGGGCCAGATGTTGCTGTGGTTTTGCTTATTTTAGGAGAGAAGGAGAAATGGGCTTAGGGAAGAGAAGTGCCTTGGCCAAGATCACACAGCGTCTTAAACCCTCCTTGTCGACCTTGCCTTCCCCAGTCATACTGCCTTGACCCTCGTCTTCTTCAAGCTAAAGGAAGCTGAACTTCTTACAGCCGTGGAAGTGCCCACAGCTTTCTCACTCAGTGGGTGGGGAGGGAAGATCCTGGCTGGGAGAGTCTGCCTCCTGGGCGGGGAGGAGCAATCTGCAATGGAAACTTCCTTGGGTGACAGTGAGGAGAGAATGGCCCTATCAGGCTACAACAGGAGCCAGAGGCCCGGGGAGGCACCTTGGGGATACGGGTAGCTCATTCTGGAAGAGGAATGGCTGTAGGGCACCTTTCCTGGCATCAGAGGGGCTGGGGTGTCCCAGGAAGGAGTCACTGTGTCACTGCATGTCACTGGAGTCGGAGCAGGACAGGAAGCTGGCTCTGGCAGGCGCTTAGTGTGGCTAGAAGATGCTTACGTGGAGCAGATGAGGAAATTCAGGGCTAGAGAGGGGCAGGGGTTCCTGGGTCTCCTGTCACTGGGAGCTCCCAGCAGGGAGGCACGTGCCCGGCTGTGCAGCGGAAGGAGGCACATCCTCCCCCGGGTCCTTGCTGATGCCTGCCGAGCTTCAGTGATGAGCCCCTCTGGAGCCACCTATCACCCTCAGGTCACAGTGGCAGGGCAAAGTGCCTGTGCCGTGTAGGTGTGCAGTGCCATAGATTCACACGCCTGCAGGGAGGGCGGGGTCTTGTGCACGATCATGGTCTCTCCAGCCCAGAGGTCAGAGGTGTCAAGGTCTGGGCCAGCCTCCCACAGACACACAGGTGCTTTCGAAGTCCCTTGTATTTCCCACAGTGCAGGATTCTGTGCTTTTTGCTCTTCACCAGATAAACGCCCGTCCATCCTATGCAGCCCAGCTCAGAGGTACAGAAAATAACCGTGTGCAAAGCCACAGAGGAAGTCACACCAAGTTCCAAAGAATCCTACCAGCTATGATCTCTGCCCGCAGGATAATATAATTAGAAGTCAACAAGAACAACATAAGCCTCCCCATAGGCTGAGAAACTAAAGAGCACACTTCCAAATCATCCAGGAGTTAGCGGAAATGACACTGAGAGTTCTCAACCGTTTGGACGTGAACGATAAGGAACGCGCATGCAGTTTCTAAGTCATTTCCTCTCTGAGGTCAGCCCTGACCCCACATTACTCCTCCCTGTGACTCTCCACCCCCCACCCAGCGCTGTGCCCTGGCTTCTGATAGGATTCAGTTAACAGGGAAACCTGGCCAGATGCGAGAGAGGCAGCAAGGGAGGGAGGGGAGAGGAGAGAAAAGAAGAGAAGGCCCCTCTATTACTCCCAGTCCTGCCCTGTACATGCGCCCCTTGACCTTGGGCCGCAGCACTGGTCAGTAGCCCTCTCCTCTAGCACCCGCTTCTACCACTGCCCACCTCCCCAGCCCTTCAGCCTGCTGTGGACAGCCTCCCACTGCTCTCTCCAGCCCTGGCTGGGTTCTGTACAGCCTGACTACACCTATCACCAGGGCCTCCATTAGATTCCTAAAATACTCCTGCTCTTACAGCTTGCGTGGCCAGCAGTCCAGAACCCGGCCCTCACTCCTGGATGGCAGAGCCCTGACCTCGTGTTAGCAGGGGGTGCCAGCACCTGAGGTTACTGCCGGGATGACCTTCAGCCAGTCCCCTCATCTCAGCGTACAGTCCCGCTCAGTCCTGAGTAGGATCTCACCCTAAGTGGAAGCAGATGTTCATGGAGGATTTGGTGCAGATTAAGATTTACATAAAATGCAGAGAACTTTGGGACAAAATAAGTCCTGAACAAAAGAGTGGGTTTTCAGCTCTATGAGCAGGGTTCTCAGATGCCGGTATGTTCCTGTGCCATGAAGCAGGCAGAAGGCCCAGACCCAAGGGGAGCCCACTGTGACATCTGGGCCACAGTAAGTACCCACCTACAGCCTCCAGGTGTCCCCTACCTGAACTTGCTCATCCCCCTCCCCCCCCAGGACAGCTTCTGTAATCCACCTTGACCTTCCTAACCTAAAACACTTCTCATTTCCACCCCATCCCAGCCATGAGCAGGCCAATGGGTCCCCTGGCCTGGGGCCATGATGTGCACTGAGCACCTATGGGGCTATGGCTACCCCCAGGGAAGGAACCCAGGTCAAAAAGGAGGCAGGTCTTGAGGTGTTTGGATTTGGGTGGGAGAAAGAAGGGAAAAAGTTATTCCAGACAGGGCCCCGCTGGGACAAGAGTCTGGTGTTAGGAAAGGAGTGGCGGGGGGGGGGGGGGGGGGGGGAGGCGGGGGAGGTGAGGAGAGAAGAGAGCCCGGTCCCGGGCCAGCCTGCTGGGGAGGGGAAGTCTGGGATTTGAGCACTCATTGGGCAGGTCTTCTCTGGGATCAGAGGTTCAGCTCATGAATCCCATCGCAGGCATGCGCTCATTCATACATTCACCCATTCCTTCAAGGGCGTTCTGCGGGCCTGCTGTGTTGGGCACCATGCCAGCAGCCAGCATGTGTGCATGCCCATTTGGGGAGTGAACCAGTGGATGGAAGCGCTCTCTCTGTCTCCTCCTTTCTTTATTAAACAACAACAACTTGGGATGCCTATATCCTGAGGGGAGTGCCTGGTTCCAGAGCCGGCTCCTCTGCTTCGGAATGAGCTTCCTGCTAATGTGTACCCCGAGAGGTAACGAGAGATGGCTCCGAGTCGGGTTCCTGCCACCAGCATAAGAAACCCAGACTGAGTTCTGGGCTCCTGGTTTCCACCGGGCGCAGCCCTGGCTGTTGCAGGCAATTGGGGAGCGAGCCCAAGGATGAAAGGTCTCTGTCTCAAATGAAGTAAAAACACATAAATAAAAATCGTGCGTGTGTGTGAGAGAGAGAGAAGGATAGGGAGACAGCAGTCCCATCTTTCATTGCGTTCTGGGACAAGTGAGCCGGGAAATCACCATTGATCTGGCAGCCCTTTCGTTTGTGCGCCCAACAGAAGCGGGCGTGTCCCCATTTTCCAGCCTAGGGTCCTGAGGCTGCGTCCCTGGCGGAAGAGGGCCGGCTGCTCGGCTGCTCGGTCGGTCCCGTGCCCGACGGGAAGCTGGGAGCCCGATATGGACTTCCCGGAAAGGCGGGAAGTGTGTCTGTAAATTGGGGTGGAGGGAGCCCCCTTTCCCCGCCCCCAGGCCGCGGCGTGGCCGGGCCGGGGGCGGAGCTGGCGGCGGAGGGCGGCCGCGGGCCGGCAGGGCGGGCAGGCGTCCTGGTGAGCAAGCTGGCCCGGCGGGAGGACCGGCAGGAGGAGGGCGACCCTGCGCGCCGGGCCGTGCCCCGCGGCCTGGGCGGACCCCGTGAGTGAGCGCCCGCGCCCCCGCGCGGACGGGCCCAGCCCCGCTTCCACTTTCATTTCTCCGGCTGTCCCTGTCCCGGCGTGGCACTGCCCGGAGGCGGCCCGGCCTGAAGACGGACTGGCCAGAGCCTTCGGTCCGGTCCGAGCTCCGAGGCTCTGAGCTGCGGAAGTCGGAGGTGGGGTGGCGGTGGCGGAGGGGGGCGTGTCCTCGGGGGCGGAAACGTCAGCCGGCGCCTCTGGGTCCCGCGACCTGTCTGGCCCCGACAGCTGGCAGGGGGCTCAGACGCGGAGGGGCTGCGGAGGGGCAGGGGCGGGCGCGGGGCCGTGCGCCGAGGGGTGGGCGTGGAGTCTTCGCTTTGCCTTCTCTCTGGGATCTCGGTCCTGCAGGGCCTCGGGGGCTGGATTCTGGGCACAAAGCAGAGCCCGGGAGGGGCAGGTGTGGCCGTGGCAGGGCGCAGTGCCATACAGGCAGGGGGCACCGGTACTCCGCATCTGCAAAGGCCGCCGGCCACCCTGGGAGTATACGGACATCCAGTGTCAGGAAATGGGGTTGAAGTGCGCTGCGGCCTGGGGCGCGGGGCGGGGGGAGGGGGGGGCAGTGGTTCAGGGAGGGGCTTGGAGACTGAAGAGAACGCTGCCGGCACTGTAGGTCCGCTGCCCTGGGCCCACCCCCAAGCTTCCACTTCCCTGAGCAAGACCCAGGCCTTGTTCTGCAGCAGGAAGTGGAGTCTGACTGCCTGTTCAGGTGTCAGTGTGTGTGTGGGGCGGGGAGGGCGGCCAGGAAGCAGGTTGCTCTGTTTGGTGGGAAAGATGCGGCCCCTCTTCCTCCATCCCCCACCCCAGCCGGCCAGAGCAGGAAAGTGGTCCTTTACTTCAGGCCGTGGGCTGAGCCCCACCTGACCCGGGTTCCCAGTCCTGCCGGTAACTTGCTGTGTGAATGCACGCGGGCTCCCTTCCCGGCTTAGCTTCCCAACCTGTGCAAGTAAGTGGCGCCAGTTGATTTCTCAAAGCTGTTTTTACTTGGATCTACACTTTGCCTAAGCCTGTGCCAGGTCCTGCCCTAGGCCAGAGGTAGCCCATGGCCAAAGGGCAGGCTTCATACGGAGGGGGAGATCTGGGCTCGGTGGGGCTCGGTAGAGGAGGCTGCGGAAGGAGGTGGCTTCCTCCTGCCCGTGCTGCCGGGTCAGGTGCGGGAGCAGCGTCAGAAAACACAGCCCGAGGGGGGAGGGGGCGGGGGCGGGAAGAAGCCCGGGCTGGCGCCTGCAGACAGGTGGAAAGAACAGCAAGGGTAAGGTGAGGAGGGGTCGTGTGCCAGGTGAGGGTCTTTTCTAACCCTCCTGAGAGCCGGGAAACCCCACCCCCCGCGGTGAGAGAGTGCCTGGGGCAGAACATTCTCCCTCAAGCAGAGTTTGAAGTGCAGGCAGCAAATGAAGCAGCAGAAACTTTTCTGCAGTCAGGAAGCCCCCATCCCACGCTGGACCCTTCCCCAGGTGAGACGCTGAGCCGTGGGGCTGGGCGAGGTGCGCTCCGGCATCTGTGAGGTTTCTCCTGCTGCAGCCTGTGCCTGCTGTGCCCGCCGCTCTGGTGTACTGGGCTGTCCCCAGCCTGGCCTGCCTGTGGTGGACACACGAAGGCCCGCTGCTCCAGTGTCTGGGCCATTAGTCTGATTGGCTGCCAGAAGTAACAGCCTCCCCAGCCCGCATTGCCATGCGTTCGGTCACATCCAGTCCTCGTCCTGTTCCCAATCCTGGCCCAGCATTCCTGGAGACTAGAGAAGGGAACTTGCTCCAGTGTCAGCCATTCGACCTGAGGTCAAGGCCAGACTTTTACTGTACAGCCCAGTGTAGGGCTGAGGGCAGGGGTCAGGGTCAGAGCTCAGTGCTTAGCTTACACCCGGTGTTAGTACTCTGGGGTCAGGGTCACTCTCAGCAGGTGTCTGGGTCTGTGCTTCCCAACAGCTCTCGCACTCTCAGGGGAGAGGAGATGACTGAGTACCCTGAGACGCTCAGAAACCACGCTGCATCAGAGCAACCCAGGCTTCGCTATAGGGGCCACCCAGCGGGCCAGTGGTGGCTCTGAGACGCGAACCCAGGGCTCCTACCTCTGAGCCCGCTGCTCTGATGGCTGCTCCCCAAAGTTTGTGTGGAATCTGGGCTCCTTCAGTTCTAGGAGGCAAAACAAGCATGTCTGAGGTCTGGAAGGGCCCAGCTGGGCGGGTCTGACTGTGTTCCCCACTTCTGGGTGCCAGGCACACACTAGGGGCACTAGGAAGTCTGCTGAGGGGCAGGTGCAGGGGGAGGGGCCAGTGGCTGTTCAGGTTTGGGGGAGGGCTCTCCAGCCATTTTCAGAGGAAGCAGTACCCTGAGCCTGTCCCCTCCCCCCACACACACACCAGTTCCTGCAAGCACACTCAGAGGCCGCCCAGCTGGCCATGTGAGGGCCCTTTCCTCTTTCAGGGTGAAGCAAAAAAGGAAAGGAAAGGAAAGGACATTTTTGGTAAAACAGTCTCTTCTGCTCCCTGGGAATCCCCGGTGGCCGGATGGACTACGGGATATCCCAGAGGAAGCCAAAGGCTGGGACCCTGCCCCCAGCACAATGCAGCCAAGCTCTCCCACGCTGCACCTGCTGGGCTGTGGGGTTCCCAGAGGCCCTCTTGTCCAGGCGCCGCCTACTGGCGGGCCCACAGGGAGCCTCTGCTACCCCTGTAATGGTCAGCAGCAAGTCTGTTGAGCACCTGTTTGGAGCAGGCTGAGATGCAAGGAACGCCGAGAGAAAACTGGGTGGGGAGGTGGGAGGTGGGAGGTGGGGTTGGAGGAGGGCCCAAGGTAGGGTGGAGAGGGGGCAGGACTCCAGGCCTAGGGGATGAAGCTGCAGATTCCCGCCCAGGGATGCAAGATTGGCCCAAGGCTGAGCGGTGGGAGGGGCAGGATGTCTTGGAAAGTCAGGCCCTGACCACCTGCTCTCCATGCCCTTGTCCTTAGCAGCTTCTGCAACGTTCCTGGCTCTGGAGTCCCGCACTCCGGGCCCGGCCTGGCCATGGCGCTGTGCCTGAAACAAGTGTTTGCCAAGGAC
Source organism: Oryctolagus cuniculus (assembly GCF_051225735.1). NCBI lineage: Eukaryota > Metazoa > Chordata > Mammalia > Lagomorpha > Leporidae > Oryctolagus > Oryctolagus cuniculus. Next base: position 126,902,575 of record NC_142873.1, read on the forward strand.
AAGACATTCCGGCCGCGGAAGCGCTTTGAGCCCGGCACCCAGCGCTTTGAGCTGTACAAAAAGGCGCAGGCATCACTCAAGTCCGGCCTGGACCTGCGCAGCGTGGTGAGGCTGCCTCCCGGCGAGAACATCGACGACTGGATCGCCGTGCACGTGGTGGACTTCTTTAACCGCATCAACCTCATCTACGGCACCATGGCCGAGCGCTGTAGCGAGACCAGCTGCCCGGTCATGGCCGGCGGGCCCCGCTACGAGTACCGCTGGCAGGACGAGCGCCAGTACCGGCGGCCGGCCAAGCTCTCGGCGCCGCGCTACATGGCCTTGCTCATGGACTGGATCGAGGGCCTCATCAACGACGAGGACGTCTTTCCCACGCGTGTCGGTGAGCGCCACCTGGCCGGAGAGGCAGGCATGGCAGGGAGGGAGGGAGGGAGCCCGGCGGAGCCCAGGGCATAGACAGGCATTGAGCCTGGCGTAGCAGGGCAGGGAGAGGCGATGGGATTCTTCTCATCCTCATTGGGTAGGAGAGGAAACCGAAGTTGAGACAGGTCAGGTGTCTTGCTCAAGGTTAAGGACTGCCTGACTCCCATGGGGCTCTGTGCTCAAAGCTTGAAGGTCCCACCAGGGACCAATCCGGGAAAACCACACACTATCATTCTCAGAATGTTCCAGAACAGGTGCCCCCCAGGTGTGTGCGGTAGGTCCCCTCCAGCCTCCTGGTCATGCCCTCTGACTCCTGGTCACAGGAAAGCAATGGGGCTGTTGACTGGGAGGCTCTCTTGGCGTCTTCATCTCAGACTGGAGCTGTGAGGGTGGAATTTTCCCTAGCCAGAGGCCTTTCCTTATCTCAGCTGGGCAGCTGAGCCGGTGAGGGTGGGGAGGGGAGATGAGTGATGTCACCCTGGCCCCGCCCCCCGCCAGGAGGGGTGTGTTGATCAAGAAGCTGAGCGGTCCTAACACTGCATCACAGTGGCCCCACCTGTACCCAGCTGGTAGCGTCAGAGGTGGGTGGGGTGCGTTGGGCAAGCCCAGCAGGGAGAAGTCTGAGTGCTGAGGGAGGCTGGGCACTGAGTCACAGTTCAGTGCCCTTGGCTCCTCCCCATCAGGTGACCTGCCCTTTCCTGCACTATTATGTCCAACAAGGAATACCTTTATTTCACAAAGGAGGAAACTGAGGCAGAGGGGAAGTGGGCTGAACTGGGAGGGAATTGGAACTGGAGCATGGGCCTCTTGGGGCTCAGAACCCAGGAAAAGCCGGGGGGGGGGGCCTGGCTGAGCAGTGAGGAGCCAGGTGGGCCAGGTGCAGGCCTGACTCTGGACTCTTACTTGCTCCTAGCCTTGTCTCCCTAGACCTGTGATATCCCAGCTCTCGGTGCCTTTAACCTTGACTCCAGCCACAACAGAGAAAAGGACTTGCAGGCACTAAGATCTCTGCCCTGAGCGTGGAGGGCTGTGCAGAAACTGCCTCTTTGATAGGTCCCAGGACATTCCTGGGGCCTGGTCCGTGTCATCAGTCCCTGAGGGGCACTGTAGAATGCAGGGGATGCAGAGGGGGTTTGACTCCTGCCTGCAGTCTGTTCCAGTTAACAGTTACGTGGCTTGGGCACAGGGCTTCACCTTGACACACCACTGCTCCACCGCAACCGACCATCAGGCCCATCAGCAGAATTGTACTAAGGACTCGGACTCGTGACAAAGCACAGGGGTTTTACATGTTTTTTTTTTTTTTAATTGATTGATTTGAAAGGCAGAGGAAGAGATAGGTAGGGAAGACAGAGTGACAGAGAGAGCTTCCATCCGCTGGATCACTCCCCAAATGGGCACAGCACTTGGGGGCTGGGCCAGACCCAAGCCAGGAGCCAGGAGTTTTTTCCAGGTCTCCCATGTGGGTGGCAGGGACCCAAGTACTCGGGACATCTTCTGCTGCTTTCCCAGGTGCATTAGCAGGGAGTTGGATCGAAAGTGGAGCAGCTAGGACTCAACCCGTCACCCACAAAGGATGTTGGCTTCGCATGTAGCGGCTGGACCCAGTGCGCCACGATGCCACCCAGATGCACATGTGTCTGTGTGTCTGGGGAGATTTGGGGCTGTACCTTCTTTTTTTTTTTTTTTTTTTTTTTTTTTTTTTTTTTTTTTTGACAGGCAGAGTGGATAGTTAGAGAGAGAGAGAGAGAGAGAGAAAGGTCTTCCTTTTGCCATTGGTTCACCCTCCAATGGCCACCGCGGCCGGCGCATCGCGCTGATCCGAAGCCAGGAGCCAGGTGCTTTTCCTGGTCTCCCATGCAGGTGCAGGGCCCAAGCACTTGGGCCATCCTCCACTGCACTCCCGGGCCACAGCAGAGAGCTGGACTGGAAGAGGGGCAACCGGGACAGAATCCAGCGCCCCGACCGGGACTAGAACCCGGTGTGTCGGCGCCACAAGGCGGAGGATTAGCCTATTGAGCCACGGTGCCGGCTGGGGCTGTAACTTCTATCATAGTCCAAGAAGGGTTGGCCAGTGACCCCCAGCAAGGTTGCAAGGTCCTGCTTTGGGTGATGAGGACGTGTGAAAGGTGATTTGTATTTCAGCAGGGGAGTGGCCCAGTCAGTTGTGTGCTTCATTAAAAAGGAAAGTAGGGGAGGGAGTAAACCACTCTCTTTCTCTGTCTCCCAAAAGGAAGTGTGCTTGGCAAAAAGCCACCCTGGGCTTAGGCTGAGTGTGTGAGGGAGGCTGGGCGAGGCAGAGTTTTGTCACCAGCAGGCTGACGCTCCCACCCTCCCCCTCCCTAGGAGTTCCCTTCCCCAAGAACTTCCAACAGGTCTGCACCAAGATCCTGACCCGCCTCTTTCGCGTCTTTGTCCACGTCTACATCCACCACTTCGACAGCATCCTCAGCATGGGGGCGGAGGCCCACGTCAACACCTGCTACAAGCACTTCTACTACTTCATCCGCGAGTTCAGCCTGGTGGACCAGCGGGAGCTGGAGCCGCTGGTGAGGTCCAAACCCCAGCGCCCTCCCCACCAAAGCTGGCCTCTGGGGGTTTTCAGGTCCAAAGCTGCCTGCTTTGGGAAACTCCAGGACCCACATGGCTCAGTTAGGAGAAGGCACGTCACTCACTGAGATTTCATTCAGTGCCAGTTTACAGCCTAGAGGTGGGCATGGGGACGGGAAAGGGGCCAGGCTCAGGCGGAAGAGCAGCTGGTCCCTGCCTGGCAGGCTGAGCTCTGACTGCCCCCTCCTTACCTTCTGTCTCTACAGAGGGAGATGACAGAGAGGATCTGCCACTGAGCCCAGGCCCGGACGTGTTACCCATCACCTGGACATGTGAACACAGGCTGGTGGGGGAGGGGACTCTTGGGAGTCTGGCGGCAAGGGAGCGGAAGGCCCTAGGACCCCTCCATAAACCCGAAGCCTCTGGACTTCTGCTTGTCGGGAGTCTGCCCTCACGTCCCCCTGACTGATTGTGAATGAGGAAGCGAAGGGCTTCAGGGTGGGCAGATAGAGGGAAGGAGGGGCCGAACCTCTGGGGTGAAGTCTGGGAGCACGGTCGGCCAGGGGATTTCTTCCCCGATACTTGGCCCTTCCGTGGTGATGTGGATGTGGCTGAAGTGATGGCAAGAAACCTGCAAGAGAGCAAGCGGCCTGAGTGCGAGTGAGCCCAGATACCTGTGTGCGTGTGTGTGTATGAGAGAGAGAGATTTTAATTGTGGGCTGTGTCTGAAAGGTAACTGCTTTCGACCTTCCTGGCACATAGTAGGCCCTCCATAAACATGGGTGGATAGATGGATGGATGGATGAGTGGATGGGAGGATGGAGAGTGAGTAGGTGGATAGAGATTGGGACCATCAGACCGTGACCTGTCGGTGTGATGACAGGTCAGCAGTGCCCCTGCTCAGTGTGTCTAACAGTTATGTAAGAGCTTGGAATGTGGTTGCAGATGCAGCTCTACATTTGAGCCTGTAGGCAACCATCTTCCATTAGCACGAGTCCTGGGAACTGAGGGAAGCTAAGAAGAGGGCGTCTTGCCTGACTACCACAGACGCAGGTTCTGATTGGTTCAGCCAGAGATGCCCCTGAGCTATCATTTCATTCATCCCTCTGCCTTCAGGAGGGCCAGCTGAGGGTTGGGGATGATCCTTCGGGTTCACCAGGGTACCCTGGTGCTTACACTGGGCATGGTAGATGCCGATCTAGCTTCCCAGATCTACAGACCCAGCTCCTAGGATCTGAAGTTCCAGCACAGAATAATCTGCCAGCCCGAGAGCCGGTGCAGCATGGACTGGTGACTGCAGTCTTCTCTCCCACACAGCTGGTGAAAGAACTGTTGCAGCGTGAAATGCCCCCATCCTGGAAGTGCCTGCCTCCTTCCCAGCCGCCCTGAGACATTCCAGCTGTCCACAGGAGCCCGAGCTGTTCATTCAGTACCCCATCACTCAGTACCTCCATGCCCAGACCTTCGGTGGAGCCACAGAATAGGAACGGGGTTCCACCCTCCCAGAGCCTCCACACTGGGAGGCTAGGATGGAGAGCCGGAAGGGACCCGAGGACGTCCAGTCTCAGCATCTCAGCATGCACAGGAGAGGAGGGAGCCCTCTGCAGTGCGCGCCAAGTGAAGCTGTCATGGGGCTGGAGTAGAAGCCAAGGGTCCTGGCTCCCACCCCAGGGCCCGTTGTTTGCTACGGAGAGAAGGTGTGGCAGGCCCTCTCCAGAACTGTTCCTGCTCTGAGCAAGAATGTCAACCCCGCTGCCTCCCGGGCTGGCTGGGGTTGGCTGCTGAGCCAAGCCTCCGAAGTCATGCCCCTCTCAACGGCCTAGAAGCTGCCTGCCCTCTGGGCAAACAGATGGAGCTCCTGGGACTGGCCAGCTGGGCTGGGGACTGCTACCGCCACAGAAGTTCCCGAGGGAAACATGCTGGCCGGAAGCTGGGCCAGCAACTCTGCAGAGAGGGACGTCGGAGCTTCCGCAGAGTGGACTGTGGCTGGCAAGATGGATTCTAGGCTGCGGCCAGGGCTGATTGCGGGGAGGGGGAGGAGAAATCTATTTTTGTGAAACAGAGGGAAGACTTTATTGTTGTTATTTTTGGTAAAAATAAAAGAGGTGAACTAAAGCAGCCAGTGGTGGGAAGCTGTGGTCTGGGTGCCACATGGTTCCTGGCAGACCGTGGAAGGAGCTGGCCAGAATGGCAGTGGGAAGGACCCTTGTCCTGAGATCCTGGGCCATGGCCATGTGCAGGGCTGGCTGGTGTGGTCCTGCATGGCTCAGTTCTCCAGGGTGGGGACAGCCAGGTTCTCTGAGGGCGCTGGGCATTCTAGGCCAGGCTAATCTGGGACCTTGGTGTGTCCGGGGCTGGCCCTTGCCTTCCAGGAACTCAGCTGGGAATCATCCCTTGTTTCAGCCCAGGTTGCCTGGCACTAGCTGTTCGCATCCAAGTGCCTTAATCAGGGTGGTGTGGGGACATCATGGGTTAAGGGGCAGAGTAGAATTAGAGTCCCAGCACTAACCACTGCACAGGGAAGCCGTGCTCCACAGGAAGCCGCTTGTTGCTGGCCGGATCGCAAAGCGGGCATGGCAGGTCACGGGCCGACTCGGGCTTACTCCTCAGCACACTCCTGATTCTCTTGACTCAGGTGCTGCTGTCATTCTGTTGCCCCTGACGCACAAGCTGCCCAGACAGGAGCTGAAAAGCAGCGTGAGTCTTGGGAGTCAGCAAAGGCCCTCCCAGAGTGCCCGCTCTACCTACAAAGGAGTCAGACTGATTGGGCAGGGCTCTCCCTGGAGGCAGAGGCCTGGCTTCCAGCCCCGCTTGGCTCCTGAGTTTCCGTGGCAAGCCCGTCCTCCTGTATTTCTCAGTTTCCCCTTCTGTTCCATGATCGAGGTGGAGGTGAAGGACACTGATCACTGAGCTCCTTTGTAACTCACATTACTCATCGTGAATCATTCATAACAACAGGAGTAGCTACTGCCGTGTCTCAGGCACAGCTCTCAGTACCTGACATACAATAGCTCACTGAGTCCAGTTTGTCCATGAATGTAGAAATATATGAATACAAAGCCAACTGCCTGACTCCCCTCCAAGCCCCTGGTATCCCCCACTCCCTTCACTCTTTTTTTTTTTTTTTTTTTTTAGATTTTTTACTTATTTATTTGAGAGGTAGAGTTACAGACAGTGAGAGGGAGAGACAGAGAGAAAGGTCTTCCATCCGCTGGTTCACTCCCCAAATGGCTGCAATGGCTAGAGCTGCACCGATCCGAAGCCAGGAGCTTCTTCTGGGTCTCCCACGTGGGTGCAGGGACCCAAGGACCTGGGCCATCTTCTTACTGCTTTCCCAGGCCATAGCAGAGAGCTGGATGGGAAGAGGAGAAGCCAGGACTAGAACCGGTGCCCATATGGGATGCCGGTGCTGCAGGCGGAGGATTAACCCACTGCGGCACAGCCCGGCCCCCCCTTCACTCTTCTGAGATCTAGATGGCACTTCACTCTGCTGTCCCATCTTCAGGAGAAGCCCAAGTCCAGCATTTGCACACCTCCCATGACTGATCACTCACTACCTCCTCTCAATCACGGGACAGCTCATGCCACCAGTAAGTCCATTTTTAAGTACACTATGGTAGTGAGGGCAGATTTATTTCCAAACGTTGTGGCCTAAGGCCTGCACCTGACGTGGGAGTGTTGGTAAATACATCAGGATGCCAATAGCAAACTGCTTTGAGAGATGCAGAGAGGGATGCTTAGAAAGGAGAGGAGAGCAAAGAGGGCTGAGGCCTCAGCAAAGCAGAGAAAAGAGAGCCCCCCGCCCCGCCCCGCCCCAGGAGAAAACCCAGCAGGGTGGGGGTGTGCTGGGAGAAGGTGTATTGGAGGTAGAGTCTGGTTGGGAAGCCAGGCGAGGCTTTGTTTTCCTGTTGGCTCAAGATGCACAATGATGGCTGGAGTTGCAGTAAGCCATCCTCTCACCCGGGGCCACGCATCCATCCACCTACCGAGTAAAGGGTGGCCCAGCAGCCTTGGTCCCCAGGAACACAACAACCTCTTGGGGCTTCCCTGCTGCCACTGTGGAATGTGTGGTGAGAGGTCCCCAAACTGCACCTGCTCTGGGAGAGGCCTCATCTGATGTGAGGGGGACTCCATTGCCGTGTGGAAGACATAGCAACTCTTTTTAAGATTCTTATTTATTCAGAAGGCAGAGAGACAAAGAACTTTCATCCACTGGTTCACCCCCTAAATGCCTGCAAGAGCCAGGGTTAGGCCCAGGCTGGGACTAGAAGCCTGAAATCCAATCTGGGTCTCCTACACTGGGGTGAGGGCAGAGCAGAATGTGGGCAGGGACCCAACGACTTAAGCCATCACTGCTGCATCCCAGGTACATATGAGCAGGAAGGGACTCAGCACAAGTACTATAACGTGGGATGCGGGTGCCCCAAGCAGCATCTTAGCTACTGCACCCCATGCCCACCCCAAATACAGCAATTTTGGGAACTTGGATTGGCGCATAGTGCTGAGTCACCCAGGACCTGTTGGATATTGAGACAGTCAGGGAGCGGAGAGAACAAGTCAGTAGGGCCTCTGAGGACTTGAAGCCTGGGGTAGCCTGGAAGTGATGGGCGGGAGACACCAGCATATACAGGCGCCTTCGGGTTGGGCTGAGGACCTGTAGAAGGGTCTGAACACGGAAACGTAGGAGAAGGCTCTCACTCCTCCAGCTGTCAACCAGATTGGGAAATCGAGCAAAGTCCTAAACACTCCCTGATGCATCAGATTTCTCATCACATAAAGATTGAGCCCAGAAGGGAAAGGCAGTAAATGTTTGTCAAGTGACGGTGGGAGGCAAGCCCAGGGGCCCTTTAACAAGCACTGCTCACTAGGATTCTTCCGGGAATCCTGAAGCAGGCAGGGAAGGGGTTTACCTCCATGTCACAAGGGAAGCTCACTCAGTCAAGGCCTGTATTAAACCCCAGCCAGCACGCGGAGCCCCTCTCAGTGCACCTGCAGCTGAGGAAGAGGTGGCATTAATCTACTGAGGTTTGTCTCCAATAAGTGAACTTTTTAATTTTTTAAAATTTATTTTGAACTACTGGGGGTGATGTCTATCAAAGGTGAAACTGTAGGCATCCCGACCTTTAAAAGAAAGCTCCGTTTTATAAGAGGCCAGCAGCATTTCCCCGTGTGTAAAATATACCCAAAATTCCTTCCTGGCGTGTAGCAGCGCTAAATAAATGTTAATTACACCCGCCACTGCGGGCGCCCCACCCACCCAAGGCTTCCCTGGCTCAACTCCGAACGGAAAGCGTCCGAAGCGGATAAGCCCCACCCTCGAGCCCGCAACCTCCCGCCTCTCTCCTACCACGCCTGCGCAGTTTACTCAGCTCGCCCCGCCCTCCGGGAAGCCATAAGAGCGCAGGCGCAGCTCCGCCCCCTCACGCCCCTCTCCAGTCGGGCCCGCCTCCCCGCGTCTAGCACCGCCTCTTCCGCGTTCACAGCGGAGAGATCTGCAGGTGGGGTGCGCGCGACCGCTCCCGCGGAGAGTCAGCAGAGGTAAAAGCGAGACTGCGAGGTGTCTCTCCGAGCAGAGCGGGCCCGGGTCTGCGTGAGTCCCTGTGCCCGGGAGGGGGCAGTCAGGGCTGTCAGAGCGGCCTAAGGTCACGACCCGGCTCTGCTGCGAAGGGGGACACTCTTTTAGAAGTGACCTCGGGGCTCTGTCTGGGACGAGACCTGGGCGGAGCGTGTCCCGGTCAGGGCTCAGCCTGTGACATGGGTTTGGGCTAGGATTGTGACAAGTCCGGGTTCGGTCGGTATTGGAGGTGGGAGCTCAGTGTGGCCACTTTGCGCCTCGATCTGTCTCCCAGGGATCGGGACTGAGTTCAAGGCTCAGCCAGTGCAACCTCTTGAATAGTTTTTCACTTGAGGCATTTATAAAATCCGTGAAGCACTTTATTTTCGAGTTGGCTGTTTTCATTTATTTTGCAATATTTAAAAACACCTGTCGTGGGCAGGTGGCTGTCCAGCAGAGGAGAGGTCACTGTGGCAGGTGCGGGCTCCCTCAGAGAGCTCACAGGCTGCCAGCAGAGGGTCAGGGCCGATGGGAGGCCAGGAATGAAGTGTGGTTGGAAGTGCTTGACTTTGGGGTCAGGCAGTCTTGGGTTCATACCTCGCCTTTGCCACCTCCAAGCCTGTGTCCTCAAGCAAGTCATTTCCTATCTCAGAGTTGCCGTTTCTCCTCTGTAAAGTGGGTATAGTGAGGTCATCCTGAGGCTTGAATCGGGTTACATGTAAGCCACCTACTGTGACACCTGTCATGTCATCTGCACCGAATACAAGACTGCTGAGATTTCTAGGAGCGAGGACGTTGTGGGCTGGGGTGCTTTAGCGAGGAGTTGTTATGATCTGGGCCCTGAGGTGAGGCCTCAGTAGTTTTACAGAAGGAAATGGTCTTGCAGGATGGGAAGCACTAATGCGTATTGCCCAAGGCCTGTGTACCAGGCGCCTGCTGGGCACCGGGTGTGTAGTGTCCCACTGGGTCGCCAGCTGCCAGCCAGGTACTTTCAGCCCACTGACCTTAGCTTCAGCCACTCTCAAGAGGGTTGGGTTTTGTATGGACTGAGCCAGCTAGAGACCGTGGTGCCATCTCCCCCAGCAGCTTCCACCTCCGCTGTCTCTCTCTGCAATCCAGAGAGTTGGCTGGGCTCCTGCTTCCTCGGGAATGTTGTTACTGTAGCACGTTGGCAGATTTTGCTGGTTGAAAGACCTGGCAACTCAGACTGCGTGATGCCAGACACCATGGGAGAGCGAAGCTCTGTGCAGAGGAGCTGTGACAGAGTCCAGTACCTGCTTAGGAAATGCGTGTGGCCCCATGGTAATTTAGTAACTGGGTCCTCTGAACTCATCCACAAGTCCTTCCATAATATGTTCCCAGACCTTTCCCCTGCCCTGTTCCCACAAACCTGCACCTGTGCCGCAGTCCAAACAAACTAATCTTGGCTCCTCAAACACCCCTTACCTGTTGCTGCTGCAGCCTCTGTTTGCATTCCTCCTTCCTGGAATTCCCTACTCCTCCTCATCTTTCAAGGCCCTGTCCCTGGAGAAGCCTCTTGGATCCTCCCGCTGTGTTGGTTGCTCCCTTTCCTGACTTCTGTACGGAGGCTGAACCTGCAGTGTGGTTCTTATCACCATCTGCCTTGGAGCATGTCTCCCTGTATGGGCTCCGAGTCGTTGGATGGCAGGGGACCCCAGCTGTCTCAGAATGCCTCCTCACCAATACGGCGCCAGCACATCCTCGGCCTCGGCAGTGTTCGTGGCTAAGTGACTCAGTGACTTTGTGTTTACTTGCTTTGGTCCTTGCTTTATGAGCTGTCAGGTTAGGTTCCCAGTGGAGCTCTGTGTTTTTCTTCCTCTCTGTGCCCAAGGAAGGCTGTGGGTTAGATTGATGATGCCCTAATTGCAGGCATCAAAGGCAAGAAAGTCCAGGAATTCTGCACAAGCCAGGATTCTTCATCGGTGCTGTTGCTTTCAGGCTCTTGTCTTGCCTTTTCTGTGAGTTTTGTCAGGAAGGAAATAGAACTCTGTTTAGGGACCTGCACTGGTGTGATATAGTCCTGGTAGGGGACAGCCCACAGGTGGCTGACTAATCAGTTGCTCTGCCCTTGGCCTTGGGAAACAGTAGTCCCTCCTATCTGGGGACCAGCAGCTACAAATACACATTTTTCCTTGCCAGCAGCCTCAGCCTATGGAACAGAAGGTTCTTTGTTGATCAAAGAAAAATATACATTGTTGAAGGCAGAAGGAACTTGGGGACCATCTGGTTCTGCCACTTTGGTTTTACAGATGGAGAAAGGCCCAGAGAAGAGAGATAACTTGAGCAAGATTCCACAAGGACTTAGTCACTGGTAGAGGCAGTTCTAGAAGCAAAACCCCTGTCTCTTCGGTGCACTACACTGTTAGTATAATATCCAACATGTATTGAGTGCTTACTGTGTGCGGGACACTGTTTTAAGTGATTTTAACTCTATTTTATGGACTCAGAAACTGACACAAATAGAAATCCTCCAGATCTATTTTCTGATTCTACAGCTCACATTTTTAGTGTGGTTTTCATGGCAGTTATCGCCTAGCCAGTGGGTGGGAGGAGCAGTTCTAAGAAATTGCTCCCAGATGTGCCTCCATCCTGGGTGAGAGCCATCCTCCGAGCGATGCGTCCCAGGACGCTGCAGATATGTCCCGGGAGGAGCCCAGCGCACGCTGGAAGAATGGGTGAAGCAGTGAACCAAGCCCACATGAGTGTTCGTGGGTCTTAGTTTTGGAATATTAAGATACTTCAAAAATTGCCTCTTTCTCAACGGCAGGCTCTAAATGTACAGCTTAGAAAAAACTCGGTCTGGTATCTTCCTGTGAAGAGTCCCAGGGAGGGGTAGAAAGAGCCAATTCAGTAAGCACAGCCTGTGGCCTTGCTCAGCACAAGAGAAAGAGTCGCTGCACCGAGAAGGCCCCGCGTCTTGCCTCTCGGAGCCCTCTCCCTCCAGTGTGGTTGGGAAGACAGATAAGCGCAGACATAGCTGCGATCGCACTGACCGCGATCACGCTGACCCGGGAAGGGTAGTAAGGAATGTCAACAAAGGGGGAGTTTGGGAGGAGGAGAAATCCATTCCAGCATGACCAAGGAACCCTCGGAGGTGGAGAATCTGTGCTGGCCTTGGGAGAAGGAGCCGCTTGGGCAGTGGTCTAGAGATGCAGATGTGCAGGGGTGTGTGTGTGCAGAGAGGAAGGGAGCAGGTGAAGAGGGGAAATAAACTAGAGGTGTGTCCTGGCTAAAACGGAGAGAGCGGGAAGGGGAAGAGCTCGGGTATGCACAGAGTGCCTGCTTTGCTGTCTGGCTTGCAGTGTGCCAGGTGCTTTCCACCCTGTAACTACTTTAATCCTCACAAGCCGTGCAGTCGGGCTATTTAGCCCCAACTGAAAGATGAAAGTGACTTCCGCATGGTCAGTCACATAGCTTGGTTCACACCTAGGAATGCTGAGTTCAAAAGTCCACATTTTTTTTATTTTATTTATTTATTTATTTATTGACAGATAGAGTTAGACAATGAGAAAGAGAGAGAGAGAAAGGTCTTCCTTCCATTGGTTCACCCCCCAAATGGCCGCTATGGCCAGAGCTACACTGATCCGAAGCCAGGAGCCAGGTGCTTCCTCCTGGTCTCCCATGCGGGTGCAGGGCCCAAGCACCTGGGCCATCCTCCACTGCTTTCCCGGGCCACAGCAGAGAGCTGGACTGGAAGAGGAGCAACCCGGACTAGAACCCGGCACCCATATGGGATGCCGGTGCCGTAGGCAGAGGATTAACCAAGTGAGCCATGGCGCCGGCCCCAAAAGTCCACATTCTTTTCCGTGAGGCTGTGTGAGGCCGCAGAAACCCTGACTAGGGCTCTGTTCTTTCTCCTCTGTTGAGCCCTCGACCTCAGTCTTCCTTCCCAAGATGCGGGGAGTCTTTTGGCTTACTTCTGCACGCTCATCTCCTGCTAATCTCATATACTGCTTTGACTTTGGAAGTGACTGAGAGCGTGAACCTGGATTCAGAGAGATCAGGGTTTAATTCCCAGTCTCTGGGACAGACATTTGCCATGTGGTTAAGATGCCTACATCCCATATCAGAGTGCCTGGGTTTGGCACTCAGCTCTGGCACTGTCTCCCAGTGTCGGCTTCCTGCCAATGCAGACCCTCGGAGGCAGCCATGATGGCTCAGGTAGCTGGGTCCTTGACACCTATGTGTTGGATTGGTTGCCAGCTCTGGCTCTGGCTCTGGCCCTGGATTGTTTGGGGAGTGAACCAGTGGATGGGAGCTCTCTGTGTGTATATGTGTGTGTCTGCTTCTTGAATAAATAAGTTTCATTAAAAATTTTAAATTCCTGTCTCTTATCCTTATTGGAAGGCAGTAGTTAGGTGTAGAGACCCTGGAGTCAGACTGGCTGGGTTTGAGTCCGTCTGTGTGCTGCCACTTCAGTGAGTTATTTAACCTTGTTAAGTCTCAGTTTCTTCATCTATAAAATGCGGATGCAAATATTAGCTACTTCGTGGAGTTGTTAGGAGAATTAGGATAACTTCCATTGAACAGCGCAGGTCCTAGCCGTGTTCAGGTATTCAGTGAATGTTAGCGGTAGCAGTAATCATGACATTGGTTATGTGGATGCCCAGCTAGGTGTTGCTTTCGGGCTGTTTTCCCTCCGTCTTACTCTGGCATTGTTACCTTGTCTTTCTTCTCAGTGCCCTAGCAGAAAAACTGAAATACTGGCTGGTTCCATCATAGGGCTGCAAAGCCTGCCGTGATGGAAGGTGCCTGTAGGAGAGGGCTAAGAAAGGCCCCGGGCTTGTTGGAGAACCTTATCTGACCTGATCTGTTTCCACCCACCTCCCTGCACGGTAAGCAGGAGGGGGACTGCATCCTCACTTCTGTTGGCACAGGCTTCAGCAGCGCCCGGCAAAAGCCCTCCAGGTACAAGAAGAATGACTGGAGAAGTGGTGCTTAGTTCAGTTCTTTGTCTCCAGCTTCAGCCCTGCTGTCCTCAACTTAAGCCGTTTCTCACTGTTCCATTTGCCATGAATATAGAAAAGTTACTTCGGATTATAAAAGGAGGATGAGATCAAGAGTTTCTCGTGAGAACCTTTTCCGTGCTTAAAGGCAGAATCCAGCTAGGCCTCATCTTCTCCTCTGCAGGCTAACCAGCCTTGGTTTCTTTGACCGCTCTCCTAAAACCTGTTTTCCATAGCCTGGATCGCATTGGTTATGCTTCTTTGCTTTCTCTTTGGTTTTTCTACTTCCCGGCAGTGACCCAGACTGTGCTCAGTCTGCTAATGAAAGGCCGGCTAAAACAGTAGAAGGGGATTTTCATCCATTCTTCAGCATCTGTTAAGCCTTGGCCTCTGCCAGACCCTGTGCTAGGATCCAGAGGTGAATCACACGTGGTCTCTGCCCTACCCCAGCTCAGTCTGGGTGATGCTATCTAGAAAAATGTCACAGCCATCGTGATTGAATTAGGCACAAGTAGGGAAACTGGAAGTTGTTTAGGGCAGTCAGGTGGAAATAGATGTCCAGCCACAGTCGCTCTGGTACGTATTTCCCTTGTGCTGTTGCTCTACAAAGACAAAAATGAGCAGTTGTAATGGAGACCATGTGACCCACGAAGTGTCAAATATTTATTCATTGTTTGGCCCTGTATTGAAAAAAATAGAGCCAATCCCTGCTATAGGCAACGGGAAGAGACCTGTGGCAGGCCTGGCAGTTAAAGGGGTTCACAGTTGTCCCAGGAAGTGCTGTAGTGGCAGTGGGGGAGGGAGGAGCGCCTGAGTTTCCTTGGGCCTGGATATAGTTCCATGGGGCCTCAGAGACTTGTTTGGAAATAGAAAGGAAGGGCGGTACCATGTGCTGATGTCTCTCATGGACGCTAAGGAGTTTGTGAATGAAGCAGTACATTCAGATTCACTAGAGTGATGCCAGGCACTGTGTGAGATGCTGCGACTACAGACATAAGAAAGATGCTCCCTGCCTTTGAGGAGCGCCTGGCCTGTGGGAGGGCCCATGCACGTGTGTGTGGCCTGCTGTGTCTGCATACTGTGGACTCACTTACATGTTGGATGAACTTGGAAAGGAGGAAGACTGCTGCCATGACTTGTAAGACTACTTTGGGTAATTTGCACTGGGCCTTGAAGGATGAGTAGAAGTTACTTTTCAAGGAGCTGCATACCAGGCTAAGGGAATGTCTGATGGTGCGAGCATTTGGAGCCTAAGAAGACAGGAGAGAAGGGGGCATTAGGAACACTGTGGCTGGGAGGGTGGAAGGATAATGTGATCTGACAGAGAGGCTGGAAGGAAGCAGAGAGCAGGGGCTGGGGACAGCGCCAGTTAGGGACACGTGCTTTGAGGCGATGGGGAAGCACAAGCCTTTGCAGAAATTTGGCCCACGAGCCCAGAATTCAGACTTAAGCAGTATTTTCAGAGCTTTCCCCCAGGAAAAGGGGAAGCACATATTGTTTTGTAGAGAAGAGGTTGACAAAGCAGTTTCGACACATGATAGCTGGAGCCACAGAATGAACGCCAGCAGTGGACACAGAGAAAAGGACGTCATCAGATTGAGAAGGAGCAGTGAGGGCACATTTGTCCATGCGTCTTTGTCTCTCTGGCTCTGCTACCTCTCGCCAATCGGACTTGGGCCTGGTCTCTGGGTGGTAGAGCCAGAGCTCATTCATCTCTCTCTCTCTCTCTCTCTTTTTTTTTTTTTTTTGACAGGCAGAGTGGACAGTTAGAGAGACAGAGAGAAAGGTCTTCCTTTTGCCGTTGGTTCACCACCCAATGGCCGCTGTGGCCAGCGCGCTACGGCTGGCACACCGTGCTGATCCGAAGCCAGGAGCCAGGTGCTTCTCCTGGATCCGAAGCCAGGAGCCAGGTGCTTCTCCTGGTCTCCCATGCGGGTGCAGGGCCCAAGGACTTGGGCCATCCTCCACTGCACTCCCTGGCCACAGCAGAGAGCAGACTGGAAGAGGAGCAACCAGGACAGAACTGGTGCCCCAACCAGGACCAGAACCCGGAGTGCCGGCGCCACAGGCGGAAGATTAGCCTATTGAGAGGAGACAAGCTCAGCGTTTACTTTGTGCACGAGACTTCTCAGAGTGAACAGCAGTGTCTGTCTCTGACGCCCGGGCCAGTCACATCTTTTGGGGTCTGGTGTCCCACAGTAGAAGCAGAATCTGAGGAGCTTTGCTCAGACCCTTGTTAAATCTTCCAGTGCATGGGGCCAGCATTGTGATGTAGCAGGTAAAGCCACTGCCTGCAATGCTGGCATCCCCTATGAGCACTGGTTCGAGTTCCAGCTGCTCCACTGCCGATCCAGCTCTCTGCTAATGTGCCTGGGAAAGCAGAGGATGGCCCAAGTGCTTGGGATCCTGCACCCACATGGGAGGCCCAGAAGAAGCTCCTGGCTTCAGCATGCCCCAGCCTTGGCTGTTGTGGCCATTTGGGACAGTGAACCAGCAGATAGAAGATCTCCGTCTCTCCCTCTCTCTGTAACTCTAACTTTCAAATAAATAAATAAATCTTTAAAAATAATAAATAAATCTCCAGTGTGTGATCCCAGCATTTTCACGTGCCCAGATGTCTGATTGGTAAAGAGCTGGGGACATCCGTGCTTGCCTTGTGTAGACCTACACACTGGTGTGATCCGAAGTCTGGGCTCCATGCAGGCTGATCTCTATCGTCTCTGGCTCTCAAAAAAGTCAGCATTTTTGGGCCCCTGCACCTGCATGGGAAGACCTGGAGGAGGCTCCTGGCTCCTGGCTTTGGATCGGCACAGTTCCAGCCGTTGCGGCCATTTGGGGAGTGAACAGTGGATGGAAGACCTCTCTCTCTCTCTGCCTGTCCTCTCTTTGTGTAGCTCTGATTTTCAAATAAATAACTATTTTTTTTTTTAAAAAGTCAAGATATATATGACCTTTCTGTCCTGTTTTTTCAGA
Source organism: Oryctolagus cuniculus (assembly GCF_051225735.1). Classification (NCBI taxonomy): domain Eukaryota; kingdom Metazoa; phylum Chordata; class Mammalia; order Lagomorpha; family Leporidae; genus Oryctolagus; species Oryctolagus cuniculus. Next base: position 126,919,042 of record NC_142873.1, read on the forward strand.
TTTCACTCCAGATAGGATGAAGCAGAGGCGGATGTAGAACCTACAGGGGCCATTGAAACACTTCCTGTAGCTGGAAGACTCCAACCTGCTGACGGCAACATCATCTCATTTGGAATTTCAAGGTCGCAGAGGATCACCTCTCAAAAGTTGGGGAAGCCTGTAGGTAAGATCGAGTGTGCATTTTACATGTCCTTTTAGATTACTTCAGGCCGAAGGATCGGGTGTTTCCAGAGCCTCATTTTCGTTGTTGAGCTGGGCAGCTGGGATTAGCTGAGTGCCTTCGTGCCTGAGACAGGCATCAGGAAGGAGGAGGACTTTTCTACCAGAATCAAATGGCAGATGGCCATAAGGAAAACTCTGCAGTAAATAAAACATGCTTATTGAGTTATAAATTTATTTATTATTTGAAAGGCATAGAGAAAGAGAAACAGAAAGACATCACTCCCAAATGCTCAGAACAGCCAGGGCCAGGCCAGGCTGAAGCCAGCATCCAGAAGCTCAATATGTGTCTCCCACATAGGTGGCAGGGACACAGATACTTGAGCCGTCCCCTGCTGCCTCCCAGGGTCAGCAATAGCGGGAGACATGAAGGGAGGCAGAGCCAAGACGTGAACCCAGGCACTCTGATGTGAGATGCAGGCACCCCAGCAGCAGCTTGACTACTTTGCCAAATGTCCATCCCTGCTTACTGACATTTTAAAAAAAAAATTATTTATTTATTTGAAAGTCAGAGTTACAGAGAGAGAAGGAGGCAGAGAGAGAGAGAAAGAGGTCTTCCATCCACTGGTTCACTCCCAATTGGCCACAACAGCTGGAGCTACACTAATCCAAAGCCAGGAACCAGGAGTTTCCTCCAGGTCTCCCACGCGGTTGCAGGGGCTAAGGACTTGGGCCATCTTGTACTGCTTTCCCAGGCCATAGCAGAGAGCTGGGTCGAAAGTGAAGCAGCTGGGACTCGAACTGGCGCCCATATGGGATGTCAGTGCTGCACGCTGGGGCTTTAACCTGTTGCGCCACAGCGCTGACCCTAAAGATCCTTGTACACTCTCCTTCTCACAGAAATCCAGTTCTTTACTCCTCTTTACTATAATTTTGTTGTTATTGTTATTTAAAAAATTTTAAGATTTACTTATTTATGTGAAAGAGTTACAGAGAGAGAGAGGAAGAGACAGAGAGATCTTCCATTCTCTGATTCACTCCCCAAATGGCTACAATGGCCAGGGCTAGGCCAGGCCAAAGCCAGGAGCCAAGAACTTCTAGGTTTCCCACATGAGTGGCTGGGTCCCAAGTACTTGGACCATCTTCTGCTGCTTTTCCCAGGCCATTAGCAGGGAGCTGGATTGGAAGTGGACCAGCGAGGACATAAACAGGCACCCATTTGGGATGCTGGTGTTGCAGACAGAGGCTTAAGCCACTATGCCACAATGCCAGCCCCTGTTATTTAAAATTTTTTCTTAATATTTTCATTTGAAAGTCATAATGACAGAGAGAGGTATTCCATCTGCTGGTTCACTTCTCAAATGCCCATGACAGCCCGGGCTGGGCCAGGCCAAAACCAGGAGCCCAGAACTCAATCTCTGTCTCCCACAGTGTACATTAGCAGGAAGCTGGATCAGAAGCATAGGAGCTGGAGTTTTTGTTTGTTTTATTTTTGTTTTTGTTTTTATTTATTTATTTGAAAGGCAGAGTTATAGAGAAGGAGAGGCAGAGAGAGAGAAGTCTGCCATCCACTGATTCATTCCCCCAAATTGCTGCAATGGATAGGGCTGGGCCAAACTGAAGCCAGGGGCCAGGAGCTTCATCTGGGTCTCCCACATAGGTGCAGGAGCCCTGGGTCTTTGGGCCATCCTCCACTGCTTTCCCAGGCACATTACCAGGGAGCTGGATCAGAAGTAGAGTAGCTGGGACTTGAATTGGTGACCATACAGGATGCTGGCTCTGCAGACCATGGCTTAACCCACTATGCCACAGTGCTGACCCTGAGCTGCAACTCGAACCGGCACTCAGATATGGGATACAAGCATCCCAAGAGGCATCTTAACTGCTGTGCCAAACACTCACCTCCTGCTTGCTGTTTCTTAGGCACACACTTCCTTCTCCCCTTGCGCATCCTTCCTCTTGTCATTCCTTCCACCAGGATGTACAGTAACAGCTCTGAAGGCTGCTTGTGATCCCAGGGTCAGAACAGAGGGAGAAGACTGGCTCCAGTCTAGACCTTTGCCTCTGAGGATCTCATACCCCAGCCTGACTGAGGCCTGCTGTAGGCCACCCTGCTGGCAGCCACCTGCTGGCCCCCGAGCAGGCCTCCCCTTCCGGTTTCACTGCAGTCTCCACGCAGCTGCCCAGCCTTCCAACATGCCAGGCTCCTGGGGAAAGGACACCTTAGCCCCTTGGAATTTTGTGTACACACAGAGCGTCCTTTGATTTAGCCGATTTCACAGGTAGCGCCTTTCATCCACTGTGTGCTAGGTTTGACTCGCTTCTGTCTGAGTGGTGCTCTGCCCTGTCTCCTGCACAGTAATGATGCCATCAGAAACCACATCAACCAACTACCAGGTCAGGCAGAAGCAGACCAACAGCCTTGTACCAGATACCCGTACTGCCACAAAATAATGTGGATGGACTTTGGTTTTGGCTCATTTTTTATCAGAAGTCAAAATACAAAGCTGATGTGTTACATTTTAGATCAATGGACGATGAGAACGTGGTGATAACGTGAGCAAGCGCTTTGCTAGCCAGCGTCTTTGCATCAGAGCACACGCAGTAAAGAAGAGCACCCGCACCCTTGAGCAGGGAGCCTGGCTGCCTGAGCGGGACCACAGCTCACTCACGGCACACCGGGAGGGCAGCTCTGTGCTAAGGGTTATAAGCAAAAGCATTCCCATGGGTGCCCAGCCTGCTCTTACCGACTACTCACTTCAGCTGTACAGCATTAATGTTGAAATACAGCATAAGCTTGAACCCTGAGTCAGACTACCTGGATTTAAATCCCGGCTGTGCCAACTTACTGGCTGTGTAACCGAGGAAAATCACTTAATCTCTTCATACTTCAGTTTCTTCATCTGCAAAATGCGGATAATAATTAAGCTTATCTCATAGAGTTGTGAGGATTAAATAAATTAGTACAGGTTGAGTGTCTTTAATCTGAAAATACGAAATTGAAAGTGCTTCAAAATCTGAAACTTGGACTTAAAAAGTTTTAGATTTGGGGCCATTTTGGATTTTGGATTTTTTTTTTTTTAAGATTTATTTATTTATTTGAAAGGCAGAGTTACAGAGAGGCAATGGCAGAGACAGAGAGACAGACAGACATAAAGAGATCTTCCATCTGCTGGTTCACTCCCCAAATGGTTGTAACGGCTGGAGTTGGGCTGATCTGAAGCCAGGAGCTTCTTTCGGGTCTCCCACGTGGGTACAGGGGCTCAAACACCTGAGCTATCTTCTACTGCTTTCCCAGGCCATAGCAGAGAGCTAGAGCGGAAGTGGAGCAGCCGGGACTCAAACCGGCACCCATATGGGATGCTGGCACTGCAGGCAGCAGCTTTACCCACTAGGCCACAGCGCTGGCCTCGGATTTTGGATTTTAAGTCTATGCAAGCATTCCAAAACCTGAAAAACTACAGAATCTGAAACACTTCTGGTCTAAAGAATAAAGGGAGACTCAGTCTATATATGTGAAGTGTGGTGTTTGTAAAGTGCTTAGAACCTTGCCTGGCATGATACGCACCTGTCAGCATACATGTGCTGTAACTACTACTGGGAGTAGTGTGTACTGTGACTGCTACTGCTTCAACGACCTGGTCCACCCCACTTTTTTCTCATCCCCAGTTTTCTTTATTTTCTCAGCTTCCGGTTTGCCTTGGGGCCCTCAGTTGAGGGCCGAGATGGCAACTGTGTCCATATTAGCCTCATCCTCTTGTTCTCACCACTGTTCCCTCCCACAAAGCTCTTATGGTGGGAGGGACTCGCGCCTGCAGGCTGGGACCTTGAACAGGACTCCGGAGTACTTGGGCGAGGAGCACGAGCCAGGTTCATGGAGCTGAAGGAGCCAACAAAGCCGTGTTCTTAGGGGCAAGGTGATCATCTTTGGGGTCACACACCAGATATGAGAACTTGGTGAGGTCTTTGTAGGCCCTGCCCTCACATGGGGTAAGGTCTGGTGGCTTTGGGAGCCATTTGGCTTCTAAGACTCCCTGGAGAAATGAGAGTTCTTCCAGAAGCCTGGCTCGAGGTCAGCTTACAGGGGAGCGGTGGTCGAGGCTTGCGTGTCAGGACTGTCTGTTACTAGTGCAGCCCTCAGGGAGAGACTCCTTGCCCCCATCCCTGTGCTCTGTGAGTTCTCCGGGCCTCCCCCATGCAGGAGCCAGGTGGCTTCTTGGATCTGAATCCTTACCATCAGCACTTGTTGGCCAACAAGGTTTACTAAGAAATGAAAACATGCATCTCTCTTTTAGTGGAGAAAACAAGATAAACACGTGCTTGGAATAGAAACATCTGTTACACCGATGGAGGCACGGCGCCTTCCCACTTGGTCTGCCACCACTCCCCTCACGTACTCCATGCTCCAGGCAGCCTGAGCCGTGGGCAGCAGCACTAACCATCCATGCCGCCCCTCCTGCCAGCTCAGTGCCAGCTTTTCCTCAGTCTGGGGCACCCTCTCCCAGCCTCCACCTTAGCCAGATCCCACTCATCCTCCAGCCGACAGCTTTGAGTTACTATGCAACTGGTTTAGAGTCCTGTCGTCTGCTCCATGCTATGTCCCTGTCACGGCACGTGGCCTGCTGCGTTGAAACTGTTGTGTACGTCAGTAGGATGAAATGACGCAAGGGCAGAGACCGTGTCCTCTGCTGTAGTCTAGACCTGGACCATCAGGTGCCCAGCGAATACACTATTGCTGAATGAGAAACTGTTTCCTTCCTCATTTGATCTTACAACAGCCTGTGTAAGGCCCAAGCCTTACTTTTCCCCCTTTTCATATACAAAGGGGGTTCAAAAATGCCTGCAAAATGGAATTAAATCTTAAGTTTATTTTGGTACAAGAAAATTGAAATCCATGCATAGATTTTTTCATAGGATACATTTCCCATGAACATTTTAGAGCCCTTTCATATACATAGATTTCGAAACCTTTTGGCACGCAAATAAACTTCATTTTTTAGTTTATTACTTTTAGATTTAAAATTTAACAATTTTTAATATCTTGCCACATATGTTGCATATATAGATATCACATACATGCCTATACGTACTATTTTTTCTTAAAGACAGATAAATTAATATCACAGAGGGATTCATGACAATGATCGTAACATGGGGAAAGAAGGGTATTTTGTCACATACATTCTTTTTTTTCTTTTTTAGATTCATTTATTTATTTGAAAGTCAGAGTTACACAGAGAGAGAAGGAGAGGCAGAGAGAGCGAGAGAGAGAGAGGTCTTCCATCTGCTGGTTCACTCACCAGTTGGTCACACAGCTGGAGCTGTGCCAATCCAAAGCCAGGAGCAGGAGCTTCTACCGGGTCTCCCATGCAGGTGCAGGGGCTCAAGGACTTGGACCATCTTCTACTGCTTTCCCAGGCCAGCAGAGAGCTAGGTCAGAAGTCGAGCAGCCGGGTCTCGAACTGGTGCCATATGGGATGCCGGCACTGCAGGCGGCAGATTTATCCACTACACCACAGCGCCGGCCCTTTGTCACACACATTCTAAGCTTGTCTTCTTCTTTTTTTTTTTTTTTAAGATTTATTTATTTTATTTGAAAGTCAGAGTTACACAGAGAGAGGAGAAGCAGAGAGAGAGAGAGAGAGAGAGATCGTCTATCCTCTGGTTTACTTCCCAATTGGCTGCAACGGCCGGAGCTGTGCCGATCCGAAGCCGGGAGCCAGGAGCTTCTTCCAGGTCTCCCACGTGGGTGCAGGGGCCCAAGGACTTGGGCTGCCTTCTACTGCTTTCCCAGGCCATAGCAGAGAGCCGGGTCGGAAGTAGAGCAGCCAGGACTTGAACTGGTGCCCATATGGGATGCTGGCGCTTCAGGCCAGGGTGTTAGCCAGCTGCGCCGCAGCGCCAGCCCCTAAGCTTGTCTTTTAATTCTGTTTTCCACAAACGTTGTTAAGTCCCCACTCGTAAAGAAACTGATACTCTGGGGAACTAAGCAGCTTGTCTGAGTTCCTGGAGCAGTGAAGAGCCCCTGGCTCTCAGGCGCGAATGTTCATTACACTTTTGGTTGTTGTTGTTTTTACTAAGTATTTCCTCTAAATAAAATAGCATTTTTTAAAATATTAAAATAATAGTATTTTAAAATTATTTATTTTCATTTTATTTGAAAGGAGAGAGACAGAGATCTTTACCAATTGATTCACTCCCCAAATGCCCACAAAAACCAGGGTTGGGCCAGGCCAAAGCCAGGAGCCCGGAACTCAGTCTGGGTCTCCCACGTGAGTGGCAGGGATCGAAGAACTTGAGTCATCCTCTGCCATCTCCCAGGGAAGTCGCTAGCAGGAGCCAAGATTCAAACCAGACACTCATATGGGATGTGGAGCTAAGCCAGATGCCTGCCCCAGCGTTTGTTGTTTTCTTCATGGTTATAAAATTAATATCTAAAAGGCACCAATATTCCTGAAATGATTTTTATCACTGGATGTTGAATTTCAACACAGAGAATCTGGACACAGTTTTAAAACCAATCAGATTCTTCCCTGTCAGCAGCATGCTTCCTGTCCAGTTCCACTTCCCTGTCTGCCAACACACACAAGTGGTGGCCACCAAGCCCCGCCCAAGAGGAGGGCAAGGGCTGGGAGCCGCGGACGTGCTGGGAGCCTCTCGTCCAGTTTGGGTCTGAAAAGAATTCTCACTTTTCCTCTTCAGTAACAGACCCATTGCCCAGTCCTATACCAAGGACCAGCCTTCTGGATAGAAAAGTAAGGACCTTTGGCGTCCTAGGATTCTTTTTGAGGTGGAGTTTGTCAGGGAAGTGAGAAAATGCTTGAACGGAACTCGTTGAACTGAATCTCCTTACTTCACATGGTCTGCAGGGCCGAGGTGTCCCCATGTTCCTCCCAGCACGTGCACTGCATCCCTCCGGGACCCACGTGACCTGCACTGCACCTTACGCTTGGAGTGTGCCTCGTCTCGCATCAGTCTCATGTCAGCGCGCAGTGTCTGATGGCTGTTGGGAGTCTGACACTCTGTCGTGGGTGAACAAGGGACAGCCTTGGCCTTTCAGGACACGGAGCCAAATGAAACCAGTGCTCTGAGGGTGCTTCTTGCAGGATGTTGGAGAACAGGATGGAGCAGTAACTCCCAGCTCTGCTCAGCACTACCCTCTAATTTCATGATGCTGAACTGATTCTAAAGTGTTTGCACAAACCGTAGCTTGTCTGCAAAGGGCCCAGGTCTTCTCAGCTGGACTTTGATGGCCAAGAATTCCTAGGCCAAGGGAAGCCATTGTGCCAAGATGCAACTTGACGATGGGGCCTTACACCCAGAGGAAGCATGTAGCCAGTGATTACGTGCCTACTGGACTAACGTGCCCCTGACCTGCCTGGGGACTCTGCAGTAAAATAGTGTGGACAGCCTCCCAGTGGGGACCCATGAACCCCTTGGTGAGATTACGACATCCCTCCCTCCACCCCCAGCCCCCGTAAACAGGGAAGTTAAGTGTGTTTCTTTCACTTCACTGTCTTCCCACATTTTCCTTTCTAGTTGCAAACACAACTCTCCAACAACAAGTTCTGTTTCCAAGGCAAGGCTTAGCCATTTGTGCCTTCTGGCGTCCCCTCTTCCACTGAATCCATGCAGAATAGACCAGGTACTCGATCTTCTCGCGTGAAGCCATAAAACCTAATAGTGAGTGTGCGGCCAAGCTCAGAGGCATGCTTCTTCCGCAAGAGGCTCCCGCAGCCCTGCTGTGGTAAAGGCCGAGTATAAATTGCCGCTAACAGGGTTTTCTAGCTAGAGTCGTAAGTATGTCTGAGCATCCCCTGTGAATTATAATGCCGCCAGCTCTCTCGCCGCTCCTCTGCACTGCCTGCCTGTCGGCTGTTTTGCTTGTCTTCAGGCCCTCGATCTGGACGTGGACAGGGGATGGAGAATGAGCTGAACCCCAAAGCTGTCTGCACTTGGCTCACAGGGCTGAGAAAATAGATGGGGACCAGGGTTGACATTGGACTCCGTGCAAGGTCAGGATAAAGGGCCAGGGCTCCCTTCTCAGCCTGCGGATCCATGGCCCGGGCTCGTTCCCTGAGTTCCTGCCGATGAGGGGCCTGCATGTTATTTCTGCAGAATTCCTCCCTGTGCTCAGGAGAAGTGCTTGGGCCGCTTTTTCCTTTTAACTCACCTTGATGAGTGTTGGTGTTCTGGTGCCAATGTTGGTGTGTAGTGCTTTGAATTCACAGGGCGTTGCACTCCCCAGCTATAGCTTGTCCTCGAAGTCGTTGGCTACAGTAATATTTTGAGATCTTCAGTGGATTTCTTTTTTCCATGTGCCTATCTTCTCTATTTTCAAAAGAATAACGTAAAACCTGCTGTCATCAGGGCCCCAGAATGCAAGAGAATGTTTGCATTGAGCTGGCAGGCCCTTGGCTGTTGCCCACGCTTTCTGGATTGCGGTGGCTCAAAGCCGTTCTGCATGCGCTCTCTCCGCGGCCGCCGTGTGCTGGCCTCTGAGGACAGCGCATGGCCGGGCATCAGTGCTAATCAGTCTTCCAGGCAGACGGGCCATTTCTCTGATCACGTTCAACCGCATCCTCTGAGAAGAGAGCGGGCTTTTCCCCTCAGTGGGCAAAGAGCCAGCCATTTTAAAATCTCTCTCAAAGAAAAGAAAAGAAAAAAAACCAGCAACCCAGAGCCTGTGTTTATTGAAGGCTGGTCTGAAAGTCTCTCACACCGTTCACCCCATCAGCACTCGAGTGCCTCTATTTTAGAAGGATGTAAAGGTTTAATCACCCTGGTGGGGATTTAGACCAGAGACTTCAGAGAAATCTTATTATTTCTAACTGCAGGCAAAGAGTATTAAGGCTCCACTCTGGATCAGGGGCATGACATGTTCTATAAGTAATTTATCTTTCACAGGGGACGGCCCGAATGGAGTGTCTTAGGAACAGTCCTGTGATTGGGCCCTGGCTCACTGGTCCTCCTGTCTGAGCCCCTGCCTGACTCTCCTGCCCAGTGTCTGGAAGTCTGCCTCACGGATCCTCCCTTGAAGACGGGGGGCCAGGTGCATGCCAGTGAGAGAGAATAATGTCTTTGCCACAGTGACCTTACCCAGCAGCCTGTCGGGGACCTCTCGACCACAGGCTTCTGGAAGGGCCAGGGAGGGGAGAGGATGCTGTGGGCTCCACTGGCACTCGGTCTGTGCTGCGGGACGTGGAGGATTTTAAGGTCATTCTCAACCTGCTGCCAGCCCTCTTGTGAGCGCTCCCCCAAGGGGGGTCACTGAGCTTGTGGTTTGTCTGCACACGCCCCTGCTCCCACCCACTTCTCGCCCAGCTCCCTGGGTCCTGCCTTTCGGGTGCTGAGACTAGAGGGCGTCACAGGTGGAGCTGTGCTTGCAGAGTCATTATTCGGTTGGGGAAATACAGTTTGACTGGTGGCAGATCTAAATCCATGCGCTAATGAGCTTGGTTAAAGCAGGCTTCTGCTATCCTCCTTTAATCTAGCCTGCCTGTCTGAGTTCCTTTCCACAGTTAATGATCTCCTATAATGGTTTTGCCTTTAGTTTTGCCTTCTGGGTCAAAACAAATCAATAGTCCTCACAGATATTTAAAAACCATCCGTGTAAAGCTCCTGGTCCCCCTCCCTCTTTCTCTCCTGGGTGAACTTGGAGCCTGATCAGTACAGTGGTGTTCCCCTGACCTGTCCTCTTCTCTCCCAGAGATGGGCAGCAGTGAGCCCCTTTCAGTCGCAGACAGCGAGAAAAGGAAGAAGAAGAAGCGGAGAGCCCGGGCTGCCGACTCCTTGCCGGGGAGGTTTGAAGGTCGGTATCACAACTCTCCTAGCCCTGGGATGTAGCTCCCCAAGCACGGGGAAGCATTCTGTTGCCCGTGGGTCTGGATACCAGGCTGTGCCATCCTGGAGCCAGCAGGGGTTAGCTGTGTGATTCGGGGGAAGGATGGGCTGAGCAGATTGACACAAAGGTGGGACAGAGAGAGCAAGGTTGGGGAAGGCTCTCGAATGATGCACTGGCCCCCATCCATGGGCCAACACCACCTCAGAGGGCGTGTGTGGAGTGAGACTGCCCAGGGTGCACGTGCTCCTCTTCAGCTGATTCTTCCCTGGCTGTTCCTGGAGGGGCTGCTGAGAAGTAGGACGGCCATATTAGAGGACGCAAGAAACACCAGGGGCCGGGGCTGCAAATGAAACTTCCATCATGTGTAAGCAAAGAATTTGCTCCTAGAGATTGCAGCTGCTCGTGCTGCACATGCTTGATCCCGTGTTAAAGAGTGCACGGGTGTTCCGGAAGTGCCGTGTTGGGTCATCGGACACTTCTAGACACCATCCCCACGTGGGGCATATGACTCAGTGCTGATGCTGTGGTCATTGGGTGATCGGAGCTAGGGTAGGTGGACCATAGCCACTTCTATAGGGGACAGACCAGATCAGAAGCTAGTGCTAGGAGTAACTTGTCCCCTTCAACTCTTGTTTCTCTCATTGTGAGGCCCTCATGGTCCCTCTTCCCAGCCTTGCAGACACACCAGTAAGCTGGCTGTCTTGTAGAGTGGTTCTAATAACATGTGCTTATGAGTTGGGAATATGGCGCCCCAGCACCGACCTGTGCTGGTGCGTGTAAAGGCCTGATGGCAAGGTGACCATAGGGAGAAAGATGGCATTTAAAACGCCAGCAGTGTGCCACCATTCTCATGAGCAGCTGCAAGACCAAACTGCGATGGAGCCAAGAAGGTACTTACTGGAGGGGTTTGGAGTTTGTCTTCCCTTAACTTAGACAGTGGACATCTATGTGTACATGTGCATGTGTGGCAGGGGAAGATGGGTTACAAATGCCCCAGAGGTTTTAGAACAGTTTCCAGATCAGCAGGTCTTTTGCTCTCTCAGTGAAAATGAGAGTGTTTACTGTTATCTGAGGATTGCTTGTGCAGTTATAGAAGTATTCAGCTCAGTCCGCGGGCTTAAATGAGAGGAAGGTGCTGAGAACAGGGAGGTCAGGTCAGCGAGGGCTGTGGTGGAGATGTGGCCTCCTTTCGAGAGCGCTTAGAGAACCCATGCTGTCTGTAAGCTTGGGCAGGCCACCCAGTTGTTCTCAACCCAGGCCTGTTACTCTGTCACAGCCACTCTGACTCAGTGCCCTAAAACCTCGAAGCATCGTTTGCAGGCTACTTCCGTCTCTTATTTCCTGTGGCTGACTTCTGGAAACTTCTCAGAAACCTCCAGTGACGTCCACTTTCTGTGGTGTAAAACGGTGTTCTACTCCCCGTTGTCTCAGCAGTGCTTAGCAAGGAGCTCGCCACAAAGCACATGCTCCGCAGAGCGTTCCCTCTCCAGGAGGATGGCCCAGACTGCCCGAGCGGATTCAACCTTTCCCTGTCCCTGCTGTTCTCCCTGCGCCTTGTCCCTCAGGAATAGTTCTTACCAGTGCCGGGGCCATTCTGAACCACTCGTGTGTGTAGCTGTCAAGCCTGCGGGCCTGTGACCGCTGGAGGTGAGGGACTCGAGCCTCTCCTCGTTCTGCCCCTCCTGTGCTGTCTGACACTTAGTAGGTGCTCAGAAGCATCTGCAGAACGGAAACCCCAATCCCTCCAGCAACCTCAACTCTCAAAAGAGGAACAGGATGCCTTCCGTGTGGTCTCGTTGAGAAACCGAGTCCGGAGATGACTGGGAGGTGACGCGTCTTTCTCGTCAGCAAGCGTGCCGTGGTCATTGTGCGCCTGTTCGGCCTGTGCCGTCACAGCGGGGAAGCTGGGTGCCGGAGGCGCCTCTTCCCACCCCAGCTTGCAGTGGGATGACTCACCTTGTTATTCCTCTCACCCATTTCACCTCTAGATGTGTACAAGCTGACCTCTGAGTTGCTGGGAGAGGGAGCCTATGCCAAAGTTCAAGGCGCCGTAAGCCTGCAGAGTGGCAAAGAGTACGCTGTCAAAGTGAGTGTCTCGTCTGCACGCCAGGCCCGGCCTTGCAAACAGCCATTCCTAGCTTGCCCTAAACCAAACGAGTTTCAGATTCCGCAGAGCTGTCTTCTCTGGATACAAATCTTACCTTCTCTACTTACTGGCTGTGTTACTCCTGGCAAGCTACTTAACCTCTCTGTCCTTCCATTTCCTCATCTGTAAAATGGATGTAATAGCAGAACCCTTACAGAACTATTTTGAGGATTGAATAATAATAGGTGAAGTGCTTAGAACAGTGCTTGGCTGATGACCAGCCGCTTTCATGATTCTGACAAAGTCAGCTTCAGGACGTGGTCCACCAGATCTGGGATTAGAAGGTCTGTCTAAATCTCTGTTTTGACAAACTATTACTGTTTATCTGTGGGCAAGTCTTTGAAGCTCCTTAAGTCTTGTTCCCAATTCTCTAAGTGATGATACCTGGCCTTTTTTTTTTAAGATTTTTTTATTATTTATGTTGAAAGAGTGACAGAGAGAGACAGAGCTTCCATCCACTGGTTCATTCCCCAGATGGCCACAATAATATCCAGGGCTGGGCCAGGAGCCAGGAGCTTCAACTTCATCTGGATCTCCCACATAGGTGTCAGGGGCTCAAACATTTGGGCCGTGATCCCCTTTCCCAGGCCATTAGCAGGGAGCTTGATCGGAAGTAGAGCAGGCAGGACTCGAACCAGCGCTCAGATATGGGATGCTGGCATCACAGCCACAGCTTAACTTACTGAACCACAACAAACACCCCAGGGACCCAGTTATTTGAGCCATAATCTGAATTGAGACCAGAGCCTGAACTTGAACCCAGGCATTCCAATACAGAAAGTGGACATTCCAAGGGGCATCTTAACCGCTGCTCCAAATGTCCACACCTGTTTTTTGTTTTTTGTTTTTTTACCAAGTTCCCTAGGTGATTCTGAAACACCTCTCCCCTCAAAGTTTCAGGACCACTGTTCTAGAGAAAGGATCTTATTAAGATCAAGAGGCCAACTCAGATTTTTTTCAGATCATCCACCTGAAACACTAGGTCTCAGCGCGGCCTCATACTGGCAAGCCCAGCCAGTTGGCTCCTGAAAGAAACCAACTTTGCCCATCCCAGCTGTGACTTATAAGAGAACAATACTTCTGTTCCTTTTTGGAAATAGATCACTATAAATTACAAGGAATTTTTTTTTAAAAATGCCTAAATATGGCAAAAACCACAAATGTAAGCTGATTTTCAGAGATTTGAATGCCCTTATAGCTGAAATATGTATTTTTTTTTAAGATTGGATCATGGCAGCTCTCTGCTGTGGCCTGGGAAAGCAGTAGAGGATGGCCCAAGACCTTGGGCCCCTGCACCCACGTGGGATACCCAGAAGAAACTCCTGGCTCCTGGAGTATAGGAACAAAGGAATAAGACAGACATCTTTAAAAACACAAAAAAATTGGCCCTGGCATCATTGGGCAAATACTGGCTGCTGGCTGGCAATCCTTTGGCTTCAGAAGTTCTGCCCGTGGCTCATGTCTTCCCTGCTCTTTGAAAGCTCCCTACAGATGGCTGCTTCCCACAAGACTTGGTTTATGATGGCTTTCCATAGGGCATCAGCTAAGAAATTCTAGGTTTCAGGGTCCCAGTAGAAGTTCAAGATAATCTGATCTCGAATTTCCTCTGTAACTTGCCAAATCATTGTCCATCTTCCTCTTTCTGCTGCTCCATCTCCGGTAGCAAGAGCCTGTCACCTCCTTGGAGAGGAGGACGCCGTTACCGGACAGTTGGCCAGCTAAGTACTTCTTCCTGACTGAGACCTGAAATGTGGCCGAGTGAAGCTGAGTAGCTGGGGTTGAGTAGCTTCTGTTCCCCCAGCCTGTCACTCTCAGACTGCTCAGAGTGGTCCCACATAGCCTGCTAGCAGACGTGGCTTGTTTCGAAATGTACAGCTGGCCGTGGCTGTTCATGCTCCTAGGGACGTGTGAGGTGTTCTGCACAGCAGTCTTTGAATGAAGGAGCAGACCCCCATTCTCTGCTGCCCACTGTGCGTGGGATGGCCGTGAGGCAGAGCCAGGCTCCACAGAGGACTTGCCCACAGGCCCTGTTTGCAACACTCTGGGGCTCTGGGCGGGTGCGGGTAGCTCATGAGAGGCAGCGGATGCCCATGCAGACCACCTGCTCCGCTGCTGGTGCCGCCATTCCTTCAGTCAGCATTTGCCGAGGGTCTCCAGGTGGGAGGTGTGGGGAAGCCTCCATTGTGGTGGGAGAGATGAAGCCTTGAGGTGCTTGAAGAGCTGTCTGGGGAAGGAGCAGAGCTAAGAGGGCGCCGGAGTCAGCTCTGGGCTGTGGGCAAAAGGTTTTGTGCCTTCCTGTCTTTTTTATTTTTTTAAAAAAGATTTATTTATTTGAAAGAGTTACACAGAGAAAGAAGGAGAGGCAGAGAGAGCAAGAGAGAGAGAGGTCTTCCATCCACTGGTTCATTCTCCAATTGGCTGCAACAGCCGGAGCTGGGCCAATCCAAAGCCAGTAGCCAGGAGCTTCTTCCAGGTCTCCCACATGGGTGCAGGGGCCCAAGGACTTGGGCCATCTTGTACTGCTTTCCCAAACCATAACAGAGAGCTGGATGGGAAGTGGAGCAGCTGGGACTTGAACCAGCACCCATATGGGATGCCGGCACTGCAGATGGCAGCTTTACCCACTATGCCACAGCGCTGGCCCCCTCATCTTTGGACATTGTCATAAGAGTTTGCTGAGATTATGTACAAGGGTATTTCTGAATGTTCATGGAAAAATGGAATTAAAAGACCTTTTGTTGGATGCAAAAAATATGAAATCTATGCATATGAAGGGTCTTCAAAAAATTTATGAAAAATTGTATATATTATTAAAAAAAAACTAGGCTGGATTTGGAAATTTTCTAACTGAAAGAAACTTACCTTAGAATTCCATTTTCCACAAACTTTTTGAAGTATCCTCACATATAAACAGCTTCACAGTGCCTTCCAAAGGGGAAGTTCTCTGGGCCGGACCTGGAAGCTTAAGTTCCTCCCCGTGTGTCCTCCCTCTCCTGTTCTCTTCTCCTGCATCAGGAGATCCCTCAGCAGAAACTGAATCCTGACCCTGAAGGCAGAACGAGATGCCCGTCAGCAATGGGGTTAAGTAGAGAGAGCTCCCTGTCTCGCTGGCTGCCTCAGTCTCCCCGGGCAGTTGAGGGCAGCAGCCTCCTCGGCTTGCTTGGAGCTGTGCCTGGCCAGAGCCGAGCAGCTGGGTTGCGGAGCCCTGGGGCCAGGCTGCTGCTCTGTGCCTGTGTGGCCAAGGCCTGCTCCAGACTCCTGCTTGGAGCTGGCTTTGGCCTGCCTCTGGCCTTGCATTCTCCCTGAGGGCTCCTGCAGAGGGGCTGTGTGGGAGCCAGGTGGGCATCTGTGACCCGTTTTATTCCTCCCACAGATCATCGAAAAGCAAGCAGGGCACAGTCGGAACAGAGTGTTCCGGGAGGTGGAGACGCTGTATCAGTGTCAAGGAAACAAGTGAGTCGGGGTGGGGCTCCTCACTACTGCTTTGGGGGGGGGGGGAGCTGCGGCCACAGAAAAGGAGGCTATCTCCTAGCACCCCCTGGAGCCGGGTGCAGCTCCCACTCCTCCGCCTCTGCACATGACTCCCTCCATCTTTCAGAGACAGCAGGCGAGGAGCAGAGAAGCAGCAGTCGCCACAGAGGCGCTATGTGTTCTGAAATACTGTGAATATCAGCAAGGCAGGCAGGACAGAAGAGGGAACAATGCCTGCTGATGTCCATTCCTTGCATGTTTGCGTATGCGCAGGTACCAGTAAGGGTCTTGAAACCCCTGGCACTCCCTGCTTGGTAACTGGGCCAAGGTAACCTCCAGCCCATCATCAGCATCTCAGGCCGCTCACCACAGCTCCAGATGAGTGGCTCTCCCTCTGTGGCTTTAAGTCAGGGTCACCTCTAAGACTCGGCTGCACCCCACCCCCTCCACGGCAGGGTCAGCTGGGAGCCAGTGGCCTGGTGTATTGATGGCTTTGTCATTAAGCTTGGAGGTTGGGGGTTGCTGTTGATTTAACTCCAGGCACTGCCTCTACAATCTTCCTTCAAATTAGGCCATTTGGCCATCTTATTTGGACGCCATCGCACTAGTAAAAGCCTGGTGTCTCCCAAAGTGGTCAGCATTTTTTTACGAGGGACAGGTTTTTATTTTCAGCCCTGCAGCTTCTTAGTTCAGCATTAGAGACTCTACTTGGTTTATTTCATTCTTTAAAAGAAAAAAGCCCCCAACACCGCCAATATCCAGGCTGGTGGCTTCCCTCCTGAGTTACAAGACGACCTTGTTGGCAGAGCACCGCAGTACTCGGGCAGACAGAGAGTGCTCACCGGGGAAGGCCACAAGTGCTACAGTGGCCGGGAACGCGGCCGTTTCATTAAGCAGCGCTTAGCAGTTAGGGTCTAGCGGTGCCCACGTTAGGCCCCAAGTCTATTTGACAGATGTTTCCATTTTCTCCAGGCAATGTAAATACTGCCCCGTGATTTATGGGCAAGAGGGAGGGCAAGTAATTATTTGCTGCTTGCCTCCAGGACACACACCTACTATTCAGTGTTATTAGCCGCAATTGCTTCCAGTCGGCTGCAGATTTTATTCAGTTTAATGTGACCGGGACTTTTTTATAACTCTACCTAGTGGGTTTTAGGGTTGGGGTTTGACAGCACAGGCTTGGTGAAAACACCAGAGACTACACATTATGGAAAGATAAGGTGACCTGAATCTTGCTAACACCATTGGCTGCTTCTCAAACATGGGTCTTTCATGTGCATTCTGATTCCAAGTTGATTTCTGCTCCCGCTGCAGGGTGTTGTGTACTTTTGAGTTGTGTATTTGTAAGTGGACTTTAACGTATGATATCATCTCTCCCCACCCCCTTTTCCCTCTCCTCCTATTCTTCCCGATTTAAGGAACATTTTGGAGCTGATTGAGTTCTTTGAAGACGACACAAGGTTTTACTTGGTCTTTGAGAAATTGCAAGGAGGTACTTACTGTTGAGTATGCGTGTGGACTTCTGATTAAGAGCCGGGTGGGGATCATCCATCATGCATCCCAGAGACTTCCAAAGCGAGTCAGGCCGATGGAAAGGACGAAGGACTTAAACACTGCCCTTGATTTGGGAGCAGGGTGGCCGGAGGGAAGGGTGATAATTAGCATTTTGCAGAGCATAGAATGTCACCTGAGTGGGCATTCTCTAAATGCTTTTCCATTGGAATAGGAGTCGTATAAGGGCACGTTTAGTGCTCAGTCCATCAGCCCCTCCTTTCACACGTTCACTGTTTAATGAAGTTAATTACGGGGTGGAATCTCTCGCTTACACAGTGTGGTCTAGAAAGGCTAAGTCAGAGGGAAGGGTCCTATTGTTTGGGGTGCTGACCCAGGACAGAGGGAATCCTGAGAAGGTGCCAGCCTTCAGGTGGAAAGATGCCTTTTGTGCCCACTCCGTACTGCCATTATCCCCAGACGTGTCACTGGGCTGTATATTTGAGTTGCTTTTCTGATACGCAGAGGGGCTAGGGAAGCCCTTTCCCGCCCCATCACTCAGCCAGCCTGAGGACATGGTACAAGGTAAAGGTGACAGGCATGTGTGCAGCTGAGTAGAGAGCTGCACGGAGGGGCTTCATGGTTAAGGGAGCATGACTTAGAAACCAACAAAGCTATGCTTAAATCGAAATCCATAGCTTAATAGCCACGTGGCCTTGGGCAGGTCACTTAGCCATTTCTGAGCAGTATTCTCATCTGTAAAATGGGGGTATTGATAGTGTCTGCCTCACTGGGTTGCTGTGAAGATTAAATGAGATAATTCACGTGAAATGCTTAGCGCCGTGCCCAGCAGGCACTAAAGGTTCAGTGAAGGGTGGCTCTTAGACAGTGCCGTGTGCTGAGAAATGGCTTCCAGTGGTGAGTCTACACCACACGGAGCCAAGCCTGGGTCTGGCCTGGGTCTGGCCTGCTCGCCCCACAGCCGGGACTGTGAATGCTGTCCTTGCAATGCTGGACACAGCGGGGGTGCTCTTGGCCGTGCCACTCGGAGCTAGCTCTGTTGAGGCCAGTTGGACTGCCAGTCCTGCTGCCGGGCAGTCTGCACAGGCTCTGAGGATGGCCTTGCCAGGCCTGCATCCTGCGTCCATCACTCACTGGTGGATGGTTTGGGCAAGTGCTTAATCATTTTTGATGTCAGGTTCACCATCTATAAAAGAGGGATAACTAAGTATAGCTGTGGTTAGGGTAACTTTTAGAGGGTTTTGCATAGTGCTTGGTGCATAGTAACTATGCAATAAATGCTAGCAATTGCCAACAAAAGTTATATTAATAAAATATGGAAACCCCCAGTGGAAGCGGGCTTCCCCCACTTTCCGACCTCTGTGTATCTGGGCAGGGCTGGCACTTACTCTGGATTGGGCCTGAGGTCAGATGCCGGGGAGGAACTGTTCCTACAGACTGGCCGCCTCGGGCCTGGAGGCATTCCCTTTTCATGGCGTTAGTCCACCGTGTGAGCAGTTGTCCCATCTCCCTTCTGAGCCCTTCATAGACAGGAACAGAAGAGAGCAGTCCAGTTTTGTTCAACAGATACATGCTGGGATCTGCTCTGTGCCAGGCACTGTGCTTGGTGCTGGACATTTAACAACGAGTCAGCCTGCATCCCCGCCTCAGACTTGGACAACTTGGCCTTGGAGCGCCTCAGGAGCCGTTCTTTGGTGTCCCCTCTGTTCCCCAGGCTCCATCCTCGCCCACATCCAGAAGCGGAAGCACTTCAACGAGCGAGAAGCCAGCCGAGTGGTGCGGGACGTTGCTGCTGCGCTCGACTTCCTGCATACCAAAGGTGAACCAAGCACTTCCCTGAGCGGGGTGGGCTGGTCCACCCCCCGGATACCGGGGGTGAAGGGCAGGCTCCAGGCTGGTGCTGGAGCCGGTGCAGCCAGCAGCCAGCTGGAGATTTGAACCTGCCCACTGCAGGCTGGGGAGGGCCATCCAGGATGACTCCCGGGCGCCTGCTGTGCCTGGGACATAGAAGACGGAAGAAAGAGCAGGGAGGAAGAAGAGTAAGCTGCACAGAGAGCAGGGTGTTTGTGAGTGTGTAGACGTGAGAGTGAGTGTGTGAGTGCTGTGCCTTTGCTTTTCCTGACGAAGAATGTAGAACGTAAGAACAGTAACGTGACCGTTCTGTGACGCTTCGGTGTTAACTCCTTCTAGCCTTTTGAAATACATCACTTGTATCTCTCCCTTCAAAACTGGCAAGCTAGGCCACATGGAGCTTAATAGATCTTGTTTGCAGGAAATGAAAAACACGCTTTCTGTTTCACATGCGCGTCAGGGGCCAGTTGACCGTCACGGGGGTGACCGGAGGGCTGCTGCTGTGTGAGTTACGTCCTTTCCCAGGAGTGGTTATTTAAGGACTTCGGCAGTGAATGAAATCTGTTTGCAAATTAAATGTTTTCACGTTTCCCTAAATCGACTTTTACATACTTTTTTTTTTTTTTAACTTGCCTTAATGCAGTACAAGGGAAAAACTGAATTCTGGCTTCACCTTTCTCCAGTTATGTGCCCTCCTGGTAATAATGCCTACCTCTAAAGGTTGTGGTGAGAATTAAGAGAGATGATCTCCCTCACAACCGTAGTTAACACCTCATTGGCACTCCAAGTGTTGTATCTAGTTATTTACATAATTGTGTGTGTCTTACATCACAGCTGTGTAGGTATAGCATAGGTGGAGCATCATTCCTGGCACATACTACTTCTTCAATCAGCGTTATTTCCTCCATCCTCATCCCCTACATAGAAAATATTTTTATTCCTGGTGTTAACTCCCTTAAACCTTCAAGTCTTCTGCCTGGTAGGGGTGGGAGTGCAGCAGACACCTTGTGTCTTAGCTCCACCCTCTTCACAATTGTAGACCCCGGCAAGCCACACCACAGCTCTGAACCAGTTGCAGGCACGCCACTCACACATCCCCGTTGGCACCAGCAAGTGCACCCTGGCGGGGCCTGTGTGTGGGAGGTTGTGCTCCACCCCTTCCCTACCAGCGGCCAAAGCAGGTGCACATCCTGGCGGGCCCTGACTCGCACCGGGGACGCGAGCTCCAAGAAGGGGCTGTCTGTCCTTTGCGCACGTGATGAATAGCGCCAGTTGTGTTTCTGAAAGCTGGGATGCGTGTAGTAACACCTGCCTGACAGAGATTTACAACTGCTCCCCGAGCCGCTGCTGCAGACTGCAGAACTGGGTCATGCTTTTCACAAGAGCCATACCTTGAAGGAGGGGTAAAGGCGCTTTTATTATTTATTTATTTACAAGAATGCACTAAAGGGAACAGAGGCTACCGGTGTCTTAGGAGTTCTGAAGTGCTTGTTAGCATCTAGCTGGCCAGCCGCCCCCGTGACCACAAGGTGGAGGGGATGAAAAACGATTTTCAGCTGAACTGGGCTGTTTTCTAAATAACTTCACGCTGGGAAGATGAATTGGGCAAGAATGGGTCAGGCCTGAAACAAGTTCCATACTTGTAAGTACTGGACGCACTGCAGCTTGACCTCTGGGAAATGAACCGGAGCAGCTCGATGGCCGGTGTGCTCGCACAGGCAGGCCCATTAGTACAGCCGGGCTCTCTGAGCGCGCGGGCTGGGGGACGGCTGGGCCACGGGCACCTATTTGGAGAGTAAGGCTCCATGTGTGGCTCGTGAGCCTGCTGTGGGAGCGCTTGCTGTAATGGAAAATATCCTTCACTTTTAGTGCGGCGAGCTGTAGCCCGGCTCAATTTGTGCAGGCCGGACTGAGTTGCTCTGGGTTCTCATTCAATTAGGAGACTGATGAAGTTCCGCAGCTTGCCGGGCCGCCGTTCTGCCTGGGAAGTGTTAGTAAAGCACATGTGCTCGTCCCAGCGCCTCCAGGACCCCTGCTGCCTCCCAGCGTTTGCAGGCAGTCGCTCAGGCTCCCAGCTCCTCTGTGCTGTGTGCCCTGGAAGGAAGGAGGAAAGCACCCCGCTGCCCCTAAGGCCCCTCAGCGTTGCTTCTTCGTGCCTTTCTTTCTTAGAAGATGCTTCTCCTCAGGGGCCTTCCTGGCCAGGTTTTAACCCTCATGGGAGGACTGCCGTCTCCTGAGGGAGGCCTCTACCAAAGGCAGGGGCTCTTCCCTTAGGGACAGCACCCTCGGGCCTTGCTCTTCTGCTGGGCCGTGCAGGACAGGTGAGAAGGGAATCGGGCAAGCTTTGGGAGATCTATGTACTAACACTCAGTCCCCTAAACGTTCAGGAAGTTGCACCAGAAGAATCTTTTTTAAAATCAGCTACAAGGGGTTGGCGCTGTGGCACAGCAGGTTAAAACCCCAGCCTGCAGCACTGGCATTCCACATGGGTGTCGGTTCAAGTCCTGGCTGCTCCACTTCCGATCCAGCTCCCTG
Source organism: Oryctolagus cuniculus (assembly GCF_051225735.1). NCBI lineage: Eukaryota > Metazoa > Chordata > Mammalia > Lagomorpha > Leporidae > Oryctolagus > Oryctolagus cuniculus. Next base: position 126,940,560 of record NC_142873.1, read on the forward strand.
CTAATGGGCCTGGGAAAGCAGCGGAGGATGGCCCAAGTCCTTGGGCCCCTGCAACCACGTGAGAGACTCGGAAGAAGCTCCTGGCTCCTGGCTTTGGATTGATTCAGCTCCGGCTGTTGCAGCCATTTGGAGAGTGAACCAGCAGATGGAAGACCTCTACCTCTCTCTCTGTAACTGTTGCAAATAAATAAAAATAAATCTTTTAAAAAAATAAAATCAGCTACACAAGAAGAAATGAGGTAGAGCAGCGCAAGCCCCCAGAGATGCTCTCAAACAAGGCACTAATTATTTCTGCACTGCTTTTCCAAGCATTGCTGTTTGCGGCGCCCTCTGCTCTGCTCTGCTCTGCTCTGCATTAGGCTGGCTCACTCTCCGTCCTCGCTGCGGTCCTGAAAGGTGGGCTGGCTGGGATTCATCTAGCCCTTCTTATCCCTGGCAGACTGCTAAAGCCTCTGCTTCCACCAGAACTGGGGAATCCACTGTGCTTTTGGTCTGCATCTCTGGTTACTTCTGCCTCCTGCAGCTCGTTGATTTTTTAATGTACCATAATTGGGAATTAATCTGCGAACAACAGCATTTGGAAAAAATTAATTGTGTGTGGAATGTTTGATAATTACGTGCACATGTTAACCATTTCTCTGCTCTTTGTCATTGCAGGCATCGCCCACCGCGATCTGAAGCCAGAGAATATTTTGTGTGAGTCTCCAGAAAAGGTACTTAGGACCAGGCTTGAGATGTTTCCACTTTCTCTGAGGAGGGGAGCTTCCAGATCCCAGTGTGGATTTCTAGGACCTCTCCTGGGACCAGCTTGAACAGATTCCTCTGAGCATGTTATTCTGCTGTGCAGTGTCTCCCCACCCCGAGTAGGCTCCATCCTTGTCCCTTCTTTGCTCTTTGTCCTTGCTCTGTGATTGGCTTAGGACTACAAGTTTGTAGGCTACAAAATTACTGTCTTCTAGCCCAGTGCACCTACCTCTGGAGCAGCTGTTGTGGGTCGTGAGCAGCTCAGTCTGCCTGTGAGTGGTGTCTGTTACGAGGTACACGCCGGATGGCACCCACCACCGCAAGGAATGATTAGGAACCCACTTCTTGAGGGTTTCTGTTTCCATTTTTATTTCCAACGGTGCTCATTAAAAAGAATACGTGTATGCCTCGGGTTGAACACATGCAACCTATTTTATATGTTGCCTCAACTCAATCTACTAATACAGGGGAGCATTTGCATTTCCATGGAGTGTATGGATTTGACAAATTCTGTGTTTGTTAGGACAGAGTTTGGCGCTCATGGCTCATGTTCATGGCTCCATATGTGAAAACACACATGTCTTGGTGTATAAATAAGGAATGGCTGTGAGTGAGAGCAAACACCATCCTGGTACTTACAACTGTCTTGTGGGGATATTAATATCCTAGTTCAAGTAAAATCTGTGACTTCCTGTCAGTGGTTCTGACATAAAACTTTGTAATTTATTATTACCATGATTATTATTCATAATTACAGTTAGCATGTCTTGAGGCTTGCATTGCACCCCACACTTGTATTTATTTAGTATTTATAAACTATCTCAAGATAGGTGCTATTATTCTCCTCATTTTATGGGTGAGGAAACAGAAGCCCAGAGAGGCTGAGGGACCTGTGCAGTCGCTCAGTGGCTAAGCAAAAAAGCCCGGAATAAAACTAAGGTCGTCTGACCCAAGAACCACGCGGGTGCTCTGCACTACCCAATACCATCTCTGATTAGCAGTGTGCTTTCATGTCCCATGATGCCTTTGCTTCTCATGGCATGTTTGCTGCCCCCCTTTTTATGGTGGGAGAAACTGAAATCAAAAGAGACTTAAATCTCAGAGGACATCAAGAAAGTGAAAAGTCATCCTATAGGATGGAAGAAAGTATTTTACAAGTCATATGTCCGACAAGGGTTTAATGTCCAAAATACATAAAGAACTCTTTTTTTTTTTTTTTTTTTTGACAGGCAGAGTGGACAGTGAGAGAGAGAGAGACAGAAAGGTCTTCCTTTTGCCGTTGGTTCATCCTCCAATGGCCGCCGCGGCTGGCGCGCTGATCCGAAGCAAGGAGCCAGGTACTTATCCTGGGGTGCAGGGCCCAAGCACTTGGGCCATCCTCCACTGCACTCCCTGGCCACAGCAGAGAGCTGGCCTGGAAGAGGGGCAACCGGGACAGAATCCGGCGCCCCGACCGGGACTAGAACCCTGTGTGCCGGCGCCGCTAGGCGGAGGATTAGCCTATTGAGCCACGGCGCCAGCCCATAAAGAACTCCTACCACTCAACAGCAAGAAGATAAACGATCCAGTTTCAAGAGGCAAAGGGAGCAGATGTTTGGCACAGTGGCCGAGGCACCTCTTGGGACACCACATCCCACAGTGGAGTGCTTGGGTCGGGTCTCAGCTCTGCTTCCTGTTCTAGTATCCTGCTTTCATGCAGCCTGAGAAGCAGCAGGTTAGGGGCCGGGTACTTGGGTCCCTGCCGCCTAGGGAGACCGGATTGAGTACCAGGCTTCTGGCTCTGGCCTGGCCCAGTCGCACCTGTTGCAGGCATTTGGGGAGTGAACCAGTGAATGAAGGATCTCTTTGTCTGTCTCTCCCAGTCTCTCTGCCTTTCAAATAAAATGAAAAATAAATAAATAGTTTTTTTAAAAAGACGAGGAGACTTGAATAGATATTTTTCCAAACAAGATATACAAATGGCCAACAAGCACAAAGAAAGATACTCAACATCCTTAGTCATGAGGGAAACACAAATCAAAACCACAATGAGATACTTCATACCTACAAGATTGCTATAATTTTAAAAAATACTGGGGCCGGTGCCGTGGCTCACTTGGTTAATCCTCCACCTGCAGTGCCAGCATCCCATATGGGCGCCGGGTTCTAGTCCCAGTTGCTCCTCTTCCAGTCCAGCTCTCTGCTGTGGCCCGAGAGGGCAGTGGAGGATGGCCCAAGTGCTTGGGGCCCTGCACCCACATGGGAGACCAGGAAGAAGCACCTGGCTCCTGGCTTCGGATCAGCGCAGCACCAGCTGTGGCGGCATTTGGGGAGTGAACCAACAGAAGGAAGACCTTTCTCTCTGTCTTGCTCTCTCACTGTCTATAGCTCTACCTGTCAAATAAAAAAATTATTTTAAAAATAATAAAAAAATAATTTATTTATTTGAAAAGCAGAGGTAGAGAGAAAGAGAAGACAGAGAGAGATCCTCCATCCACTGGTGTACTCCCCAAATGGCTGCAACTGCTGGGGCTGGGCCAGGTCAGAGCCAGGAGCCTGGTACTCTACCCAGGTCTCCTTGGTAGCAGGGACTCAAGTACCTGGCCCCTAACCTGCTGCCTCTCAGAGTGCACCATAGCAGGAAACAAGAACTGGAAGCAGAGCTGAGATCCGAACCCAAGCACTCCACTGTGGGTGGCAGGGGCCTAAGCACTTGGACCGTCTTCCACTGCCGTCCCAGGCACGTCAGCAGGAAGCTGGAGCTGGATCAGAAGTGGAGCAGCCTGGGACCGGCGTAGTAGCATAGCAGGTAAAGCTGCTGCTTGCGATGCCAGCATCCCTTATTGGCACCAGTTCAGGTCTTAACTGCTCTACTTCTGATCCAGCTCCCTACTAATGGCCTGGGAAAAGCAGTGGAAGATGGCCCAAGTGCTTGGGCCCCTGCCACCCTTGTGGGAGACCTGAAAGAGGCTCCTGTCTGTAGCCTGGCCCCAGCACTGGCCATTGCAGCCATCTGGGGAGTGAACCAGTGAATGGAAGATATCTCTCTGTCTCTCCCTCTCTCTGTGACTTTCAAATAAATAAATAAATCTAAAAAAAGAAGAAGACGAAGAAGTGGGCCAGCCAGGACTCAAACTAGGGCTCATAATGGATGCTGGCATCGAAGGTGGCATCCTAACCTGGCAGCTACAGCACATGATGAGGGCTGAAGTCCTTGGATCCCTGCCAGCCATGTGGGAGACATGGATGGAGTTCCTGGCTCCTTGGTTTCAGTCTGGCATAGCCCTAGCTTTGTGGGCATTTGGGGCATGAACCAGTGGATGTAAGATATCTCCCTCCTCCTTCCCTCCCTCCCCCTCTCCCTCTCCGCCCCAAGATTGTTGTAATTTTTTTTAAAAGGAAAATAAGTGTTGGTGAGGATGTGTAGAAATGGGACCTTCCATATGTTTCTGTTGGGAAAGATAAATGATGTGACCACTGTGGAAAAGACAAAAGACTAAAGGTAGGGCCAGCACTGTGGCATAGTCGGTAAAGCCACCACCTGCAGGGCTGGCTTCCTTTATGGGTGCTGGTTCGAGTCCCTGATGCTCCACTTCCAATCCAGCTCTCTGCTATGGCCTAGGGAAGCAGTAGAAGATGGCCCAAGTCCTTGGGCCCCTGCATCTACATGGGAGACCCAGAAGAAGCTCCTGGCTCCTGGCTTCCAATTGGCATAGCTCTGGCCATTGTGGCCATCTGGGGAGTGAACCAGTGGATAGAACAACTTTCTCTCTCTGCCTCTGCTTCTCTGTAATTCTGCCTTTCAAATAAATAAATCTAAAAAAAAGACTAAAGGTAGAATTACCTAATGATTCAGCTGCTCCACTTTTGGGTATATACTCAAAAGAATTGCAGTGCTTTGCCCAAGCAAGCAAACCAGGACGGGTTGGTCCCCTGAGCTCCCTGGGGTGACTGAACGTTGTACTCCCAGCTCCTTTGCCCTCCAGGGATTGGGCAGCAGAGGAGCACACAGTAACTCCTCTGGAAGCCTGTGCCATCACCTGCCACCAGGGTTCTGTGCTCATTTGTCGTCACAGGTTCAAAAGTCAAACGCCAGAGTTACCTATGTTTCCATTAGGAAACAAGCAGAGAGTGTGGGGAAGAGGACATCTTGGAAAACGTCCTCATGCAACTGGTAGTCACCCCAAGGGGGCTGGACAGGACTTGGCAGGTGGAGCTGGGCCGCGGTCTGACAGCCACACGACCACGTGAGCACTGTGCAGTCGCGTCAGTCTGCTTCCCTTTCATTTCCGGAACTTGTGCCTTTGTTTCTCTCTCCCTTTCCAGGTGTCTCCAGTGAAAATCTGTGACTTTGACCTGGGCAGTGGGGTGAAACTGAACAACTCCTGCACCCCCATAACCACACCAGAGCTGACCACTCCAGTACGTATGGGGACCCCGGGCCACCTCCTTCTGGGCTCCTATGCATAGGGATTAGCTGACGGGAAGCCAGCAAGTGCAGAGGGCGAGGAAGGAGAACCGAGTATATGGAGAGCACTTCCTGCTGCTGCCCCTCGGCTCCCTGCCCTGTACTGGTGGCTCCCGAACCTGCCCCCACTCCGTAGTCACTAATGAAGCCAACAGGAGAGCCGTTAGAGCACTGCCCAGCCCAGGTGAAAACAGACATGACAGCCAGGCCAGCCCTTCTGCGCATGAGCTCGTGGCTCACGCGGCTAACTCTCTGAGTCCCATCCCCACGGCTGAAGCCATGGCGCACCCACCTCGTGGTGCGGGTGGGGAGCTGTTGTCCTCTGTGGAAGTGGAACCGTGAGGTCCCAGGCTCTCAGTGCATAGGATCGGAGGAGCGCTTAGCTGAGCTACCCCGTTGCTCCTCCAGCTTTGCACCTGCAGCACAGGTGGCACTGCTGGGAGCTCCTTCCTCCCGAGACATCTCTTGTGCACACTTGATCCACTGTAATTAGGAAGGTTTTGGAGACTTGCGTGCTTCCTGAGTGCATATTCCTAATGGCCTTTTTTTAAAGACATGCCTTTAAATACAAGTTTGCTTATATCATGTCTTACTGTAAGCAGTGTTGTTAGAAGTGTTTCTGTAGTCGTTTCTAGTACACTGAGCTACCTTGATCTCAAAGTCATTAACTCTAATTGCCAATAACAAAGAAAATACCCTTCCTCACCGTCTTCCACTCAGATTAGTTTTGTGAGGAGGGAGTTGTTTCCTGGGGAGCCTGAAATAATGAAGAGGGGGAACAAAAGGACTGTGTTTTATTCCCTTTTTTTGATTTATTTTATTTATTTGAAAGACAGTTACAGAGAGAGGGGGAGAGAGAGAGAGAGAGAGAGAGGTCTTCCATCCTCAAATGGCTGCAATGGCTGGAGCTTCTTTGGGTCTCCCATGAGGGTGCAGGGGCTCAGGGACTTGGGCCATCTTCTACTGCTTTCCCAGGCCACAGCAGAGAGCTGGATCGGAAGTGGAGCAGCCAGGACTCAAACCGGCACCCATACTGGATGCCAGCACCGCAGGCCAGCCCCGTGTGTTTCGTTCTTGTCAGCAGTTTGCTGTGCAAGGGGGCAGGGAAGACTCTTGGATTCTGGTCCTGGGTCTGCTGCTGATGTGCTCCAACAATCCCTGTCCCCTCCCAGGCCTTGGCTTTCCCACCGTAGGCAGGAGAGGCAGAGCAGCGCTACTCCCAGAGCTCCTCCAGCCTGGGAGGTCTGCATTCCTGCTCCGAGCTAGCGGGGGAGCTTGGCCAGAGTCACTTTCAGAAATGCTTGCTGCACAGGACTGGGCCTCCCACATCTCCCTCCCAGAGCTGCGTTCCTGGTACGTACAGGTTTATAGAGAGCTGAGGCAGCGAGAGATTCCGGGAGCTCCTTGGCCAAGGCCTCTGTGGCCTCCCTGATGTCCTCCTCCCCGTCCCTGTGTCCTCTCGCCATCCCCGCCCCCTGCGACTAAACCCATGTTCTCTGCCATCTCTTCCTCCACCGACTCGGCCCTCCAGTGCGGCTCTGCAGAATACATGGCGCCCGAGGTGGTGGAGGTCTTCAGGGACGAGGCCACTTTCTACGACAAGCGCTGTGACCTGTGGAGCCTGGGCGTGGTCCTCTACATCATGCTCAGTGGCTACCCGCCCTTCGTGGGCCACTGCGGGGCCGACTGCGGCTGGGACCGGGGAGAGGTGTGCCGGGTGTGCCAGGTAAGCTCACGGGCTCCGCGAGCCATGGGCTGCCAAGCAGGACTGGGCTGGAGACCATTCCCCAATCGGCAGAGGGTTTCTAGTGCCCTCCGTCTTCTGTAAGACAGACCGAAAGCCACTCGGCCCAGCCAGTTCAGGGCGTGGTTGTCAGAGAAGATAGTGCCTGACAGGATGAGTCTTTCCCAGGGAAGGGAGGGCGAGAGACACAGGCAGGAGGAACAGCACAGCAGAGGCCTGCAGCTGCGCATGTCCAGGGAGGCAGAGCGGAGCTGCCCAAGGGGGATGGTGGTGGGAGACGGCCTGAGGGGTTCCCAGGAGCCAGATCCGCAAGGGCGCTTCGTGAAGGGCCAAGGAATCAGGCTTTGGTCTGTAGGTGACCTCCCGCCGTGCCCCGCCTGGCCAGCCCTCCCAGCAGCACTGCCACCTGGGCATTCCATACAGTTTGATGATAGTGGGAAGAGTGGGAGGTCGGAGAAGGGGCCCCCGTATGTGGCATTCCCAAGCCAGGAGCTGCAGCTGGTGCCAGCGGGGGCCGGGGCGGTAGATCTGGGGTGCCACATGCTGCCTGTCACCTGGCCCGCGTGGCATCAGGAAGAATCCTCTTTCCCTAGAACAAGCTGTTTGAGAGCATCCAGGAGGGCAAGTATGAGTTTCCCGACAAGGACTGGGCACACATCTCCAGCGAAGCCAAAGACCTCATCTCTAAGCTCCTGGTGCGGGACGCCAAGCAGAGACTCAGCGCTGCCCAAGTTCTGCAGCACCCGTGGGTGCAGGGGGTGAGTGGCTCCAGAGCGGGGTGATGGCGCCACCTCTCCAGGCCTGTGGCACAGCCCCAAGAAAGCTGTCAGGCCAGTGAGTGCTGAGCGCCGGCCCGACTGGTTGCCCTCAGTGGTGGGGAAGTGGGCCAGAGCTTCAGTCCCTCTGCGTGTAGAATGAGTTGACTCCTCCCTCAGCCCCATCTGAGCCTTCTGACAGGCCATACATGCACTTGGCTATAACCTTGGCCACCCACTGCCCTCCTCCCAGGAAGCAGCCTGGCATCATGTTTTGAGGCCTATAGCACCATACCCTTAGACATAAACATCAGGAGCTAAGAGTCCCCAGCAGCAAACAAGGCCTTGCTGTCCTCCTGTGGGCTGCAGGGGGTCCTCTTCGCAGCTAGAGGCCTGGATGCGGCTGGCTACAAGGCAAGTGGTGACCTCACTCCGCCCAGGAACTAAGTCTTCACTTGAAAATGTCGTTTGAAAGCCTCCTTGGCTGACTGCCATGGCTGGCCTCTGCCCCTCCGCAGGGCCTGCCAGGCCCTCCTGTGGTTTACTGTGGCTCCACCATCTGCCAGGCCCTAGCCGGACTTGGTGGCCCCACCGGAGGAAGGAGGCTGGTGTTGCTGGCCCGAGTTACAGATAGGGACGCGACCTGAGAGTCCCTGGCTGCCTAATTCCCAGTCCGCCAAGAGTAAGCACCAACCACATGCTAGAGGCTGGCAGCTCAGGGACGAGCAGGACCCCATGGAGAGAGGTGGGCGGTGCGATAAGTACTTGTCAAAGTACTGGGGGCACAAAGGGACAAAGACCGCCCTCTGCTCGGGGCTGGGGTGCACAGTGGCAGGGAAGTGGGAGGAGCACTTTGAGCTGTCTTGGAAGGCGCTGAGACGTCCAGGCTGAGGGGTAGGGGCTGTCCAGGCGGCGGCGGCTGTGCGAGGGGCTGACTTCAGGCTGCAGCCTCCTGGCTGCCTCCCAGGAAGGTGTGACCCTGCAGGCAAGCACAGCACAGCGGCTGTGCTGGGCCCAGAGCCTGCAGTGACCCACCCTCTCTGTGCTGGCTTGGGTGAGGGCAGCTCTTGGAATGAGGCAGCAGCCCTTACCCACACATCTGTCCTTCCCGTTCTAGCAAGCTCCAGAAAGGGGACTCCCCACGCCGCAAGTCCTCCAGAGGTAAATGCCCCACCACTTCCACCACCCTCCCCCCCTCAAGCTCTCAGCCGTCTGATGGTGGCGGTGGGGACCGGGAGCCCACCTCCAGGCCCAGGTACCCTTCTCTGAAGGGGCTCCCTGGCCTCCCTTCTCGCCACCTCCTGGCCTCCCCCTCCTTTCCCTCCACTGTAGATCTGTCTCGCTCTCCTCCTCCGCTGCCCTCCAGCGCTGTGGCTCCCCATGCTGCTGGCAGCCCCGCTGGAACCCTACCTGCAAAGTAGGAGACAGGCCTCCCCCGTGGGCTCTTCACAGCGCTCAGCCTACTGCTCTCGCGGTGGCAAAAGTCACCGGACTCAGGAGCCACTGGAAGGCAGGGGCCCGGCCAGTTGTCATGCACACCACTAGACAAGAAATAATAACAGTGGCCGCCACATGGCAAATCCTAGCGCACATCACACATGGTGCTGAGGGCTTTGCATCTGTCACATCCATGATCTCACAGTAAAGCGGGAGAGCAGCGTTCCTAGCATCCCCGTTTGCAGATGAGAAAACTGAGGGATCGAATTAACAAGCTCAGGGCCAACTCTGTGACTCTGGTCTTTTTTTCTCTCTCTCTCTTTTTCTAAAAGATCAGTTGATTTGTTGACTGGTTGATTGATTTGAAAGGCTGAGCCTCAGACAAGAATAGGTCCTCTGTCCACTGCTCACTCCCCAAATGGCCGCAACAGCCAAGTCTGGGCCAGGCTGAAGTCAGGAGCCAAGAGTTTTATCCAGGCCTCCCATGTGGGTGGCAGGGGCCCAAGCACGTGGGCCATCTTCTGCTGCTTTCCCAGGCGCGCTAGCAGGGAGCTGGATTGGAAGTGGAGCAGCCGGGACTGGAACTGGGGCTCCAACATGGGATTCTGGTGTCACCAACCGCAGCAGCTGAGCCACTGCACCACAACACTGGCCCTGACTCCACAGTCTTTAAACAATTAGATGAGATCCCCAGTGAGCACCGCCCTGTGCCCAAAAGGCTACAGCAGGCATTGTGGGCAACCCTTTCAAGAGCAGGCCTTGTGGCCAGCTTTTAGGAGGGCCACAAGGAAGCCTACTGCCCGCTGAGCTCCCGGCTGACTCTCTGGAGCCGCCTTCAGCACCAAGCCTCAGGCCCGCTTTAGAAGACTGACCTGGCAGGACCCACCGTGCCCATCACCTGCCAGCCCTGAGCAGCTTCTGGGGCCCGGGCAGAAACAGCACAGCCCCTGCCCCGGGAGCCCCTGCCCTGACAAGGAGGGGGGTAAGCTGGCCGGCCTCGCAGGCTGCGGCCCTGCGTCTGCCACAGCAGCGTAGTGGGAGCGCAGAGGGGAAGGGGCTGTTTGCCCCCAGTGCCCAGTGCAAAGCTGACCTTGGAGCTCAGAGCCCCTTCGCGTCTCAGACAAGATTCAAACCCAGGCAAGAACTGCTTCAGAAAGGCAGCTCGCGCCGGCTCGGGAAACTGGTGGGAGCGTGGCGCGGCAGCAGCCGGCTGACCCCAGGGCCTGCCTCCCTCTCTGTACCTTTCCCCGGCCCTTGCAGGAACAGCAGCACCATGGACCTGACGCTCTTCGCGGCGGAGGCCATCGCCCTTAACCGCCAGCTGTCCCAGCACGAGGAGAGCCAGCAGGCCGGGGAGCCAGAGGCCCTGGCCGAGCGCCTCTGCTCTGTGAAGCTGTCCCCTCCGTCCAAGTCACGCCTGGCCCGCCGACGGGCCCTGACCCAGGCAGGCCGCTGTGGCGCCACGGACCCCTGCCCACCACCCACAGCTCTCTGAGCGACCCCGCAACGCCTGGGAGGACCTCAGCCTGCCCGGGCGTGGCCCTGCTGGAACGTCCCTGAGCAGGCATGGGGACCTGCTGCAGACTGTCAGGGCTTCTGGTCCACAAAGGCCCTGAGGGTCCCACTCGACCCTCCACCTCCCCAGGGTCCTGCAGGAAAAAGCTTTCTCTGAAGGGGCTGTCTTTGAAAAGGAAAGCAATCACTCATCACTTTGCATAAGGGCCTGCGGCTGGGCCCCACCTGCTCACGGCCTGCAGATGGCCTGCGGATCGGATCCGGCAGGCCCTGGTGGCTTCCTGGGCTGCTGGGGCTGGGGCCTTCGGGGAGCCTACTCAGAGGCGGCAGACAGAGGTGCCCACACGGCCCTCCCCTCCCCTGGCCGCTCATCCACCTTCATCTGTCCTCCGCCCGTCCTCCCCGTCGCTCCAGCAAAGCCGTGCCCTCAATTCAAGGAAGAGCGGAGAGAGCCTTCCTCATCCGGGCAGCTGGCTCGGTCTTCCGGGCCGCAGCACAGAGAAACACAGACTCTCTCTGCCGTGACCGAGATGTGGCCCTCATTTATCATCCTCTTCCTTGTTTGGGATTGCTGCTACAGTCAGTATTATTTCGTCGTGTTTTTTAACGTTTTAACCACACTCTGCCAGCAGAGGTGGGATGTAAGCTCCCACTCCCCGCACGCCATGGGCTCCGGGAGCTCCAGCAGCCGCTGCCCTCCGGAGCGCCGTGCGTCGAGGTTTTAATGAGCTGTTCCCTTTTAGACCACTGGTTTTAAGCTGTTACTCTGACGAGCTGCTGCCCTGCCCTCAGGTCCGGTAGGGAGGGCGGCGGAGGGGCGGCCCCAGCTCTGCCCTGGTCCCTCCAGAGAGGGAAGGTGCAGCCCTTGCCTCGTAGCCCGAGCTGCCGAGTTGCATAAAGCAAACAGACCTGCGTATGTCGCTCGTTTACGACACCGTGATGCTATATTGTTCATTGTGCTTGTTGTAATAAAATGTTTTAAATTCTGGCTGTGGCATCTTCGATGGTCCGTCTCCGTACCTGCAAACCTGAGGAGGAGCCAGGCCTCGGGGCTGGGCCGAGTCCAGCCAGGCTGGGGGGCGGGGGGCCGTGCACCTTGTCGGGACCCCAAGGAGAAGGCCACCTTTCTTCTTTCGGTGAGGAAATGAAATTCACCAAACGCTTACTGATCGCTTCTTCCCTGCCAGGACCTAGAGCGGAGTTGGAAGCGGCTCAGCGCAGCCCTCACGCCAGCTCACTTCACAAAGGGCTTTGATAGAGGGCCCCACACAGGAGCACATTCCCCTCTGCCTGTGGCACCACCACGCCTCTGCCGAGGACCTCTCCAGTGCCTGCGACTGCACTTGTCTTGCCAGATTTGGCAACAACAAGAACAATGGTGCCAGAGCCAGCACTCTAGCACAGCTGGTTAAGCCACAGCCTGCAGCGCTGGCATCCCATATGGGCACCGGTTCAAGTCCCAGCTGCTCGGCTTCTGATCCAGCTCCCTGCTAATACGCCTGGGGAAGCAACAGAGGATGGTCCAAGTCCTTGGGCCTCTGCACCCACATGGGAGACCCAGATGAAGCTCCTGGCTCCTGGCTTCAGCCTGGCCCAGTCCTGGCCATTGTAACTATTTGGGGAGTGAACTAGTGGATGGAAGACTTCTCTGCCTCTGCCTCTCCCTCTCTCTCTCTCTCTCTGCCTCCCCCCACCCACGCACCCCATAGCTGTGCCTTTCAAATAAATAAATCTTTTTAAAGAGAAAGAAAAAGTGGGACCTGCCCTGCACAGCCCTTGGACATCATGGGAGGTCTTTCTGGACAACCCTGGGGCCCCTGGAGAGGGCTGGAGTGGCAGTGACCTCTGTATGTCCCCACAGGGGCAGACGGGGTGCGGGGCAAGGGGTTCTCTGCGGGGCCGGGCCTGCACTGGGGGCCTGCGCGGTGGTGACGCCCTGCCTTTGGTGATGGGCTTCCCTCTGCTGTGACCTTCCCTTCTGCACTTGCCTGCAGGGAGGCCGCCTGGAGAAACAGGCGCAGCCAGGAGATGAGTTCTGTCCCCGGGCTCCCGTCTCCTCCCCGCCTGCCCAGCAGGACCATGATTCCAGAGGCTTCCTCAGCCAGCACTCTGCGTCCCCGCCCTGTCCTGCCTCTGCGCCTTTGCTCAAGCTGGGCCCTCCCACCCCCAACTCGAGTGCCCCCGACAAAGCCCCTCCCATCCTCCACGGCTCTGCTCGGAGGCTACTCTGCCCAATTTGGTTGTGCCAGCCTTGGGTGGCCACTAAGTAGTTCACAGACAGCTAATTTAATTCTCACAGCAGTCCTGGGAGTACCTACGCGGTAGGTAGTGTTAGGTCTGCCCACTGAACATGCGGAATGAAGCAGCGAAGGGAAGAATACCTTGCCCAGGGCACCTAGGAATGGGGGAACTGGAGTTCTGTCCAAAGAGGCTTGGGACCCAGGACCCAGAGCCGCACCACCTGGGCTCAGATCCCAGCTCTGCCGCTTGCCGGCTGTAAGCCTTGGGCAAGTTCGCCTCTGAGTCTCAGTCTGTCCAGTCTCAGTCTGTGGGGATGATCGTGCCCAGCTGTGGTGCTGTTGCGACAGCTGCGGTCTGGCCAAGTGTTCAGAGCACTTTGGGCACACGGAGTCAGCGCGTTCCTTCTCCTTGCCGCACAGTTCTTCAACTCACAGCCCCAGGGCTGCAAAGGAGCTCCCCTTTCTTCGGCTGCCAGAGCTCTTCCCCGAAGGCTGTGGGGCGATGGTGAGGGACCTCTGTGGATGCCTCTCTGGGCTGGAGCCCCTGTTCACGTGGGGTGGCTGGGGTAGGGCCTGGGGCGGGGACAAGGGTCCCGTCCTAGTCCTGCCTCTGCCACCATTCGCCAAATGACCCTGGGAGGGTGCTGCTCCACAGAGACAGATACAGCAGAGGCTGAGCAAGGCCCCGGATCGCAGAGCCCATTCGGGCACAGGACTTGCAGTGGTGGAAGCCAGTGCCCAGCTCTCGGACTCATACTGGCTGGGCCTTAGGGGATAGAGCTGGTCCCAGCCCGCTGGAGCCCGCCACACCTCAGGCCTCTTCCCTCAACTCCAGTTGGCAGAGCTTGGCCCCGCCCCAGGTCCTATTTGATCACACCCTGAGAAGTCCTGTCTGTGGCTTTCTGGGCACGGGGGTCATCAAGTTTTGGTCCCTCCCTGGTCAGGTCCACCTGCCTGAGCTCCCTCCTCCCTCCTTGCCTGCTGTCCCTCACCAGCTCCATGAACCGTGGTGCCTTGGTCCCATGCCAACCACTCCAGCTGCTTCAGGTCTGGAGGGGGCCGAGGAGCAAGGTACCCCCCCAAGGCTGGCGCGCTCGTTGCCATGGTAGCAGTTGCCTTGGAAGCCGCTTCTCTGACTTCAGCTTCGGAACGGTCCAAGAAAGCTGCCCGTCCCCCAAGGGATCAGGGAATTAATCACTCTCTTTTCCAGGGTTCTCACCCCTCAAGGAAAATAAACAACCAAACCAAGCTGGGGCCTTTTCGCCCACTCTGCTTCCCCACCCCCACACCACACTTGGCGTTGGTGCAAGGCAGACACACTCCCAGCCCTTGCTTCACAGGAGACGAAGAAGAGATTTTGTGGTGGACCTCAGCACCGTGCCCGCCGCCCAGCCACACCTGACTCCTCCAAGGAGGGCGGTACTGCCGCTGCTGGGTGGTGGGGAGCCTGGTGGACAGCGTCGCCCCGACACGACACAGGCTCCTTGAACTCATTTGCCTGTTCCCTCCCCCCACATGGCCCACGGACAAACAGGTCTTGCTCTCTGGACGGGCGAGCCCTGGGGAAGGAGCTACAAGGCTCACGGTGCACATCTGCGGCCGGCGGAGCAGCCAGGCATCACAGCGGGCCATGGAAGAGGCAGGTCCCGGTTGAGTCTTTGAAAGACAAAGCCTCCCTCTGTAGTGGGGTTGCCAATTCCTTGCACCTCAAAGAAGACAACCTGGAAACCCTGGAGCGAAGACGGGTAGAGGCCGGGTGGGAACGTGGGTGCGCAGGTTCTGTGGAGGCCTCTGGGTGGTCCTCTGCCTCCCAGCATCTCAGATCGGAGCGGGGAGGGCCCTGGGATCTTGTCGCTGACTCCCCGCAGCTCTCCTCCACACTTCCTCCTCCCGCTCCTTCTGTGCCCCGAGGGACCTCCAGTGTCAAAGAACGCCAGCTCAGAGCCAGTCTCCAGCGTTTGGAGGTCAGCGTGTTCCCCCCAACCCTGCATCTGACACTCTGCCCCCCACCCCCGTGCTTGGGTGTGGCTGGTGGGGCTGACTCCAGCCTCTGCCAGCCCCATTCCCAGGCGAGGGAAATGGGGTCAGGGAGCTCAGGAGGGGCCATGGGAGCCTGGCCCAGCAGCTCATGTCTTGCTGGTAGCACGGTCCGGCCACCCTCAGCCAGCACAGGCCCTGCCTGGTCCAGGGTGGGGGACAGCAGACATGAGCAGGGGAGGGGAGGGCTTCAGATTCCCAAAGCACAACCTGTCAGGTGCACGTTTTCATGGACAATTATTTTGATGATTCCTTCTTAAACTAGTCAGCGGGGGATCTGTTATGCGTGGCAGGAACATGGGCTGTCATTTGATGTCTAATTAGAGGAATAATCAGACCTCATCCTGGCAGGAGACACAGGAGGCGTTGGTGACAACAGCTGTGGCTGGGGAATACCTAGCTCCAGAGGCGGCTCCTCCTCCTCCTCCTCCTCCTCTTTCTCCTCCTCCTCCTCCTCCTCCTCCTCCTTATTTGTTTGTTTGAGAGACAGAGAATTCCCCAGGTGCTCGTAATGGCCAAGGCCCAAGCCAAGAACTAGGAACTCAATCCAGGTCTCCCATGTAGGACACTGCAGGGACCCAACCACTCAAGCCAGCACCTGCTGCCTCCCCGGGTGCACATTAGCAAGAAGCTGAAGTGAGCAGCCAGAGGCAGGACTCGAACCCACACACGCCCACACGAGATGCCAGTGTCCCACCCTGCAGACCAAAGGTCGACTCCCCGCAGAAGCCTCCTTTTCCTGGAGGCAAAGAACATGGCGAGGGCCTCTCTGTTCTGCCACCACCCCTCCTCTCTGACTGCCTGGCACTGCCTTCCCCCAGCTGAGACTGCTCCGATGACCCTGAGGCCTTCTCAGGCCCCCACTCCACACCCTAGGAGACTCACACCCACAGCCCCGCTGGGCCCCCCCAGGTGGTTGATGCACGGCGTTCTGAGCGCGCTCCCTGAGTCTGCCCTTGAGAGTTGGCAGTCTGTGGGAGCGGACAGGAAGATGGCACTGCAGGTGGGGCGTGGGAGCCGCAGTCAGGAGGGATTCAGAGTCGGTCCTGCGCAGGTCCTGGGGATGAGGAGTTGCTCTCCATACAGCAGGGCCAGGGAGCAGGTGGAAGTAGGAGCCCTCGAGCCTGGCTAGGTAACTGCAGGTGCAGTGGGGGGGGGGGGGGCAGGATCCGAGCAGGGTGGTAGGGCCCCAGGTAAGGGCCAGGGCCAGGGCCATATTGAGGGATTGGGCAGGCTCTGATCCATCAAAGACCAGGAAATTCACGTTGAAGGCTGGGGCCAAGGCCACAGCTTGGGCTGGGCTGAGTCACCGCTGCCCTGCCTCTGATTGGCGAATGCTGGGAGGAGATGGTCAGCCAGGCTGAAAAGAGGTGCTCAGTCTAGGAGGCCTCCTGCCCCCTCCTGCCTGTGCCTCCAGACCCAACCCCACCCAAGCTCACCTCCAGCCCCTGCCTCCAGACCCGGCCCTGCCATGCCCACCACCCCCACAGCGCTTTCCCATCAGCCCCCAGCCAGGGCTCCCAGGGCAGCTGGGGGTGCACCCTGACTCTGCCAGCCATGAAGAGGGAGGTGAGTAGCAAGCTACTGGAGGAGAAGGGGGCACCAGAGAGCAGCCTGCAGACCTGGACCCCTCAGCGCTGCTGGCGAGCCCAGAGGTTGCCAGAACGCTGGAGGTTCGGGGCAGGGGTAGAGGGTGCACTCGGGGCGACTTCCGCCTCCCTCTCCTGTCCCACTCACAGCTCCTGCCTCGCGAGCCTGTCCGGGTCTCCTCCCGTGCCTCCGTCTCAGACCCCAGCAAAGGCTCCCCCAGGCCAAGGGTGAGGACAGCAGACCCTGACTCTGTGATGAAGGGGGGTCTCCTCACACCCCTGAATCCCAGGTGAGGCCCCTGGGGAGCCAACTCTGGACCGTGGACCAAGGGCTGAGCCTCTGGGAGCCAGGCAGCCGCTCGCATTGCAAGCTCATGAATAACTCAGCAGCTCCCCGCTGCGTGCCTGGGGGCCAGCTCCCCGCGCCCCGCCCCCTGAGCCTTTAAACTTTAATAGGTGAGGCTGGGGCAGGTGTCCCAGGGAAGCCAAGCTTTGGGGTGCTCTCCCAGCGGTGGAGGCTGGCAGAGGGCAGCGACCCTTGGGTCAGGCCCAGCTCCTTGGAACGCTGTCAGCCCAGGCAGAAATGTGGCCGAGCAGGAGTCCCGAGGGCGGCCACCAGCTTTGGTGGCCTCTAGGAGCACCCTGGTAGACACCCCAGGTCAAGGTGGGGCTGGGGGGGGCCAGAAGAACTGTGGCACAGGGTGACGGATCAACCCAAGGGTTACCTGGAGCTCCAGCAAGGGGACATCGAGAGGACAGAAACCTCCAGGGCCCTCCAGAGGACAAGCGCCGCGGGCTGGGGCCGCACCTGGGGTAGGCCTGCATGGACAGAGACTTCCGCTGCCTGCAGCTGGCCTGCGTGGCCCTCAGCCTGGTGGCCGGCAGCATCATCATCGGCGTGTCTGTGTCCAAGGCCGCAGCTGCCATGGGTGGCGTCTTTATCGGTGCTGCTGGGCTGGGTGAGCAGGTGCTGGGCTGGGCTTGGGTGGGGGCAGATTCCCCAGGGGAGCAGGTGGACAGGAAATGGAGGGGAGGGCTGGGTCAGCAGGAACGGGGTTGGGGGAATGGAAGCCAGGGGTGTGAGCGGGGCAGCCCGCCTGAGCTCCTGCTGGGGCGAGGGACTGGCAGGGGAGCTGATGGTCACCCTCTGCTCGGGAGGCTCCAGCCCGGAGCCCCCATCTCTTGGGCGCATGGAGGGATTCACAGCCTGTCTGGGGCAGGTGAATGCGGGCCAGGGGAAGGAGGACACAGTTCCCAAGGACCCTGGGCATGCACGACAGGCTCCAGCCCACACAGAGCGCGTTTCCTGTCCCTTCTCTGGGTGTCCCAGCAGCAGTTCTGTCCGTCTGTCTGTCTGGCAGGCCCACTGAAGTCCCTGCAGTGTGCTGAGGGCCATGCCCACCCCATCCCTGCACCCCAGAACTAAAACAGAACCTGGCGCACCAGGCCGGGGTGGGCATATGCAGAGCTCTGAGTTCCAGCACAAGCACTCAGCCTGGGAGGAAGCGGGATGGGGTGGGGCAGGGCAGGGCCAGCTCTGCTGCCTCCCCCTCCCCAGGTCTGGGCAGCGTGTGCCAGGGAGAGATGGCAGCCACGGTGTCAGCTGGCCCCATGTCCAGGCAGCAGAAGGCAGGAAGCCAACCTGGAGGCCCCGGATAGGGTGGAGAGAAGGTCCTGGGCCTCCTCAGTCCACAGCCCCTCCCGATCCTGCACACCTGAGCACCCTCCCCCCACCCCGGGCACACATGGGTCACCCTCACAAGCCACCCCGGGGCTCCTGCGCCTCACACTAGCAGGCGCCCTCGCCAGCAGAGACCCCTCTGTGTCTCTCCCCAGGGCTCCTCCTCTTGGCCTACCCCTTCCTGAAGGCTCGGCTCAACCTGGACCACATCCTGCCTGCGATGGGTGAGTCCTCTCCCCACCCTCCCCCCAGCAGACCCCTTTGCCCAGGCTGAGGGAGGCCTGCTGTGTGAGGGCCTGCGAGCCAGCCCACGTGGGAGACCGCTCCTAGCTGTGTGTGCTGGAGCTGCCATGTGTTTTGTACAGGCGTTGCCATGACTACCGCGCAGCAGCTCCAGCCGGCTGCCCGCTGCAAAGGGGCTTGAACTGGCTGGGAGGACTTAGGGGTCTGCCTCCCCCAAAGCCACCAAGGTCTCTGGATACCGCCCCCATCCCTGAGCCCCCATGAGGATCTCCTGTCTCTCCTGGCCCCAGGACCCCTGTAGAGCTCCACACCTCATCTCAGCTGCCCCAGACGGACACCCAACCCCACCAATCCTGCGTGGATTTACACAGCCCCATTCTCCCCCAGGGCCCCCACCTCCCTAAAAGCATCTGCCATCCTCTCCTTCAAGCCTTCATTTCTTCTGCCAAGCCCAAGGCAGTGACCTAAAGGAAAGCAGTGGAGCAGAGACAGCAGTAGGGATACAGGGTAGACAGCAGAAAGGACCTCCCTTCCCAACTGGGCTTGATGTGGGAACCACTCAGTAACCAGGGGGCCTGGGGTGGTCTCTTCCTACAGGGAACCTGAGAATCCACCCCAATTCGGGGCCAGACCAGGGAGAGGCAAGACCCAGCACCAATGGCAATAAGGAAGGTAAGTTCCAGAGGTTCCAGAATCGGTCTCCCATCTTCTCGTGCAACCAAGCAGCTGTGCAGGGCCCAGGGAGAGGCTCTGAGCAGGCGTCCCCGGCACAGGCGGGCAGCAGCGCGGGGCAGCTCTTCCTCGGGGCACGCAGACCCCACCTGCTCTTGCTGGTCCTCAGGGCCCCTCCCCTCCCCCGTGGAATCCGACTCAGAGCTGACACCTGAACCTGGGTGTCTTCTTGTCCCCTGTCCCCGGTCCCCGACACACTGGAAAATTCCAGGGCTGGAGTGACCCAAAGGCGGCTCCAGCTCCCAGCGGAGGGAGACCCAGCCCCCAGCCCCAGCACCCAGTGAAAGGAACCACTCCAGACCCTGTCCCTACAGCAACTCCCTTATGAAAGAGGCCCCACAGCCAGCGTCATTGTATACAAGGGTAACTGAGGCACGGCCTGGAAGCGGGGGGGGGGGGGGCAAACTCAAACCAGGCGGTCACTTCCAGAGTCCTGCCTCCCCCACGCCGCGCGGTGAGCTGTCCTCACCATGCGGGCCTCTTCCAGCTGGGCAGGAACTGGCCCCTGGGACTGCCCCTCCCGCATGCATCACCAGGCACGCCCACCCCGGGCCCTCCGGCTCCTCGGACCGCCAGCCGCACAGAGCCTGTCTCCTCAGCAGCTCTTGTCCCGCTCTCCCCCTAGGAGTCCGCAGCAGCCTGTCCAGCGTGAGCAGGACTCTGGAGAAGCTGAAGCCAGGGGGCCGGGGCCCCGAGGAGGGCTGAGGCACGCCTGCCCTGCCCTGGCTCCCTGCCTGCCTGCCTGCCTGCCTGCCTGCCTGCTTCCCCCAGCTCAGTACGCACCAGCTCTCAGTCAGAAGAGCCAAGTCAGAGGTGACCCAGGCCCCGGAGACGCCCAGCCTGCATTCTCCCCTCCGGGCTCTTGGGAAGGGATCCCACGGGCATGGGACGGGGCATGGGGCAGGCACCAAGGGGATCAAAGACCCCTGCAGGGCTCCCTCTTCCAGGCAGCCCCCCAGGCCTTGCTTACTGAGCTGCAGCCCACCTCCACTCCTCTTTGGAGTAACTGAACTTGTTTCTCTGGAACTTGGTGCCCAGTTCCTCACTTCAGCCTGGCCTCAGAAGCAGCCCACAGCCCACAGCCCATAGCCACCACCGACAGGGGTCCTGCCCGTGTCCCTCACCCTGCCACCTGGCACTGGGTCTCTGAAGCTCACCAGCTGGGTGGGAACAGACACCTTGGACAGGGGCAAGTCCTAAGGGCCAGGCCCTGGGCGGCAGTGGGTCAGATGGGGACACCCTTCGAGGGGCTCCCCACAGAGGGACAGACACAAACAAACCAGCACTGCTGTGACAGGCACCCAGGGAGCCCTCGGACCTGGCCGGAGAGGCGCTCTCTGAGCCGAGCCGAGCCGAGCTCTCTGAGCTGAGCCTCTCCTGCCCGGCCTCCCGCTACTCCCCAACAAGGAACCACAATCCTGGTGGTCCTGGTCCTCAGGCCCCCCTGCTCCCTTCCACCCATCAGAACTGCCCCCTTGGGAAGACCCACTTCAAGGAAGCCCCTAACCACACGCTGCCTTCCCCTGCCTGGTGCCCCCAGCCTGCTCTCCCTCTCCCTTGACACCCTCCAAGCAAGCTGCCGCCTTAAACCTGCTGGATGTGGCCCCTGGTGCACAGGGGCCATGGGAGAGCAGCTTTCCCTGGTCTGCAGACTTGCCCTGTACAGCAATAAAGAGAAAAGTCCGAAACGGTGCAAGAGCAAAAGAGAGTTGATTTAGAAGTGGGACACGGGGGAGGGGCCCTAGCGATGGGAGTCCCCTTGGGACTGGTCTCCTTTTTGTTTTTGTTTGTTTTGTTTTAAAGATTTATTTATTTATTTGAAAGTCACAGATACACAGAGAGAGAAGGAAAGGCAGAGAGAGAGAGGGAGGTCTTCCATCTGCTGGTTCACTCCCCAATTGGCAGCAAATGCTGGAGCTGCACAGATCTGAAGCCAGGAACCAGAAGCTTCCTCCAGGTCTCCCACACGGTTACAGGGGCCCAGGGACCCGGGCCATCTTCTACTGCTTTCCCAGGCCATAGCAGAGAGCTGGATCAGAAGTGGAGCAGCGAGGAGTCAAACCGGCACCCATATGGGATGTCAGCAGTGCAGGCAGCGGCTTTACCTGCTACGCCACAGTGCTGGCCCCTCCTTTATGTTTTTTCTCCCTGCGCCCTTATCTGTGCCGTACTGGCCCCTCACCCAGGGCATGCAGTAGGGGTCACGGCTGGGCCAGCCCCCCAACCCTGTCCACGAGCTCGGGAGGGTCAGTCATTGGCTCCCCACTCTGCTCACGAGCACGGGGAGGGCTGCATAGCTGGATCCCCCTTCTCAGTCTGCAAGTGGGAAGGGCTGGAGCTGGTTAATAATTCCCCGGCCCCCACACCCTTATCGTAGGAGCCAGGGCACCCCAAATTGTGTTTTCTTACATTTTGTTTTTCCCCAGAGGGGTGAGTACCCAGGATTTGCCCAGAGTCCATGCTCTGTCTCTTTCCCTGCCTCAGGGGCCCTCTCTCCCTACCCGTTTTCTAGCCCCTAGCCCTGGACAGGGGCACACAGTAGGTACTCAATACATGGTGGTGCCTTCAATTTGTTGAAACTGGGCTTTCCCTGGAGAGCCACTGCAATGCCCCTTCTACTCAAGGTGTAAGGCGTGGGTGGCTGCAGAAAGCAGTGCTCCTCTCCACGGCCTGCACCCCCAGGTGCGGCCGCTGTGGGCACCTGCTCCGTGCGGCCTCAGTGCAGACGACGAGCTGGGACCCGTCCCCCACTTCCAGGATCCGTGCCGACCACACCTGACGGCTCCCACAGGCCCAGGGCTCCCCCCCTCCACAGGCCCTCCGAGCAGCCCTGGCTGCTGCTCCCTCTCGTGAGCAGGCACACAGGAGGCAGCCTGAGGATGCTGGAGAAGCAAGCCCGAGGGGAGAGAGCCCATCTCACCAAACAAGCCTGAGCGGTGGCGCCAGGCTGCGTGTCCACGGTTTCTCCGTCCCCGCCATGGCATCAGCCCCCTGGCCACGCCAGACCTCCATGAAGGAGGAAACACTGGCCAGCCGTGGAATCTTCGGTTCCTCCAACTTCTCTCTGTCCTTGAACTCCACCCTCCCCCCACCCCCACCACCTCTCTCCTGTAGGCTCCCCGCCCCATCAGCTTCCCCTCCTCTTCCTCCTCACCACCACCATCATCATCATCGGCTACAACTCTGGCCTGGTGGCTCCTCCTTGATCCACGAGCAAGTCCTTCCTCCTGTCCACCTCCAACCCTCTCCTCCAAGAAGCCCAAGGCTGGACAGGGTGGGAGTGGGGGGTGTGTGGCCTGAGCTGTGGGTGGGTGATCCCTCCCCCACCCACCATCAACCTCCGCAGCCACACTCTCCCCAGAGCAGGGCTAGGGTATCCCTGATGCCCACCATCGATAGTCCATAGAGGTGCTGGGGATGGGGTAGAATAAACTAAGGAATGGACACACAAAGAGGCAAGAGCCGTGTGCACTGGGGAACAACTGGGGGAGGGGTCAAAGAACCGTTGACAGGCAGGGGGAGGCTGGAGGCTTGGGCTCCTGTTTCCGCTGCTGCGGGGTCCCTGGACCTCCTTCCTCCAGGCCAGCTGAGCAGATGTGTCCTCCCCCAGGGCATTTTCTGCCCCGACCTCTCACCCCTTGCCCTGCTCATGGGAGGGGTCCACCAGAGTCGGGTGCAGCCCCGCCTTCCTTGCTCTCAGGGGAGCTCGGGCTAGGCTGGCAGGGGTGTGTGGCAGCATCAGGGGCAGGGCCCTCTCCCCTCTGAGTCGCAGCACCAGGGGATGGGGTGTCACTGCACCCAGCAACTCAATAAAGGAAGGTCATCTTTCCGGGAGCCGGGTCCTGACACCTGGCTTGTGGCTGTGCCCAGCCTTGGCCTGGCCGCTCAGAACACTGCAGTCAATCCAAAGTGTTCTCCACAAAGTCACATCCCTGCTTGGCTGGGCTGAGGCTGGGGTCGGTAGGTAAGACCTACCTGCTTCTACCCCTGCTCCCAGGAGACCCGGGCCAGAAGCTGCAGGGCCTTGAGCCTCCACTCCCTCATCTGCAAATAGAGGCCGCCTGGGCCTCCCTTCCCGGGGCCCTGAGCAGGCTCATGAATGGAGGAGCCGGTGAATGAACCAGGGCGGAGGAGGAGATGCTCTTCCAGCGGAACGCCCCCCCCCCTCCTTTCCGGACGGCCAGCGAGGAACCCTCGCGCTCCCACGCAGCCCCTCTCGAACTCAGTCCAGCTTGGAGCGGGATCCAGGCGCTCTCCCCATCCCTCCCCTAGCGGGCTGGAAGGACCCCCACCAGGACTTGCACGCCCCTCTCCAGGGAGCAGGGCTGCCACAGGCTGACTGGGGCTGGGGGAGGTGTGCTGCAAAGGAGCCTCATCCCTGGAAAAATCTCCCTGCCCCCACAGCTCCAGCCCCCGCAGGCCGAGGCGGAGGCGGGGGCAACTGCAGAGCCCTAGTGACCGGTCCCCCCACCCCGCGCTGCCCCGCGCTCCTGCACCGGTGGCGGGCTCCGGGAAAGTGCGGGCAAACGGCGTGGGCGGGCCAGGAGTTCCCCGCAAGCCGACAGGAGCCCAGGCAGCCGGACGGCGCGGCGCGGAGCGGGAAAGGGGAGGTACTTGGTGGGAACGCGGCTCCCCCCCGGGCCAGAGGGAACCGAGAAGCGCAGCCGACGTTCCCAGGAGGGCTCCGGGTGGCAGAAGGAGGCTGGGTCCCCGCAGCCCAGGCTGCGCCGTCCACGCCCGCGCCGGTCCCTCCCCGCCCGCCGCCGCCGCCGCCGCCGCGGGGGCTGCAACTGGAAGCCGAGTGGGGGCTGCGCGGCTTGGCCCTGCCGCAGGGGCGGGAGCCCCGCTCCAAGAGTCGCCGAGATCTCCAAAGCGGCCGGTTCCACGTCCCTGGCCGCAAGCCCTGGGGGCCTGGGAAGGGGCAACCCCGGACCCCGCGCCCCGCACAGCCCTTCGAAGTTTGCGGGCGGCCCGGCGCTCGCGGGATCCGTCCCCGCCGAGGGCCCAGGGGCTCAGGGGTCAGCCGGGTCGGACGGCAGAGAACGTCCACGAGGCGGCTCAGGCAAGTGAAGGCTGCGAGCTGTGGGGGAGAGGGAGGGCGGCGTGGGGGGGAGGGGAGGAGGGGGGAGAGCCTCCAGGCAGCCCTGAACTTGGAGTCAAAGAGCAGTGCCCAGACAAGGGGTCAGGGTCGTAGCCTTGAGAAAACAGGTGAGAGAGGAGGGGAGGGCACAGGAGAAGGGGGCCCCAGCGAGGACTGGCCGGCTGCCTCAGGCTACTCTGCTCTGCCCTGGTCCCTGCCTGCTCTTGCCTGGTAAGAATCTGCCCTGGAATCCACGTCCACTTGCCAGCCAGGGCGTGAAGTGAGAAGGCAGAGCCGAGAAATGCCACAGAGCACCTGCAAAACCCAGTGAGGCCAGGAATGCGGGCACAGACTTCAGTGGTACCCCTGACCATTGGAACCCGCTGTTCACCGGACACCTGGGGAGACGCAGGCGCCGCTGGGGACACAGCAGCAAGCAAAGTGGACCTGAGCCTGGACCTCCAAAAGAGCGCCTGGGGTGCAGACCTGGACACAGGGTCGCAGGGGTCGGGGAGGCGGCAGCAGAGAGGAAAGGCCTTCCAGCTGCACTCTGCAGTCCCGCGAGGGCTAGCCAGGCTCCTGCTCCCCACCGAGCGGCTCACTCCGCACTCCTGGCGAGCTCAGCTCGCTGCAGCAGAGGCAGGGGAGCCCCTGGAGAAGCCAGGGCTGGGGCAGCTGCCAGAGGACCCAGGAGGCTTTAACCGCTGGGAGAGATCGGGAGAGGGTGTAAGGGGCAAGCATGAACCGGGAAAGGAAGGAACAGGCTGCAGAGACACTGGGAGGGGACAACCTGCGGGATTGGTGTGGGTTGGGGATTTGTGGCGGGAAGCTGGAGGGGGAGGGAGGAGCCAAGACAAAGCCCTCATTGCACGTCCTCGCGGGAGCCGTGGGCCTTGTGGGAGCAAATCAAGTATCTTCTGGTGGAAAAGCATTCCCAGGAAGGAGCACTCAGCGGCAGCAAAGCTGGGGAGAACTGAGCAGAGGTCACCGCTTCAGCAACGAGGATGTGCTGGTGGCCTTGGCGACAGCAGAGGCTGAAGGATGATGGGACAGAAGCCCAGGCTGGAGCAGATGACTCCTGAGAAGGAGGTGGAGTTCAGGTGTAGACGGTGCCTTCAGGAACGCAAGAGAGTGTGAGCTGGTGACAGACGCGGGTTGGAGGGGGGGGTCTTGTCTCAAGATGGGAGAGGCTTGGGTGTGCCCAAGAGGAGGTGCAGCCCATGAGAGGGGTCAGTGAGCTCAGCCTAGGAGGGGGGGTTTCCCAGGAGCCTGAGTGGTGCCAGAAATGGGGGTGCACAGAGCACCTGCCTGCCCAGCTGGGGTCTCTTTCGCCTGCTAGACTTAGCAGGTTGGGCAGAGCCTTGAGGAGACTGAAGGCTAGGCTGATGCAAGGTGGAGGCGCTGCTGGGCGGCTTTGGCAGGACACGGAGTGATGTGTAAGGGGGGAACTGAAGTCAGTGCGCGTGGCTTCTCAAGGGACTGGAGAGAGACGTGGACGTGAATGGATCATGGAGAAAATGTGGAGTTCCAGGGATGCATGAGGTCAGAGACCAGTTATGGTAAGGGGTGGTGTGGAGCCCCGGTCGAGCACAGATGGAGGAGACACAGCCCAGGGCCTGACTCCCGCTCTGCCGGCTGTCACCGCCACATCTGTGACCTTGGGCAAGGAGCTTAACCTCTCTGAGCCTGCTTCCCGCTCTGTAAAAGCAGAGTGGCAATGGTGTCTACCTCCGAGGACTGTCAGAAAGCCGACCTGAGTTCCCATACAGAAAGGGCTTAGTCTGCTGTCCCAGAATCCTGGAGACTGGTCATTTGTCCAGGGAGGCAGCGGATTCAGCTGCCTGGGAAGTGTAAGGGCACGGCACTGGCACGTGCTCTGCTTCTGGTGAGGGCCGCGTGGTGCTTCAGCTCATGGCAGAGAGCAGCAGGGCAAGCACAAGTGAGAGACTGGCTTTGTCACAGCCCGCCCTCGCGGTGCCTGATCTGGTCCCCAGAGAACAGCAACTCCGGAGAGAACTGCCCCTCGAGAAAGGTGGTAGTAATCCCTCTTAATGACCTCAGGTCTCTGAAAGGCCCCACCTCCCAGCACTGCTCCACTGGCAACCCCACAACCACAGCAGCTTATAACGCTGTTCGGCACGGCAGGTGCTGGGTGGGGGCAGCAGTGGGTTACAGGTGAGAGCTGGGTGCTGGTTTCTCAGAGGCGCAATGGTTCCGGGTGGCAAGGAGGTGATGAGGTCTGGGGGTCCGGTAGGGGGAGGATGGCTGAGATGCAACAGAGGAGCTGGGCGTTGGAGATGGGAGTCAGGACCTAAGGGGGCAGCGGTCTGGGCAGTTGTGTAAAACACACTGAGTCCCTCGGGGAGGTAGGACCTGAGCAGGAGGAGGAGCCAGTGGCAAAGACCTGGAAGGAAACAGACAGGAAGGGGCGCCCCACCCAGCCAGCCTGAAGTCCCACTGTCCTCCCCTCTGCTGGCTCCAGACAGCTGAGGTGCTCAGGGGGGCTCCATCCATGGATATGGCCCTGCCAGGAGCTGCGGGCAAGGCTGAGAGCACCAGGAAGGGCCAGGAGGGAGCAGAAGGGCTCAGAGCAGCCGGGGGCCGGGGCGGGGGGCGGGATCACCTCTCCTGGATGAGAGCAAAGCCTGGTCTAAGGGCCACAGGGCTGTGACTGCTGCAGAGAAGGCTACAGTCTGTCACTGAGTGCCGGAAGCCAGGGCCGGCAGAGACCAGCCAGGACAGACCCAAACTTTCCCCATGGCAAACCTGACGGCCCGTGAGCAAGCAGCAGGGGCTTGCTGGCTGTGGGCACGGAGGCCTACGGTCAGTGCATGGGCACCGTGGGAGCAGCTGAGACAGAGCAGCTGTTGCCCCATCCGCCTCCCAGGCACCTCCCCCGCCCCCATGCTGCCAGGCAAGAAGTCTCCAGCGGTTCCTCCACGGGGCAGCTGCACACGTCCACTGCATTGGCACACAGCTGCACCTGGCCAGCGACTGCCTGCTGGCCTGTGGCTCTCCCATGTCATGTGTCTGCGCACACACACACATGCAAACGCACTCGCAAATGAGGATGGGAAAGCCAGGAGTCAGCGATGGAAAGCCTCGCCTTCAGCCGCAGCCACAAAGCTTAGCTCGTGCTCCGGGAATGTGGGGGTGGGGAGCTATAGACTGGCTGGGTGCCGGTGATGGCAGCCCTTTGGGCTCTGGGGAGGCAGAACGCGGTCGGCAGAAGCTGAGAGCTCGCAGGGTAGTGAACAAGCCCCAGCCAGCAATGAGTCAGTGACGTGGGAGGCTCCCTGAGGGTGCGGGAGAGACGGGGAGGGGGCGGGGGGGTGCCAGGGAAGAGGCCTGGCCTAACCTTGCCAGGGCTGAGGGGAACAGAAGTGTTAAGACTAAGGGGCACAGAGGAGTTCCCAGTGAAGGGTGGAGTCCAGACTGGGCACACGAGGGACCCAGGGCCAGGCCCAGCACTGCTGTGTGCACTGAAGCCCAGCCCCCTTTCCCAGAGGCTCTTGGACCCTGGTCCAGCACCTGTTGTTGTGTGACACAAACATTGCAGAACCCTGGACTGAGGGAGTGGGTCAGGCCAACCTGAAGGGGCTTCAGATGTAGACCTCCCCCGCCCAGAGCCCGTGCCCCCATCCGCTGAGACCCTCCACGGGCCCCTAGCTTGTTGGTGACGACCTGGACAGTAACAACCCATGATTGCTTCGTTAGGTAAGCAGACACCCCCAGACCTTCCAGTAAGCAGCTGTTTCGGTGGAGCAGAATACACGCATTTCCATCGGACAGAGCTGGGTTGGAGTCCCAGCCTTCCTGTTACAGCTGAGTAGGGACAGCCCCTTCCCCTCACTGAGCCCAGGTTTTCTTGCTGGGAACTGGGGACAGGACGGAAGTAGATGAAATGTGTTAACAGAGGGAAGGAGCTTGGCACAGAGGGGCTGCTGTGAGCCCCTCCCCCACGGTGGGGCCCTCTCGGGAAATGATGGCAGCCCAGCCCAAAGCGAAGAATGCGGAACAGTGAGCAGGTGCAACTGAGCCACAGATCAAGGCGCTGTTTTGTGAGACCTTTGCCACCTACTGAGAGCAGGCCAGCAGGCTGATGAGGGACCTCAGTTTGGGGAACATAACCTGGTTATACATTCGGGCGCCATCCCAAGTTGCCCAACCAGATCAGAATTTTAAAACCCAGATCATCTGAAACCTGCCCTGCCCCCCAAAGTCCTTCTAGCCCAAACTCCCAGAAACCACAAGGCCTTCCCAGCCAGAGACAGGGCAGCCAGGAGGATGGATTGGTTGGCCAGAGTCACGGACAGCCCAGTGGCAGTGGTCAGGGCCCTGGTTGGGCAGGGAAAGGCCTGGCTTTGGTCTGGCGTGGCCACATACTCCACCCATGACTGTCCCTACCCCAGGCCTTAGTTTCTCCCAGCTGCAGTGGAAGGAATAGAACCAAGAGATGGCCGGCGCCACGGCTCACTAGGCTAATCCTCCGCCTTGCGGCGCCAGCACACGGGGTTCTAGTCCTGGTCGGGGCGCCGGATTCTGTCCCGGTTGCCCCTCTTCCAGGCCAGGCCAGCTCTCTGCTGTGGCCAGGGAGTGCAGTGGAGGATGGCCCAAGTCCTTGGGCCCTGCACCCCATGGGAGACCAGGATAAGCACCTGGCTCCTGCCATCGGATAAGCGCGGTGCGCTGGCCGCAGTGAGCCGGCCACAGCGAGCCGGCCGCAGCAGCCATTGGAGGGTGAACCAACAGCAAAAGAAGACCTTTCTGTCTCTCTCTCTCACTGTCCACTCTGCCTGTCAAAAAAAAAAAAAAAAGAACCAAGGGATGGCTACGGATTCGACAGCATGGCACAGTCACTGAAGTGACGGTCTTCCAGTCCTAGCAACTCAGGATCCGCGGCAGCTGCCTTCCCTCTGCTCAGGCCCTGGGCTGAGGGCTGGGCTTGAAGGAGTAGAAAGGGTGGCCCGCGGTGAGACTGCCTCAGCCAGAACCAGTCACACGGACTGGCCAGGCGCTCAGAAGAGGAGGGAACCAAAAAGGTGTAGTGAGCAGCACCAGGAGCACCAGTGACACAGGACCAACACTGCAGCAGCAGCTACTGGAAGGCCACCGTGTGCCAGACAACACGGGGAAGGGCACGCTGAATTGCGACAGCTGAGCCACCTCAGCGCCTCCCCGTGCACACCCCAGACCCCAGACGGCCAGAGCGGAGGCCACTTCAGCAGGAAGCCCGTGCCCCCACAGCTCTTCTGTGCTTGGGATTTGCTCTGTCTCAGGCTCTGCCTCCCAGCAGCAGATAAGAATCCTCCATTGGCAATTAGTACTGGGAAGCACCGCCCCTGGGTGCAAATTTGCTTTCTGTTTACCTTGGGACACCACCCCACCCTCTACTGTCTGAGTAGTGTGGGTGCTAATGAGAGGCGCTTACCACCTACAGGGCCTGCCAGAAGGCCTGGGCTCCAGGCCTCGGCCCTGACCTACACTCTGCAAAGCCAACTCCATTAAGAGTGCAGACTTTGGGGCTGGGACATCAGGGTTTCAAATCCGGGCACCACCACCATCAGTCAGTGGTCTTGGGTGAGTTTGCTTCATCTTTTGGTGCCATCTGTAAAACAGAGATATGACAGCAATACTTAATCTCATGTCGAAAACGTAAGTGGTGTTGCTGTGGAGTGATCTGGAGGGCTCAGCAGTGAATCACCCACCTGAAAGTAGAAACATCAGATTCTCAAGTCAAGTTCTGCTTCTGGCCACGGTAGACTGGCTTATACTGAGATCATTGTTTGAAGCTGGATTAAGATTTAGGAAGTCTTTTAAAGGCCCAGGAAAGCCAAAAGGTAGTAAGGACTGGAGGGGCCCAAGCTGTTGGAGAAAAGAAAAGCAATATTTTGTTGGAGTTTTTCTCTTAAGGCATTTTCTAGTTTATAGAAGACTGTATGGCCAGGGGATTGAGGCATCAAAATTATAATTTAGGGTTTAAAAGGGGAGGAGGTCCTGTTCAACCCCTCCAGCATTTAGCCAGGTGGCCCAAAGGGCTACATACCAGGAGAGTGGTTACATCAGGTTGAGAAAGACTGAAGGCCCCCAGGCCACACAGCCCCAGGTCGGGTTAGGGGGTGTGGCCCCTCTGGCTGCCTGTCTTTGGAGGAAGATGACATCACCCAGAGTCTCCTGCTGCAGTTTTGTCATAGCCAATGCGGGGCGTTCAAGAAAACAATTACCTGGGCTTCCAGATGAGACCAAATGGCCATCGAACAACGAAACAGACAACAGGAACACCCACAGGAGATCCAGATGTTGGAGCTCTCGGACATGAACTTCACAGGCTTTAACATGCTGCAGAAGGTAGAGAACAAGAGAACATCTTCCCGTGGCAAACTAGAATCCGTGGGAAAGAAGCGAGTGGAAATTCTAGAACTGAAAAGTTACAACAGCGGAAACCGGAACCTCAACAGATAGATGTAGCCACAGAGAAAACGCGTGCAGACGGGGCTGGTGAACGGGCTGACAGATCAGTAGGAGGATGCCCAGCCTGAAACAGATGGGGGAAGGGTGGGGAACACAGAAGAGAGTGTGATAGCCAAGTGAGACACTGTCAGACGGCGAGCCTGGGTGCAGTCAGGGTTCCAGGAAGAGAGGAGAGAGAAGAGGGGGTAAAGACAATGGCCAGAAATTGCTCCAAACTCACACAAGACAGCAAGCCACAGGGATCCCAAAAAATAGAGAAATATAAAGAAAATCCTACCTGGGCGCCTCAGAGTAGGACTGTGGAAACCCAAAGAGTCTTCCCTGTGAGGGAAAGCACAGGAGATTCCTGGACCCTCCAGCCACCCAGGGCCCCCAGACCCTTGTCCACTCTCTGCTCCCAAGAACCTGGCATCACTTGGGGGGAGGGGAGGGGAGGGGAAGGGAGGGCTGTCTCCGTCCCCTCCAGCAGAGGCATGGCCTGCAGCCTCAGCCTGAGACCTTCCCAGGGGCAGGAAGACCCTGCACTACTGAGTGCGCTGGAGCAGGGGTTCAAGGGGAGGTCTGGAGGTCTCACAGCCCACCCCGTCAGCTGTCTGTCTTTGCCAGGGTTTGGGGGTCTCTAACTGCCTGCCAGCTTGATATGGAGTCCCAGTAGAACCGCCAGCTCTCAGCGTGGTGACAGGGGGAGGGAACCCTGGAGTCCCAGCTTGGGACCAACCTGGGGGAGGTCCTCCAGGGCCACTGACCTGCTTGAGCCTAGCAGAGCCCCACCTTTGTCCGTAGTGAAGGAGCTGAGCCGCACCTCCCTGGCCCCGCACTCATCCTCACCCATGCAGCACGCGGCTTCCTCGGCCCTGGTGCGGTGCGGGCTTTGAAGGTTCCTCCACGCAGGGAGTGGGCAGCTTTGCTGCTGCCAAAGCGGTCCTGACCGACCTCCCAGGGCCAAAACTTCTCGATTCCCTTCTGTGTCAACCACAAGGATGAAGTTGACTTGTATTCAAGGTGGCGTTGTGGGTGACAACGCTGAGCACAGCATGTGGGGCCACTGGTCCTGGCCAGCCCCCTGTGCCTCACCCCACCCCCACCCCACCCCACCCAGGCCCCTTGCCTGCTGTCTGTTCACAAAGCTAACACAACTTACTAAGCATGATCTGGTCCTTTCGAGGGCCTTTGAGCTGCCATCTCATGTTACAGAAAGGAATTCTCATACAGAAGCCTGAATCCCTGCACTGGGATGACATTCCTCCGGCTTCTGAGGAAATGTGCAGCATTCTGCAGTCCAGGCATAGATCCCAGAACCAGGCGCCCCTGGAGAATCCTAGAAAGGAATTCTGGCGTCCAGTGGTGGGGCTTCACATCCAGGTTCCACAGCAGAGCCCTGGGCGGTGGAACGGACATAGGCTTGGCATCGAATAGAATGCCCAGTCCAGAAAGGGCCCCGGGGATCTTGGGTGTGCTGCAGCCCGGCACAGCCCCGCTGGGGACTGTCGGCTCCCACTGGACACCTGCAGCAGCGGGAGGTCCTCCCTCTCAAGGGCCACTCACTCAGGGCCTCGTCTGATGTACAAGAGCATTGATGTCACTGCTGTCCCTACCAGAGCCTGCTGAGGGCAGCAAGTCATTTAGGTCCTGGCCCACGATCCTGAGAAAACTACCTCTGCCCCGGGCTTGTTTCTTCACCTGATGGAGGAGGGGCTGGACCAGAGGATGTCCAAGGCCTCTTGCACTTGGGGAGCAGGGTTGGGGGGTGTTCTAAGTCCCAAAAGTGGCCACCTGCCCTCTAATTAGGACTACTGATGAGGATTCTCGTTTAATGAGCACCTGCTGAGCACTTACAGCCATTCACTTAACCCAGGAAGGCTGCCTGGAGGTGGAGGGACTGCAGCTATCTGGGAGGCCAGAGGAAGTGGGGAGGGAGAGAAGACTGCGGGAACAGGGGCTTTATGGACTGTGTGGGGAAGCCATGGGCAGAATCTCGCCATATGGAATGAGCTGTTGCTTCCTAGAGGCAGGGGGCTGGCCAAGATGAATGTAGCCACAGAAGTGAGTCTGGGGTTGGAGACTGAGTCGCCCCGCTGACTCCTCCCTCTTGCTGTTTGCCCACAGGACGACCCTGAACTTGGCGGCAGGAGGCCACTTGATGCGTGCCAGGAGGGCGCAGGCCAATGCCGCCCGCGGAGAAGAAGAGCACGGGGCCCAGGGCTCGGGCCCCCACGGGCCGCGCTCAGGGCCGGCTACCCGGCCTGCCTTCGC
Organism: Oryctolagus cuniculus; assembly: GCF_051225735.1. Lineage (NCBI taxonomy): Eukaryota > Metazoa > Chordata > Mammalia > Lagomorpha > Leporidae > Oryctolagus > Oryctolagus cuniculus. The sequence goes on from NC_142873.1 coordinate 126,973,528, forward strand.
CCGCACTGTGCTGCGCCTGCGGTCTGTGCGTGCTGCTGGCGGGCGTGAACGTGACGCTGGTGGGCGCCTTCGCCTCCTTCCTGCCCGGGCACAACGCGCCGCTCGTCGTGGGGCCGGTGCTGCTCGCGCTAGCGCTGGGCTTCTTCGCCGCCTGCTGCGTGTGTAGCCGCCGGGGCCCAGCGCCCCGTGCGCGCTCGGCGGCGGCCGCGGCGGACCTAGGCCGGGGCGGCGGCCGCGCCGGGCCGGTGGCGCTGGAGATGGAGAGCAGCGAGCGCACGGCGCAGGACACCACGGCCGTGCAGCTCAGCCCCGCCGTGTCGGCCGCGTCCTCCGGCCGCTCCAGCCCGGGCCCGGGCCCCTTCGCCCTGGACGCGCCGGCGCCTGCAGCCATCTGCGCGCCACGCACCGAAGGACTTCAACTCAACCTGCCCCGGGAGCGGGCCGCCCCCTAGCGGACCGGGCCCCCGGCCGGACTCCTCTGCCCGGCTGCTCTCCGTTTAGTGCTGTTTAAGCACTTACAAGAAAATGTTTTTCAGAAGGGCACAGGTGGCCTCCTCTGTCCCGTCTCCGGACCTTCAGCAGGGGACAACGTGGTGATGGCGGAAGGACTCGCGTCCCTAAACAGGAAGCGAAGCCTTGGTCCCTATGTGGGGCTTTTGGGCCCTACTTCACCTCGTCCCCCTGACGATGCAAATGAGTCCCTGAACCCTGAAACTCTGACTTCAGCCCCTCCCCCCATGGCATTTGGGCACTGAACCAAGACGCCTTCATGCCAAGGGAGTGGGAGGGAGAGGGAGAGGAGGGAGGAAGGTCAGCCAGGGCTGTACCTGTCCCTGCAAACCGTGACAACGCCCTCGCCTGCCCCTGCCACCCGTGTCTGTCACAGCATGGGATTGGGATTATCAAGGGCGGTTCTGGCTTGTGCCAGTATGGTCCGTAGGCTGGAGCTGCATTGAGAGCACACCCTCCCCTCTCTCTGACTCGGGGAGCAGGGCTGGGGGGTTCCTACAACCCTGAAGGTCTCTGCGCAACCCTCACTGTCCACCCGCGGCGACCAGGCCACACCATCCGTTCTCCCGGTGCCTCCTCAATAAAGCACCCTTGGAGTCTGTGTTCTGCAAGCCTCTGCCTGAGCATCCTGGGTTCTGGGCTCGCTCCCACCTGTGGCCAGTGGCTTCAGTGTCCTAGCACCGCACTAGCTGGAGACCCAGCAGGGGAGAGCAGTGGGTGACTGTGGGCACAGGTTCGGTGGCTAGGGTGGGGGCAAGGTGAAGAGAGAAATGCGACTGTGGGTGCAAGTCCTGGCTCAGGTGTGAGGTTTGGGTAACACTGGCCTCACACATGTAGGGGAGTGGGAGGTGGCTGTGGTTGTGGTGGAGGACATTGGCTCCCAACAGGGATGATAAGGGGACAAAGGCTCCCCAGGGCTGTGCAAAGGCCAATCCCTTCTTCCGGCCTGACTGGACATGGCCCAGCCTATGGTCTGTCCAGGAAGCTGAGGGCATCTGGTGGAGAATAGGGACCACATTGGGGGGGGGGGTGGTTTCCAGGCGCTGCAACGTAGCAGGTAAAGTCACCATCTGCAGAGCTGGCATCCCATGTAGGCGCTGGTTCGAGTCCCAGCTGCTCCAGTTCCTATCCAGCTCCCTGCTAGGGCCTGAGAAAGCAGTGGGAGATGGCCCAAGAGTTTGGGCCTCTGCACCCATATGGGAGACCTGGAAGAAGCTCTTAGCTCCTGGCTTTGGCACAGCTCTGGCAGTTGCAGACATCTGGGGAGTGAACCAGCAGATGGAAGACCTCTCTCTCTCTCTCTCTCTCTCGGCCTCGGCCTCTCTCTAATTCTGCTTTTCAAATAAATAAATAAATCTTTAGTTAAAAAAAAAAAAAAGAAGCAGCAGAAGAAGGAACAAGGGGACAGGGGACCAGGAAAAGGTCCTGCAACTCTGGCCCACCCCTCCTGTCCCTGCAGGGACCCAGGCCAGCGCGAGGGTAGCACGCATTGCAATACCTGCTGGGGACCATGACTCCCCAGCTTCACCGCCTCCCCAAGATGGGCCCTGCTGCTCTTCTGCCATGGCCCAGGCACTTCCCACCAGCCCCAGAGTTCTGTCTTCCCTCAGCTGACCCCGTCTCTACCCCTCCCCTTGAGCCGCAGGAGAGACCGAGCAGGTCAACTCTATTGATTGTTGCGGGTCAGTGGGCACTAACCACTGAAGCACCCAGCCCCGGAGGTGACAGCCTCTTCTCAGAACACTGCCCCTGCCCCACCTTGCATGCGCGTGTGCACTGTGCTTGTGTGTGTGTGCACACGTGCGTGAGGAAGGCCACCCCCCAGCTCCAGGCCTCTCTTCTGGTTCACTGGTCTGCACCCTCCAATGCCACCTGCTGCCCTGGTGGAGCAGAAGGTGAGGGGGCCACTTCAGATACTGCCCTGGGTGTGGCCTGGACCACCTTTTCAGGACAGGCTGGGATCCCCCTGCAATGCTCATCCAGCCCCTGTCCTGCCTGCCGGCCCTGCCGGGAGCTACACTCCCAGGCTCCTTCTTGGCTCCACAGGAGGACTGCTAGAGCCTGTCCTGGGAGCCTGGGGCTGGGGAGTAAGAGAGAGCATAGGACAGGGGCGCAGGGCAGAGGCCCCAGGCCCAAGCAACGGCATGAGTGGAACAGGGACGGCAGTGGCGCCAGTGTTGTAGCACAATGGGTTAGCAGCTCATGTCAGAGGGCCGGTTCCAGTCCCTGCCGCTCTGCTGATCCAGCTCCCTGCTAATCTGCCTGGGAAGGGGGATACAGCAGCAGAGGGCCCAGGTGCTTGGGCCCCTGCACTCACGTGGGAGACCCTAATGGAGTTCCTGGTTCCTGGCTTCAATGTGGCTGTTGCAACCATTCAGGGAGAATGAAAAATCTCTCTCTCTCTCCATCTCCAATCTCTCTCCCCCCCTTTCCCTCTCCCTCTTCTTCCCCTTCTCTCTCTTCCTCTCCCCCTTCTTCCCCTTCTCTCTCTTCCTCTCCCCATCTCTCCTGTCTCTGTCACTCTGCCTTTCAAAAAATGAATAAATTTTAAAACAACAACAACAACAACCCAATGGGGTGGAGCAGCAGCGCTGGCTCTGAACCCTTCCACTGCCACTGCAGCTGACAACCACCACCCACCATCGTCTCCTCTGGGTGCCCGGCACAGACACCAGGGGAGACTGCACACCCCTGCCCCGGGGCCTCCACTCTTCAGGCCTGCCACACCCACACCCACAGTGAGGCTGGAGGGTGTGCTTGGTCCCCACTTCCTGGCAGGTACACCCCCCCCATACACACAGGTTCCAGGCCAGTTTCTGTTGAAGAAGAGCACATGATCCCAATGGGGCAGGGTCACCAGGTCCTTGACCTTGAGAGATTTTTTTTTTTTTGACAGGCAGAGTGGACAGTGAGAGAGAGAGACAGAGAGAAAGGTCCTCCCCTGCCGTTGGCTCACCCTCCAATGGCCGCCGCGGCCGGCGCGCTGCGGCCAGCGCACCGCGCTGATCCGGTGGCAGGAGCCAGGAGCCAGGTGCTTCTCCTGGTCTCCCATGGGGCGCAGGGTCCAAGCACCTGGGCCATCCTCCACTGCACTCCCTGGCCACAGCAGAGGGCTGGCCTGGAAGAGGGGCAACTGGGACAGAATCCAGCGCCCTGACCGGGACTAGAACCCGGTGTGCCGGCGCCGCTAGGCGGAGGATTAGCCTAGTGAGCAGCGGCGCCGGCCCGACCTTGAGAGATTTGAGCAGGGGTGCTGCACAGGGGCTGTGCTGAAGGCTGAAGCCTCCCACTCCCACCTCTGCCCCCAAGAGACCCTGTGCTTAGAGGTCTGGGGGGCTGCGTGGAGGACCCAGAGCTGCCCCTCTGGAATGAGGCCTGGGGAGCTCTGGGGCACACAGGGAGCCCCGCCTCCTGGAGGGAGCCAGGAGCTGGGGTCCCCCCTTCTCGCTAGGAAAAATGAGGCCAGCCACTCAGAACCAGGATTTACTCATTGCTTCAAATAGTCCCTGAGCCCGGCTGTGTTCTCCTGGCACTCCTGTTCTACAGAAGGAGACCAAACATTAACCAGAAATCGCAGCGGCGAGGTGTGGCAGAGGGACTTGTTGGAGGCTCAGCAAGGTCCCAGAGAGTGACATTTAAGCTGAGCTCCAACCGAAGGAAGTCCGGAGCAAGCCGTGCAAAAAGCCCTCAGGTTAGCATGAACTTGGCCTGTGTGCATCAGAAGAGAAGCGCTGGGGAGAGCACGGGGTGGGGGGTGAAGCGGAGAGGAGGGAAGGGCACCGTTCAGTCCGGGGAAAGCTCTGTAAGCCAGGGCCAGGAGGTGGCTTCTCCTCGGTGAGATGGGAGCCACTGGGCACTTTCAAGCAGGGAGGCGACGTGATCTGATTTATGACTGTAAAAGTGGCTCCGCCTGCTGTGTGGAACTAGCATATTGAGGGGCAAGAGGGAAGCAAGGAGTGGGTTAGGAGTTTATTGCACACAGACGTGCTGTGGGCTGGGGCTGCAGCGCTGGCTGCACAGTGGACAGAGGCCCCACCTGTTTCTGGGTGGCTCAGACAGGTCTCCCTTTGGGGGAGTGAAAGAGAAGACCATAAAGGGGCGTTGCGGGATTCTGGTTTGAGCACCTGGCCGTCTGGTGGAGGACCAGGCTGGGAGGAAACCTGAGGGCAGGAATAGGGTGGGGGCCTGTTAGTCCTGCTGGAACCCCGGCCCATGAGCCAGAGGAAGGGAGCCTTGGGGTTCAGAAGCCTTGGGCATATGGGTGGCCGTTGGGCCATGAGGCCAGGTGAGGCATGCGTGGAGAGATGAAGGCTGGGAACCCGCAGCCTGCAGTGAGCTACCCCCTGAAGCTGGGGGGAGGGGTGAATCCCACCCACGTCCTCCCTGGGGAGGGCTGTGGCTGGGGGTTGGGGATTAGGGAGAAATGGGTGAAATGTGAGCTCCAAGACTTCTGTCTGGTTCACTGCCGTACCCTCCATGCCTACCTGGCACAAGGCAGGTGCCCTATAGACATTTGTAGGATGAGTGACTGAGTAGAAGGTGTGAATCTCATCACAGGCTGAGACTCCAGGGCTCCAATAATCGGGATTTAGCACAATCCCTGACCAGGAAGGTGGGAGGGAGGAAGGCTCCACACGTGCTCAGTCTCCTGCTTCTCCACGGGAGAGGGTGGGATGGGAATGTAGAGCAGCTAGCTGGGCATCCATGGACCCGCCTCAGGGCCAGGCTCCCAAAGTCACCTGGCCAGATAGAAGGCCCACACCTGAGGGAACCGGCACTGCTGGGGACTGCCACCAGAGGGCACCCTGGGCACATGACAGGGGGAGAAAGGCCCTGCAGCCCAGGCAGATGCACAATTTCGCATTTTTTTCTGAGGAATAAGGGCAGCAAGGGAGTGAAGGGGGAGCCCCTCAAGTTTACTAAAGTGACTCATCCAACCCTGGGCCTTGAAATAATAGAGATCCTAAAGCTGCACATAAACTAAGCCTTTATCAAGGACACAGGTAGGTCTTGAGTCTGGTCATTGACTGAGCCCTGATCACAGACTGAGCCCTCACGCTGGTCCATCCTGAGTTCTTGATCAGAGGCTGAATTTGAGCCTGGGCTCCCTCTGAGCTCTGACCCGGATCTATGGACTAAACCTTGACCTTTAGTACATATTAAACCCTGTCCTGGGCCAGCGCCGTGGCTCACTAGGCTAATCCTCCGCCTTGCAGCGCCGGCACACCAGGTTCTAGTCCCCTCTTCCAGGCCAGCTCTCTGTTGTGGCCAGGGAGTGCAGTGGAGGATGGCCCAAGTGCTTGGGCCCTGCACCCCATGGGAGACCAGGATAAGTACCTGGCTCCTGCCATCGGATCAGCGCGGTGCGCTGGCCGCAGCGCACCGGCCGCGGCAGCCATTGGAGGGTGAACCAATGGCAAAAGGAAGACCTTTCTCTCTGTCTCTCTTGTCCACTCTGCCTGTCAAAAAATAATAATAATAATAATAAATAAATAAACCCTGTCCTGGACACAGACTGAGCCGTGATCATGGTTACACATTAGCCCTCATTCTGGTCACAGATTGAGCTCCACTCTTGGGAACAGACAGCCCTGAGCCTGTCCATACGTAGAGCCCTGACTCTGATAACACCTTGAGCCTGACCCTAGTCCTGGAATCTGGTCTTATTCCAAATTCTGACCCTGGACAAAGTCTTAGCATGAACACAGACTGAGCCTCGATCCCTAAGACTTGCTATGTGTGCGCACATGGACATAAGGACCTTCCAGCTGGGGCTCTCGCGTCAGGCCAAGCTTCACCCCAGAAGGAAGTAACTCCTGGAACCACTTGGGTGCAGGGAGAGAAGCCATTCCAGTTCTCTGTAAGGTCCAGAAACTCCTGGACATTGAGCCTGGGAGGCCGGGCACAGAGAGACCAGTTCTAGGCTATCCAGGATGCACAGGAGGAGGGCAGCTGGGAGATGAGGCCTGCCTGGCTCTACTGTAGGGCGCCCCCAGCCGGGGTTGGGGTGGGTCGCACGTGCACAGCAGCCTCCGCTGGCGCCCTGGACCGCTCCTGTCTCCTCTCTGCGCTGTGCCCCAGCCCTTCCTACCTTCCAGGGAGGATGTGAGGAGAAGGTGACGCACCCTGTGCAGAGAGTAGGCCCAGGCCAGGACTGAGAGCCCCGCCGCCTCACCCTGTGCCCTGTGCCCCGCGCCCTGGGAGCTCACTCGGGTCACTCCAAACAGGCCAGAAACAGTGAGTGACGCCTCAGGGTGGCAGCGGCCGCATCCCAGGAGCCCCCCCTACCCCGAGGCCCCCAACACACGTGCCCCGACCCAGGTCTGTGCTCCCGGGGTCCCCCGCAAGCCCCGCCCCGGGCTCCAGGCTCCGGGCTCCGGGCTCCGGGCTCCCGTCGGGGCGGTGCTGAGGCGGGGGAGGGGGCGGCTCGAGTCAAAAACGCTGACGCCGGAGACAATGAGCTCTCGCGGGCTGAGGCAACTCATTTGGTCGCGGCCACGCTTTATTAAATTCTCATAAACCTGTCAGGGAGGAGCGGGCTCGCTTCAGTTTACCTCATTAGCCCGACACAGCGACGGCGGGGGCGGCCGAGGGGGGCGGCGGCGAGGGGCGGCCGGGGGAGGCACTGAGAACGGAGCCAGCCGCGAAGATAATTGAATTAAGTGGCTTTTGTTAATGGTTTTTAAGACTTCGAAGTGTAAATAACATTTAGGGGCTTTCTTTTAATGGGGCTGGGGTTTTAGAGACCCAGGGAGCTTAGAAGAGGCCCAGCCCCGGGGAGCTGCCCCCGCCTGAGGGAGGGAGGAGGGCACGCCGGGGACCCACGCAGGTGAGCCACGCAGGGACAGAGAGGGGACCGCAGGACGCGGGGGCTCAGCAGGCGCAGATGACCAGGGGCCTCAGGAGCAGCTTGGCCCCATGAGAGGCCGGCGGGTTGGAGGAGGTAGTGAGCGAAACGCGGGGAGGCTGTGATTTGGGGTTCCCCGCCTGCCTGCAGGCCCCAGGCTTCCCGACTGAGCTGAGCTGCACGAGGAACCTGCTCACTTCCCTGGGGGCCGCGAGGGCCCCGGAACACGGACAGAGTTGACTCAGGATGCAGCTTCCCCAGTCTCAGCGTCTGCTCCCTACAGACCCAGGAGTTGGTTGGGTGAAGGCAAAGGGCTCTGGGCTGGGTCCCCCGGGGCTGGAGGTGAGGGGGGCGGGGCTGGCCCGGAGCCAGCCGGCGAAGGGTTAAGGCGTTAATCGCCCTGCGTGTGACAAAGGGAAGTGGGTTTTCTGATCCAGAAAGGATCAGTCCCCGGGACGCCCCATCAGGCCCTTCAGCGTGAAATTACACCCCAGCAGGGTGCTCCCCTCCCCCACCACACTCTCCGCCTTGGCCTGGCACAGGATTAGGGCCTGGAGTCATCAGCTTAATGGACCCCACCTCCTCTCTGGTCCCTTCTCCCCGTGGAGCCTGGGCCAACCTCTCTGCTCACTGCCTGTCCACCCGGCTGCCTGCCCACCTGCCCAGTCACCTCTGGTCTGGTCATCCTACCTGTCTCTGGCTGAGCTCTGGCCCAGCCATGCACCGAGCCCTGGATGGGTTTCTTCATAGTCTTTGCTGAGCACCCAACGTGTACTGTTAGTACTTCGCTGCTCATCACCCATCTGCGTGTGCTCTGGGGTGGGAGGGCTGAGAGGGGGAAGCTAACCTTGGCCAGGACTGAGAGGGACCGGGAGAGACGGAGAGATGGGGGCGGTGGTCCGACCTCTGCTTCACCTCTCAGGGGTGCCGGAGTGGAGTGAGCAGGTCAGGGAAGGGAGAGGCCTTAACGCACACAGGAAGTGCTCACTTGCCACCGGCAACCCCTCCGCACCCTACTTGCTCAGGCCCCTGCTGGCCTTTGCCATTGGAGCGTCTCTGAGCCCCATCTGCACCCACAGCAGAGTCCCCCGCATGGGAAGGGGTTCTGGGTGGAACAGACAAGGAAACTGGGGGTGCTTATTGCAAGGAAAACTCAACAAGACCCTCAGAAACCAAGGCCGCCCACCCCATCCACGCTGTACGCGGGAGGCAGAGGCCCAGGGAAAGCCAGGGCTGACCCAAGGCCACACTGCACAGCCATAGCAGATCCCCTGAGGTCTCAGCAGGACTTCTCCCTCGCGCCGCCCTGTCAACTTAGTTCAACACGCTTGGCATTGGGTGAACATGAACTGTGAGCCAGGCTCTGTGCCATGCCAAGTCCTGCTCCGTCTGGTAGTGAATAAGAACTGTACCTGGTGGCCAAGGGGAGTCAGGATAGGGAGGCAACCTTTCCCTCCCCTGGGGTAATCAGGAAGGCTTCCTGGAGGGGGTGGTATGTGAGTGGGCTCCGAGGAGTGAAGAGGCTTTCCCCAGGAGGAAGGGTTAGCAGGTGGGAAAGGGCTCCGTGGGTGTGACGCTCCACGCACACCCAGAACAGTGTCAACAGACAGGCTCTGTGTGGCCCGTGTCGGGCCTGGCCCGAGAGGAGGCTGCTGGGCGGCAGGTTTCAGTGCAATAAGTAGAACTTCCCAGCAGTCAGACCTGGAGCAGCCGCCCTGGCAGGTGTGAGCTCCCTGCCCCTTTGGAGTGTGGATTGGGGGAGCGGGGTGTCGGGGTCTCCTGCACGGGGTGGAGGATGAACTAGAGACCCCGAGGACGTCTGTTCCGAGGGTCTGAAGCAGGCATCCCGACACCAGCAGGACGACTGGTACCCCCCGCCCCTGTCCCCACCAAGCCCATTGCCCTGGGCTCACAGGGGCAATGCGGAGAGGCAGGTGCAGTGACAGATGCTGCCGGAATGCGGTAGCTTCTCCCCAGCCCAGTCTGGGGACTGAAGTCAAGGTCGGAGTCCAATCCCAACGACAAATGTCGAGGCCCCAGAGAGAGACTTCTCCAACAGCCCCCAGTCTGAGAGGCAGCTTGGGGCTTGCCAGCCACGTGGGCTTGCTCTAGGTGGCTTCACAAGGGCAGACTGAAGAGACAGGCCTCTCCGGCCGCCTTGTGGGCTCTGCCTTCCGCAGGGAGAGGCCTCGGAGCCGGAAGCCGGAAACCGGGAGCTGGGAGCTGGGGGCAGGCTCTGACCTCTCTGGGAGAGTGGGGACCCCTTCATCTGGGCCCTGCTGTCCAGCGAACGCCTCTGCTGACCTGGATTGTTCCTGAAGCTCTGGGGCACCTGTTTCCTGAAGTTCTCTCCTACAGAAGGACCTTCTCTTTAAAAAAAAAAAAATATTGACTTATTTATTTGAAAGGCAGAGTAAGAAAGTGAGAGATGGGGTGGGTGCTGTGGCGTGGCGGGTTAAAGCCCTGGCCTGAAGCGCCAGCATCCCACATGGGTGCTGGTTCTAGTCCCAACTGCTCCTCTTCTGATCCAGCTCTCTGCTATGGCTGGGAAAGCAGTAGAAGATGGCCCAAGTCCTTGGGCCCCTGCACCCATGTGGGAGACCTGGAAGAAGCTCCTGGCTCCTGGCTTCGGATTGGTGCAGCTCCAGCTGTTGCGGCCATCTGGGGAGTGAACCAAAAGATGGAAGACCTCTCTCTCTGTCTCTACCTCCCTCTATAACTCTGATTTTAAAAAAAAGAAAAAGAAAAAGAAAAGAAAAGTGAAAAAGAGCCACTGGTTCACGGCCCAATGGCCTACAGCAGCCAGGACTGAGCCAGGCCAAAGCCATGAAGCAAGAACCTCATGTGGGTGACGGGGTTCCCAAGTACTTGGGCCATCATCTGCTGCCTTCCCAGGCACTTTGGCGGGGAGCTGGCGCAGAAGCGGAGGAGCTGGGACTTGAACCAGTGCTGCGGTACTGGATTATGGTGTCGCAAGCAGCAGCGTCACCTGCTCTGCCACAATGCTGGCCCCACTAGGAGAGTCTTAAGGTCCTGGCAGCCCAGCGCGTGCAGTGTGGAAGGCAGGGATTGGGTCGGGTGCCTCTGTAGGCCCCAGGCTCTAGGTGTGTCAGCCGGCTCAGGTGGCCGCCGCAACAAAGAGCCGCTTTGTGTGCCGGTGCCCGCACTCACAGGCAGCCGCACACGCCCCACGCAGGCTCTTTCCAAGAACAGCTCTTCAAGCCTGCCTGCCAGGATAAAGGAGCCACCAGCGCTCAGTCCCCAGGAGGAAATATCGCTCCCGCAGCCTGCGTTGTTCAAAGGGCTTTGCGAAATCCCCAGACTGCTCCTGGAAAGGGGCCCAGGCCGAGGTGGTGTTGTTCCTGCCGCTGGAGACCTGGGCGAGCACTGCACAGCCTCCCTGGCCTGGAAGAGGCAGGAGAAGCCCGGGGGCCAGGCTCGAAGGTGCTGGTGGCGGCGGCGGCAGCAGCAGCAGCAGCAGCTTAATGCTTCCCTGCCATCATCAACTAGATTCCCACAAGCCTGGCAGTAGGCACAGATCTCCCCATTTTACAGATGGTGAAACAGAGGTTGGACCACAATGAGTTGATGCTAGGAATGAAACTGACTTCTCTGAGCCAGCCCCGCCCCAGATTAAGTCCTGCCCTGGCCCCATTCTGAGTTCCAAGTTGATCGCTAATTGGGCTGATTGCCTAGACGGCTCCCTGCCCCTGCCTTGGTTGCCACTTCTGTTAGCTGTAGGCCCTCTGAGGTCAGAGTCACCGTGGCTCACCGCCCCCCGCCATGTTACCCTTGACAACTGCCTTTTATCCATGAGACTAGACACAGGGTTGAGACTGGGGGGAGGGGGGCTTAGTTTATTTTTGTTTGCCAGTAATTGCTTAATAGCAGCCAGAATACAAGCATTTATCGAGCACTTGCTAAATACCAACATTTTTACAATTTATTTACTTGAGAGGCAGAGACTCAGACAGAGACAGGCAGATGACAGAGATCTCATCCATAGGTTTACTCCCCAAATGCTGGCCGACAACCACCGGCCTGGGGCAAGCCAAAGCCAGGAGCTGGGAAGTCACTGTGGTCTCCAACATGGGTGGCAGGGACCCAACCACCTGAGCCATCATCCGCCGTCTCCCAGGGTGCATAGCCAGAATGAGGGGCCAGAGCCGGGGCTTGAACCCCGGCACTCCAGTGTCACAAGTGGGCATCCTGATTGGTTTCTTAAGCGCTAGGCCAACCACCTGCCCAAATGCCAAGCTCTGTGTTTGGTGCTTTCCAACTGTGCTCCCGAAGAATCCTAACGGAGGCATTTCAACGGCCCGCTGTGCAGATGAGGACAGCCAGGGGGAGGTGTGTAGAAGATAATGCGTGGGGCTGGCACTGTGGTATAGTGGGTAAAGCCGCCACCTGCAGTGCTGGCATCCCATTTGGGTGCCAGTTCGAGTCCCGGCTGCTTCACTTCCAATCCAGCTCTCTGCTATGGCCTGGGAAAGCAGTGGAAGATGGCCGAAGTCCTTGGGCCCCTGCACCCATGTGGGAGCCCAGGAAGAAGCTTCTGGCTCCTGGCTTCAGATTGGCGAAGCTCTGGCCATTGCAGCCAACTGGGAAGTGAACCAGCAGATGGAAGATTCTCTCTCCCTCTGCCTCTCTGCCTCTGCCTCTCTATAACTCTGCCTTTCAAATAATCAAATTAAAAAAAAAAAAAAAAAGACAGTGCGCCTCTGTTGTGCTCCTACCCATCTCACTCAGCTGTGCAGAGCAGGCTGCAGGGGGGCCTCAGCTGGAGGAGGAGGAAGAGGCAGAGGAAGGAGAACCGAGGGCTTTCTGGAGACCCCAGATTTCGCAAGTCATGGAGGGCTGGTGAGTCAGCCCAGGGAGACTGATGAGGGAGTACGACCGGCTATGGAATTTGAGGGGTCCGGTTCAAAGTGGAAGTGCAGGGGCTGGCACTGTGGTGTAGTGGGCTAAGCCTCCCCCTGCGGAGCCGGCATCCCATGTGGGCACCGGTTCGAGTCCCGGCTGCTCCTCTTCTGATCCAGCTCTCTGCTATGGCCTGGGAAAGCAGTGGAAGATGGCCCAAGTCCTCAGGCTCCTGCACCCGTGTGGGATACCCGGAAGAAGCTCCAGCCATGTGGCCATTTAGGGAGTGAACCAGGAATGGAAGACCTCTCTCTGTCTCTCCATCTCTCTGTAACTCTACCTCTCAAACAGATAAATAAAATCTTTTTTAAAAGAAGTGGAAATGCAGGACCCCTTGTTAAACAATTAAGGATCTCAAGACGGCACCATCAGAGCATTACGGGACACACAGGCCACAGGCCCAAGAAGGTGCCCTGGCAGGGAGGAGGCTGCGAGGAGGCGAGCTTCAGGCGCCCCTCGGAAGGGACGCACAAGTCCGTGGAGGCGGGCGTCTGGCAGCAGGACGGGCACTGGACTCTGCTGTGGGCATTTGAGGCAGTGTGGCTCTGGAGAGCTGTCTGACTGAGATGGAGTTGATGCCACGCTCAGCCTTGGGCGGGCTGCCCAGAGCAGGAGCAGGCAGGAAGGAAAGCATGGCCGGGGTGGGGCGGGGTACGGAGCATCTGGGGACAGACCCAGACCCAATGTGTGGTGGTTTGTGAGGGTGCGTGTGCCTTGGTGGAGGGACAGGGAGACAGTGTGTGGTCCCAGGCAGAAGCCAGCAAGTCCCCTGTGTAGGAGAGAAGAGTATGTTTGTGTCTGATGACTGTGGCCATGCGAGTGCCTGTGAGTGTGTGTGTGTATGTGTCTTATGACCATGGCCATGTGTGTGAGTGCATGTGCACATGTGAGCACTTGCATGTGTTCTAGCATGTGAGTGTGTGTGGGTGTGAGTGCATGTGTGTGTGTGACTGTGGCCATGTGTGTGTACCTGCATATGTGTGCATATCCCCACCAGCCCTCCTGGTGTCAGAGACTCTCAGGTAAAGAGGTCCCCAAATTGACCCAGGTCCCCTGTCAGAGGCACATTTCTGCTCACTGTAGGGTGAGAGCCACAGAGGCCTCCTGGGCTGCTGGGGTGACCCTGGGCCAGCGGTGTCAGGTTCCCGGCAGAGCCCTCCCTCTGCAGCCCTCTGAGAGCCTTTGTTGGGAGTTCAGACAAACTTGTCAGGGGGCGGGCAGGAGGCCGCCTCCTAATCGGCTTTCTCAGAAGCAAAAGGAGAGACTGGTGGGTAGGGGCTCAGGCCGGGGCGGGGGGGGGGGGGCAGTTCAGTGGGAAAGAGATAGGGGCCCAGCCTTGAGAGAGGTCTAGCCCCCCCACCCTCTCAGCAGGTGCCCTCCGCAAGGGCCCATTACCAACCAGGGCCCTGAGCTGCAAGAACACTGAGACCAAGGCTGAAGAAAAGGGGGATTGGGGAGGGGGTTCAGGGAGCCCCACCTTCCCCGTCCTGTCCTTCATGGGCACTGACTGCACCCCGGGCTCTCAACCACTCCGTTTCTGGGCCTCCCTCCAGGCTGCTTCTCTCCACCCCATCTGGGCCTCTAAGCGATAGGCAGGCTGCGAGAGTTGACGAATCCCATCCAGCAGAAGAAAAAAGGGAGGGGCATCGGCAGACCCCTCCCCGTGCCCCATGTCGCAGCTCTCCTCTGCACCGAGCACCACAGTGAAGGCTGGGGGTCCCAGTGGGCCAGGCTCACTCCTTGGCTGGCTCATTGCTAGCTGTGTGGTCCTGGACAAGTCATTTGCCTACTCTGTGCCCCAGTTTCCTCATCCGTAAATTGTGGAAAACAATAACACCTGCCCCCCAGACTTGTTGAGGAGTAAGTGGCTCCTCGTTGTAGGGAAAGGGCAATGTGTCTGTCAGCAGCAGAGACCGCCCAACCTCTCCCCTGAAACAGGGCGGCCCCTCGGATGCAGCGGATAAGCCCCCCACCCCACCCCCCCGCTCTCCCCATCCTCCCTGGTGCCAACCCAGAGACTCCACTTTTGCCCCCTGCCATCCTGCGGTCGCCATGGTGATTTTACCTCCTGAATCTCTCTTCGATCCCTCCCACCCCTTCTCCCCTCTCCCTTCCCCCCAGTCCAGATCGAAGCCACTGCCACCGTGGTCTCCATGGGGCAGGACAGCAGCCTCCCCGCTGGTCTCCCTGCCTCCAGCTCTTCTCAGGAACCACCACCCAGCGAAGGGGTGTGTGCTTGGGGCGGCCAGTGGGTGTCACTCAAAGACAAATCTGACCACCTGACTCTCCTGCTGGGAGTGGCTTCCAAGCCCCCACAGCCCTGGCCCCTGGGTTTGAGTTCAAGCCTGGGTCCATCTCATCTGCTGATAACCCGCCTACACCTCCATGCATACAGTTAGACCCCACTCCCCCCCCCCCAAGCCAGCTCAGCACTGCAGCTTCCCGTGAGCTGTGCCTCTCCCAGGGCGCCCTTCCACTCGCCTGCCCTGGTGAGCCCTGGACCAAGGGCACTCAGGTCAAAAGCCTCCTCCCTCAGTGCCTTTCTGACCCCTCCCCCAGATTGAGCTAAGACCTCTGTTCTGGCTCCCACCACTTTCTGTTGTGAACCCAAGTCATCCTATGTCACAGCTGAGAACAGGGGCCACGCTTTCCTTGCTTGCTTCTGTGTTTCCAGCACCAGCAAGGGCTAGGCATACAGCAGGTGCTCAGTCTGTGCTGAATGAATGAGGGACTTGACTTTCCAAGTTGCCCTCCAAGTAACTCGGGGCTGAAAATCAAAGAAGGCACTCAGGTTGGGGGCCGGCGCTATGGCGAAGTGGGTTAACGCCCTGGCCTGAAGCGCCAGCATCCCATATGGGCGCCGATTCTAGTCCCAGCTGCTCCTCTTCCGATCCAGCTCTTTGCTATGGCCTGGGAAAGCAGTAGAAGATGGCCCAAGTCCTTGGGCCCCTGCACCCATGTGGGAGGCCGGGAAGAAGCTCCTGGCTCCTGGCTTCAGACTGGCCAACTGGGGAGTGAGTGAATCAGCGGATGGAAGACCTCTGTCTCTGTCTTTGCCTCTCCTCTCTCTGTGTAACTCTAACTTTCAAATAAATAAATAAATCTTTAAAAAAAGAAAAAAAGAAGGCACTCAGGGAGCGCTGGGAATCCTAGGGTGGCTCTGGGCGGGCTGGGAGCCTCGGAGGTCGGGGCAGACATTTGATCTCTCGGCCCCTCCCAAGGAGGCGGGGATGCGAGGTGAAGGGGGTTGCTCCCCACCCTAATCCTCAGCCCCCACCTCCCTGGAGTGAGGAATGCGTCTCCCGGGGTCTGGGGCTGCCCTGGGAAGCCTGGCAGGCAGCTCCCAGCACGCTTCTCAGTGCTCACTCCTCGGGCCTGCTGGGGTGCTCGGGCTGAGGGGACCCTCAGCGCTCCCCAAGCCTCTGCAGACTAGAACTCCGGGGAGGGAGGGCGGAGCCTGGGCAGCGAGGGTTGAGACGGTTGAGCAGCGGGGATCCGCCCTTCTTCCAGATTTCACAGCAAGAACTTCTGAATGGCGCATTTTCCTGCAGTCACTGCCTGCCTATCCGCTCAGTCCCCCGGTCTCGCCGGCATGCCCGTGTGTATGCACTCACTCACACGAAGGCCGGCGGCAGCCACGCAGGAACCCATGGCACCGGTTTCCCAGGTTCCCACGGCCACGTACACACTTAGGACAACGTGCGCACGCATCCGTCCCACCAGAACAGAAATCCCTTCTTCGTCTGCTTGCTCACCTCCGAGGACAGAGCTCCCTCCCGGCAGGCCCCGTATTCCCCTCCCTCTCACTCCCTTTTGGCCCTGGCTTACCTGTGGTGCCTCACAGCATCCCCTGCCCTCTCCATCCTGCAGAGCCCCTACCCCACACCCGGAATACTCCCCCCACCCCCCGCCGTGTCCCCTGCGCCACCGGGCTGTGCTGCCTGTGCCTGGGTGGGGTCCAAACAGCCAAGAGAAGATGGGCCCTCCCCTGCCACCCCCTGTCCCCACTGGCACCCCAGACTGCTGATGGAGAGAGCAGCAAGGCCAGTGGGTGTGGCCAACCACCAGGCAGGCCTGTCTCCCTGCCATTGGCCAGGCACTCGGAAGGCAATGAACAGGCCTCGTGCTGCAGCCTCTCTGGGAATGAACACGGACCGAGGGCTGTGCTGCTGGGTTCCTTTTTATTAGCCAAGTAGGACAGAGAACAGGTCACGACGTCACAGAAAGTAAGACCAACGGACGGACAGATACACGTACGGCGTGTCATGCTGCACCACGCCGGGGCGGGGCAGGAGGGGGCACCGCGAGTCTGGTTATTTCAACTAACAGAATAAATAAATACAGCACACAGTGGTTCCACCACAGGCTGGCACGACCTCTAAGCACAAACGGTCACAAAACAGCTGGCTTGGAAAGCAGTCCGTATAGCCCGCCAGCCCGGGAATGGAGGAGGGCGCCCAGGCCCCCAGCCATGCTCTGGGAGGGGTGAGGAAGCAGAGGCAGGGAGGCTGCAAGTTGGAGAGAGAGGTGAGGCAGGAGGAAGGGACAGCTGGAGCCTGGGGTGGCCCGCAGGCAGGGAGGGGCTCCAGCTTCAGTGGCGGGGGTGGGGGCACACTCAAGCCTGTGACCCCAGACCCTGCTAGGACACACACCGTGCTACCAACAAGCGTGCCCTCCCCTTGCTCTCTAGTGCTTCCAGCAGCAGAGGCTGGTGCCATGAGCTAGCCTGGGATCGGTCCAGGGGCAGGAGCCACTCTTACCTTCCCTGCCTTCTCATGCCTTGTGGATTGCAGTGAAACCAATAGGAGGAATGTTAAAGATCCGGGGACAGCTGGGTGAGCCTCAGGTAGGCCTGGCTCCTGCCGTGCCAGAACATGGCTCCAGGGTGGACTTAGGAGGTCAAGGAAGACTTCCTGGAGGAGGTGATGATGTCTAGGACCGTTGAATTTTAAGGTCTAGTGAGTCACTCGCACCCAGGGACAGGCAAATGCTCAGCCGCATTGCGTAGTCCAGAGGAGACTTTTCCATTTTAGAAACAGAGCTTGCAGAGCTGACCCCAAAGGACAGTTGATGGGCCGTGGGCCCCAGCCCCAAGCCGCTTCTGTCTCTCTGGAGTCTTTGCCAACCTCCCACCCCTGTGTCTCTCCTCTGATGCTGGACATCCCTTCCTAACTGCAGATCCCAGCCAGACACCTTCTGTTCAGAAACCTTGGTGCTCGCCCCCTAGCGGTGAGCTCTTGCGCCTGCATTCTGGCCCCCTGGAAGCCAGCTTCCCCTGTCTGACGTTAGTGCTTTGTGTAATGGTTTTCTTGGCTGAGGCCACCATCTCCCTCCCTTGTTCCTTGTCCAGAGCCTTCTCCGCCTGCCCCAGCCTCAACCTGATGCCCCGGGGCGATGGGCATTGACTGCTCTACAAGCCAGGCTACCTGGGCACCTGCTGGGAGGTGGGCCTGCGTGGGAATCTTCATCCTGGTTTTCAGTTCAGCTTCTCTAAGCAGGAGCGAGGGGCTCGGTGGTGAGCATCATGACCAGGAGTCTGCCCAAGCCACTCCCTTCCCTGTGCCCAAAGTCTCTGAGGCCACACAAAGGTATGGAAATGGGGTGACCCCATGGGCTGGCACTGGAATTCAAGAAAAGCAGGATCAAATCCAGATTGTCTGAACTGGAAGGGACCCATTGCACTTACTGGGAAACTGAGGCAGCACCCATGGCAAGTCTTCTGTGTACAATCCTCACTGAGAACCTTGTTTGTTAGTTTAACTAAAAACTTCTGTCTGGCAAGGTTGCAAGCACAAATGCAGGATGTTAGCGCTGGGCTGGACCTTACAGGGCATTTCATTCAAAGGGAGAAATTGGCCCAGAGAGGCTACAGGCTTGCCCAGGGTCACACAGCTTTGAAAGGGAGGTTACTGAGCTGGGTTTCCTGGCCATACACAGAAGCACACCTTTCTGTGCCAATGACCACTGCACAGAGCCCTCACTTCCACAGGGACCAAACCCAGAGAGGGTGATGGTCGGGGAGGAGACAGGTAAGGAAGAAGCAGAGGCCGGGGGAGGGCAGGAAGAAGCAGTTACCTCAACCAAAAAAGCCACAACCCCCATCAAAACGGAGCTTGGGGGCTGGAGACACAAACACAGCCAACACCAAAGGAGAAACCAAGGGCAGGGGGCAGAGACGTGGGAGAAAGATCAGGGTGGGGAGGCTGCAGGCTGGGCAGGGACTAGCAGGCAGAAGGGAAGGAGGGGAGGAAGGAGAGGAGACCAAGACAGGGAGGGAGGAGGGAGGGAAGGGCAGAGCCTGCTGCAGAGCCGCGGCCACAGCCAAGGTGGTGGTGGAGAAGCCGGGAGCCGGAGCGGGAGAGGGGGCCTGGGGCAGGCAGGTGCCTGAAAATATAGCTTTATATATTTATATTTATATCTCACATTCCACACATCCACTTACTAGGGGAGAGCACGGAGGGAGGGGTGAGGGGGCAGTTCCGAGGTGGGGGTTCTAGCCAGGGAGAGCTTTGAGCTCCCGGAGGAAAGCCAGGGGCGCCCCAGCCTCTCATCTCCTCCCCGGCAGCCTCCACGGGGTCCAGGCAGGGCCATGCAGAGGGTGTGTGGGTCTCACCTCGGGCTGAATTTCTGGGCACGGGGGTCAGGGTGCAGGACTCCGGGCCCCAGGACCCCTGGGCTCCCACAGTCAACTCCCTGAGAGCCCTCTGGGGATAATCACGGGGCTGGGAGGGGGGCACCCAAGGCTGGGTTGGCGGCCAGACAGTCAGTTGGGCAGCGTATCGAGTCCCAGGGAGGCAGCATGCTGCTTGGCCCGGAGCCGCAGGTTTTCGATGCTCGTGGTTTTACTGTTCAGGGCTGCCGAGGCGGGCGCCAGGCCTGCAGGGGGCGCAGGCAGCAGCGGGGACCCCCACACGCCCTGGTGGGCAGCGGCAGCTGCTGACAGCGACTGGTAGTAAGACTGGCAGTGCAGCGAGCTCAGCGGGGCCATGTTGACGCCCAGGTAGGGCACGGCGGCGGCGGCGGCGGCTGCCGCGGGGGCGGGGCCCCCCACCTCGAAGGACGAGTAGTGCACCAGGTTGTTGGTGGCGGCCATGTGCTGGCGGAACTGCTCCTGCAGGCGGAAGAGGCTCAGCGGGGACGAGGAGTAGGAGTGCGAGGGGCCCAGGAGGCCGCCCCCCGGGGCTGCAGGAGCGATGGCCAGGCCGCCTGGGGAATCTGCGAGTGGAGAAGCAGACACCAAGGGCTCAGGACAAGGGGACTGATGTGCCGGCAGGGCCCCTGTGGTGTGGCTGCATTCCTCTCCGTCCCGACTCAGCCAGGGAGTCCCAGAAGCCTCAGCCAGAATCCCATGTCTGAGTCCTTGGGGAGCCCCTTTTACTTCTCAAGAGCTGTCACCTCTCTGTCCCCTCTCCTGTCCTCAGCTCCTGCCCCTCCAGCTCTTAGCTCACGGTGTGGGACATCCTCTGGCTGGGGCTGGGAGGCCGCACAGGGGAATGCCTCGTGCCGGTAGGGCATGCCCCCAGTGTGCACGGCTTTGCAATGCTTGTTAAAATACTGGGATACTTCCAAATGAAGTTTCCCCAAGCGCCCGCATCCCACCAGCCAATCCCACCCCCCGCACCCTGGGGCACCTACCTCTCCAGGAAACACCTGGCACAGGTCTGCCCCCTCCAGTGCTGTCTAGCTGGCCATGCCCCTGAGTGCCAGTTGTTGACGAACCCCCTGCCCTGACCCATGTCGTGTGCCCAGGCCCTTGTCCGGCTGGAGCCGGCCGGTCCCCCTGCCGTAGCGTCCAGCGCCTCTGCGCGCCTCCCCAGCCTCACCTGCCTTGGGGCTGCCCCTCTTGCATCCCAGGCCCTTGCTGTCAGCCCCAGGGCTCTTCTCAGTTTTGGGATCCTCGGCCGCTGCGCGGGGTTCCTCCTCCCGGTCCAGCTGGTCCTCTGGGGCTGACTCACTGGCCGACTGCTCGGACAGGCTCAGGTGCAGCTCTGCAGGGGGCTCGCCGCCAGGCAGACCAGGGGGCTGCTCGGCCTCCAGCTGCGGGTCTGGGGTCGGGGCCTCTGTCTTGCCTTCCCCGTGGGAGCCCTCAGCGTCCTTCTGCTTCTGGAGCTGCTCTTTCTGCAGGCTCCGCTGCTTCTTCCGGAACTTGGCCCTGCGGTTCTTGAACCACACCTGGGGACGAGGAGCAGAGCGGTCGGAGCTGGGGCAGAGCAGGTGTTGTGGGCCTGGGTGCTCTGGGAGAGGACTATTGATCCCACTGCCCCTCCCCCCAGGGAATGCACCCCCTCCATCCCTCCCAAAACACCCCTCCTACCCCTGACGGCAGTGATGGGGAGACCAGTGCACCTTGGCCCTGAGGGAGGAAATGCCTGTTTCCGGGCCACGGGGAGCCAGGCTGACCGGGGAGCCGAGCCCTACCTGTACCCGGGCCTCGGGCAGGTTGGTGCACATAGCCAGCCTCTCACGCATCACCACGTCCGGGTAGTGAGTCTTCTGGAAGGTCTTTTCCAGGGCCTCGAGCTGCTGGGCCGTGAACGCCGTGCGGCTGCGGCGTTGTTTGCGGTGCTGGGAACCATAGCGGGCCTCCAAGATGATGTCTTGAAATGTACAGCCGTTGGAGGGTAAGGAGAGGGGGCCCATTTAATTATGGGAAATAGGTTGCAAATCTCATCCTGCTTTGACCTGCCACGGACACCTGGGCTGCTGCTGAGCCGGCCTTGGCCTTCTGCCCTTGGAGATCATGCATCCTCTCTCCCTGTGGCAGGACTTTGGAGGTCTCTCCACCCCACTATCCACTGCCAGCCCTCAAGAGATCTAACTCAGCTCCAGAATGGCTTTCGGCGTGTCATTGATGGGCGGTGTCCTTACTTGGCTCTGGGGATGGGAGGTGGGTGCTGCCCTAAGATCCTTAACATCTCAGAAACTGAGTGTGAGATTCTGAGCATGGGTGACACTGATGATCCCTAAGTCAGATCATAATCATGTCACAGTGGCCTGCTGTCCTGTGGCCCTTAGATTCTGGCTACTAAGGCTTCCTTAGCCTTAGGACACCGGCCCTGGCCATGAGAACCAGCCAGAGGGCTTGTCCTCAGCATCTCAAGGTCATTTAGGGGAGGTTTGGGCAGAATTCACCAGCCCTTGATTTTTTGTCCCCTGATGTAACTGTCTAATCGAGTCCCTGACAGCAGAACCTGAGACCCCTCCTCTTTGTCCCCTGAACAGAAAGCCTGGCTCAGACAGGCCCCCTGGGGCTCTGGACAGGCTTGTTACGCCCACCTGGACCCCTCTTGCTGCCACCCCACGGACAGAAGGACAGAGAGACCGGGTTCCAATACTGCAGGCTTGGAAGGGAGCCTGGGCTGGTGGGCCGTGGGTTCTGTGGGCCTGCTCAGGTATCTGAACAGGAAAGCCACGCAGGACAGTGACAGCCAGGGCCGCGTCCAGCCTCCTGCCCTTCTGTCTGACAGGAACCTCCCATCCCACATACGTGAACCCTCCCTGTCTGTGCTGAAGGGAACCTGGGTTGTCTCAGCCTCTGCAGAGCTCCCGAGTCCTGGGGCTGGGGAGGCACTCTACATAGAAAGAAGGCAGCAGGGCTCCCGGAAGTCTTCCTCTGAAAGAGGCAGCCATGAACCCCTCGCACACCGCCCCTAACTGCAGCCCAGACCAAGCCCTCAGCTCACACTGGTCACCCCGGAGCCGGGGAGAAGGTGGGGACTGGTTGAGGGGGCAACAGCTCCATCCTCCTGCCGGCCCCAGCAGGGGAGGCCGGGCTCCTTACTCCTGGGCTGCACCTCCCACTGGGAGGCCAGGCTCCCATGCAAAGGCCCCCCTGGAGCTCAGCCCCTCCTGGAGTTGGGGGTTGGGCAGTGAGCTGAACACCCCATCTCCTCAGCCCCACACTGATCTAGGGGACCAGGCCTCCGTTGCACCCAGTGAGTCTGGCCCAGAGGCTTGGCAGGGTGCAGAGGAGTGGGACTGGCCACACCCTCCCTGCCAGGGGGGCACCCTACCAAGGCAGAGCCGTCAGATTCTGCCCCACTTCCATTCATGCTGTTGCCCTCCACGTTGTGGCTTTGTCAGGCCTGCGGGAAGCCCTCCCTACACCAACAGATCCTGCTGTCTGAGCTTGCCCACCGTGGCGCACACTGGCCATGTCTTCTCGTGGGCACTTGGTATCCCCAAAGTCCTCGAGGACTGCCTGACTGCCACAGAGCTGGGCCCACATGGGTCGACCAGCTGCTCAAGGCTCGGCCTGGGCCAGGACAAAGTGGGTGGCATCACCTCCCAGGAAGTCAAGCTCCTGCGCACAGCCCCTGAGGGGCAGTCAGGCCTGGGCAGCACCAGTCAGTGGCAGCAGGAGTGTGGGGACCAGGGGCAGCCCCGCACGGGTCCTCGCTGCTTCCCTTGGGCCTTCGGTAATAGCGGCTTCTGAGAAGGCAGCAGACTCTGCTACACGCTTTGCAGATATTGTCTCCAAAGCCTCCCCGCCGTCCCCTAGGAGGAGGGCTGTTCTTGCCCCTTTTGTAGAAGGTAAACTCGGGCTCGGAGCAGAGAAGTGAGTGGGCAGACCCTGTGCCGACGGCCATGTGTTCTCCAGAGCTCCCGGGTTCAGCTAAACCGTCACGTTCCAACCCCACTCCCGTCCAGATTTAACCTCTTGGTGCCTCGGTTTCCTTGTTCATGAAATAGAGACAAATAATCTGCTATTCTGGGGACCGGGCAGCTGGTTCCCAGGAAGAGGGCGCCTCACGCAGTGTCTGCCCTTTGTTATTTGTGCCTCCCCATGCCTGAAACACTCTGGACCCGTCCCGTACCCTCCCCCCTCAATGTCTGCATCTGTGGCACGGGGCAAATGAATACCCACCCGGGGCACAGTGCCGGCCGGCCCCGGAGGGCTCGCCTGCTTGGGGTCTGAATCAACTCTGGCTTGGGTTCTCAGCCGTCCCCTCCTCCCCCAGCCCCTCTGGCCCCACCCCACCGCCCTTACCAGCCAGCCGCTCGGCCAGTGTAAGCGCGTGCACGGACGGCCGGTAGTCGGGGGCGTGCTGGGCCTGCTGGGCGGCCTGCTGGTGCAGGTTGTACATGGCGCTGAGCGAGTTCATGGCGTGCAGTGAGTAGCCGTTCACCCCGTAGTGCTGCATGGCGGCCCCCACTGCAGACAAGGAAGCGGAGGAGGGGCTGTGAGGTGGGGTCCTCGGACTCTCCCCAGGGGGGACCCAACCCGCTCCAGGCCCTGGAGGCCCACCTCACCTCCAGGGGCTTCAGCCTCCCCATCAGAAAGCGGCTGTCTTGGCCCCGGGTATTCCCCGGTTCACCCATCCCCAGTCGCTGCACTCAGCAGCACCAGCGCAGGGTTTAACACCCCAGGCAGGTGAGCCGGACTGCCTGGGTCAGAATCTCAGTTCCACCCCTTGGGAGCCTTGTGGCATTGACCAGCTCCCGGAGGTACTTCCAAAAGTTTGTGGGAAATGTGTATTATGGAAAAAAAAAAAAAACCTTCATGGGTTTCATTTTTTTTTCACTAAAAAATGTATCTTTTCATCCCATTTGCCACAAACTTTTTTTTAAAATTTATTTGACAGGTAGAGTTATAGACAGTGTGAGAGAGAGACAGAAAGAAAGGTCTCCCTTCTGTTGGTTCAACCCACAAATGGCTGCTATGGCCGGCGCTGCACTGATTTGAAGCCAGGAGCCAGGTGCTTCTCCTGGTCTCCCATGGGGTGCAGGGCCCAAGGACTTGGGCCATCCTCCACTGCACTCCCGGGCCACAGCAGAGAGCTGGCCTGGAAGAGGAGCAACTGGGACTAGAACCCGGTGCCCATATGGGAGCATTATCCAAGTGAGCTACAGTGCTGGCCCTGCCACAAACTTTTTAAAGTATGCCCACAACTTCTCTGACCCTCAGTTTCTCCATCTGCAAATTGGGGTTGCTAACAGCACCGATCTCCTGGAATCGCTGCAGTGTCTACAAGAGGCCTGATGACTTCTCAGTGCATTTTCTGCTGTCTGCAGCCGTTCTTCGTGTAACTCCAGGCACTGCCTCACTGCACCCTCACCGATTCACTCACACCCGTGTTGTTTATTCAGCCAACGCCCACGGAGGGCCACCTAGGGCCAAGCGGGGAGCTGGATTCCTAATGAAGACATTTGCTCTGATGAGAGGCTGGACTAAAACCTTAGCATCCCGCAGAGGGGAGAGCATCATTGTAACTGCCAACCCCCCTGCCAAGAACCCCCTGTGTCCTCACCACATCCTCCCAAGGAACAACCAGCCAAGAACAACAAACCCCATTTGCAGAGGAGTCCACTGAGGCTTCGAGAAAGATCAGTGACGTGTTAAGGCCACACAGTCATAACAGGTCCTGCTCCACCCCTCATGGCCTCACTCTTCCATGCCACTTGTTCCAAGGAAATCATCCATTCATCAGGTAGCACGTGCCTCCTACTGAGATGGCCCGGAACAGCATGTGGCTACTAACGTCCCATCAGCCCCAAGACCCCCCAGACCCCCACAGTCCTCATCTGAGCATCCCCCCTCCATCAACCTGAAGTGTCATTTTTGGAATATGACCCTATGCCTGCGGTCTTTCAAAAATATAAAGGTATATTCTTTTTCCTGGGAATGGGAGGTAAAGGGAAAGCTGGGGGCCGTGGCAGGTCCATCTTCTAAGAGGAGAATGGCCGGGGTCTCGGCTGCCCATCCCCACTGAAGCAGACCCAAACAGCCACAGCATGCACACAGGTGCACAGGTGCAGACTAGCACGCACGGTCCACGCACAAACACACCGACACAGACGTTCCTGGCAAGGTGTTCACAGAAGCCATCCTCTTTGCATGCAAACCCCACACTGGGGCTCCCTCAGTGCTGCACAGATGTTCTCACACACATCTATACCTGCAGCAGATACATCCACACGCAAACGCCACACTGACACACAGTTGTATATCACATATATGCACCCAACCAATACTTATGAAGCCTTGCCTCTAAGGACCAAAGTCCCTAACTTCATAGACTGTCTCTCCCAGGGGAGAAGAGATCTAGACAACCAACAGAAATACACGCAACAACGTCAGACAGGAGTAAGTGCTCTGGAGAAAAATAAAGGAGGGGAGGAAGAAGGGAGACTGTCATAGAACACGTCTTGAGGAAAGTGCTTGCTGATATTTGAGCAGAAACGAAGTACGTCACATGAAATTCTGGGGAAAGGTTTTCCAGGTCGGAGGAGAGCAAGGACACTGAGGCAGGAACAGGGTTGGGTGTGGAACAGCAAGAAAACCAGGGTGGCTGACTGTGGTGAGGGAGTGCGTGGAGGAGGAAAGAGGACTGGCACCGGCAGGGCCTCATGGTCTTTGCAGAGTTTCAATTTCATCCTCAATGTGATGGGAAAGCCCAGGGGGTCTTGAGCCAGGAGTGACACAGGACTTGTTTTTAAAAGCTCACTTTGGGGAGTGGGGGTATTTTGTGCAGCAGTTAAGACACAACTCAGGTTGCCTACATCCCATATCAGGAGTGCCTGTGTGCAAGTCCTGGCTTTACTTCCAATCCAAACTTCCTGTAATGCTCACCCTGGGGGGTAGCTTGAGTACTTTGATGCCTGCCACTCACAGGGAGGCCCAGACCGAGTTCCTGGCTTGTGGCTTTGGCCTGGCTCAGCCCCAGCTGTTGCAGGCATTTGAAAAGTGAGCCAGCAGGGGCCAGCACGGTAGCCTAGTGGGTAAAGCCACCGCCTGAAGCGCCGGCATCCCATATGGGTGCTGGGTCAAGTCCAGGCTGCTCCACTTCTGATCCAGCTTCTGCTACAGCTTGGGAAAGCAGTGGAAAATGGCCCAAGTCCTTTATCTCCTACACCCACATGGGAGACCCGGAAGAAGCTCCTGGCTGCAGATCGGCTCAGCTCTGGCTGTTGCAGCCATCTGGGGAGTGAACCAGCGGGTGGAAGACCTCTCTCTCTCTCTGTCTCTCTGCCTCTGCTTCTCTGTAACTCTGCCTTTCATCTGAAAGGAAGGAAGGGGGGAGGAGGGAGGGAGTGAGGAAGGGAGGGAGGAAGGAAGAAAGAAACCTGTATCTGTCTCTCTCTCCCCCATCCCCCATTCCTCTCCCCTCTGCCTTTGAAACAAAATTATTGAAAACAGAGACAGAAAAGCTCACTTTGGCTCTGCACAGACAAAAGATTGCAGAGCGGGGGGCCCAGGCTGGTGGCCACCACGCCTTCACCCAGATGCCAGGAGGCAGTGAGAAGCAACCAGGGTTGGGACCCAGCTTGAAGGTGGAATCCACGTGATTGCTGATAGGTCGGTCAGCCACAACATATGAGGAAGAAGGCAGAAGTGAATAGCACCTAGTTTTGGACCTGAGCAACGGAATGGAAATGGATTTGGGAGCACTGGAGAGGAAGCAGGCCTGGGAGGGAGGGAACAGAAATCCACGTTTTGGGGGACACGGCAGGTGCAAACTGTGAATCCTGCTTCCCAGTATTGTCGGGTCGGCACTTGGGTACAGGGGTCTGGAGTCAAGGGCTGGGTCTCACACAACACTTTGCTAGCAGGAGCCCACTCTCTGCCCTATAAACACCATGCCAAAGAACAACTCACAAAAGGTGATATAAAATGCCTGTCGGTGTAACAGAATGCAGCCTAAACAAAACTAAAAGGCAAATAACAAATCAGGAGAAACACGCATCCTGTCTGTGACATAGCAAAATTGATTAGAAATTAATAGCACAAGTAAAATTTCAAAATCCGTAACAGATAAAGAGGTCTTACATGGGAAAAAAAAAGGCAGTCACCTGAATAAAATGGGTTAAAGATCCTACTCATTCAGAAACACAACCAACCAAAAGATTTGTGACCATAAGTTCAGCCTTACTTATAACCAAAAAGAAATAAAAATCCAGACAAGATATGGCTTCACCTAACCGATTAGCACGGAGACAAATGATGCTCCAGAGTTTGCCAGGTGAGTGGAAACTGTCCCGCTCCCCCCTGGCTGATGCGAGAGCTCTCGATTCCTGCACAGAAAGCTTTTGTAGTATGCAACGCCTTGGACTCAACGATTCCATTTCTAGAAATGCATCCTTCAAGTGTGTGGAGCTGTGCATTCGGGAATATTCAGCACAGCGCTGCCTCTGATGGCAAACAATTGGAAACCTAACTGTCCAGCGAGAGAGGATTAGTACGGGGAATGAGGCACAGGCATGTCCACAAGGGAACTCGGTGCCACAGCCGGAAACAATGATGTGTATCTGTGTGTGCTGATGTTCACAATATATCGTCGGGCGGAAGAAATAGGTAACGAAACAGTATGCATGATGTGATGCCATTTCTGTAATGCATGTATAAATATGCATGGGGAAAAAGGTCTAGAGGGTTCTACCTGAAATGTTAGCAGAGGTTGTCCCTGGGTGATGGCAGAGCGAGTCTAGGTGATTTTTGCATTAATATGCTTTCTTTCATGTTTGGGGGAGGGGGTAGAGAGGAGGGTTACCCACGTGTTCCACTGCAAATGGAGACAGATGCAGGCTCCAAGAGGAGTCCCAGCCCCCAAGAGGGGCAGGGAGAACAGAGTTTAGAAGGAATTGTGCTCCCCACAAGCCCCATCCTCTGTGGCTGGAATGCCCCTCTCCCACCATCTCTAGGCCTTTGCTGCTTTCAGACTGGCTACTGTTAACATGATGTTTTAATCAATTTAATTATTGCTGATCTCACAGTTTTGGATGCACAGCATGTCCATATTAAGTGAAGCCAGAGAGACAGCTCTCTTGACCTCACAACTGCACATCCCTCCGGCCCCACAAAGGCCTCCATCCGGCCTGATGCCCCCCGCCCCCGGAAGCTCCCAGCAACGTCAGATTCCCTGTGGCTGCTCCCGGTCACCTGCCTGTGCTCCGGCTCGGCCCCCACCTAAAACACTAGCCCCCTCCTTCCCCTTCATCGGACAGATCCTCCCTCGGCCTCGCTCAACTGACAGCTCGCTTCTCACAAGGCACCCCTCCCCTGTCCAGGCTCCAGATAACCACACTCAGACATGGCCACAATGGCAACACGGCCACAGTGCCAATAACCATAGCTGTCATTTACTGAACACACGCTCAGGGCCAGGCTCCACACTCCCCTCGTCCATGGATCTTTGTTTCTAGCACCTGGATCAAAGTGATGTCACGATGTGTGTTTCTAGTTCTCCTGCTAGACCCAACTCCTCGCAGCCAGAACCTACATCTCTGGAGAGCTCACACCCAGGCCAGGTCAGGACTCTGGAGACAAGAACGAGGTGAATGAATTAATTATAACTATTAAGTGCCTCTGATACATCAGATGTCTCCATCAGTCCTCCCACCGCTGTAGGCGGTAGGGACTGTTTCTATCCCCATCTTGCAGATGCGGAAATGAAAGGTGAGAAAGATCGGATAATTTGCTAAAAGCCATGTGGCTAGGAAGTGGTGGAACAGGTTTCCACCAGCTAATGTTTCCCACTCCAGTCCGGCAGGATCGTGCCCCAGCAGACTCCATTCCCTGTCTATCACCTCTGATTTGCTCCAAGGCAGGAGGACAGCAAAGAAAAAGCACATTGTGCTGGGCACACATGCTCAGGTGGGTGCGTGTGCACGTGTGTGCTCACACAGGCATGTGTACTGTGAGACGAGGAGGCATGTGAACCCAAATCTTCCCAGCTGATCTCCTTTCTGCCCACCTCATACTCCTCTTCCTCACCCCAATGGGACCTCAGGGCCTCAGGTCTCCTCTGAGGACACAGAGGGAGCCTTGCCTGGGGGTGCTGTAGTTCCTCAGAGTCACCTGGAAGGGCCATGTGTGGTCATGCAGGTGTGCAGCCCCACTGGGACCCACTGTGTGGCCGCACATGCGCCTGCGTCTCCATGACTGTTGTACATGTCTCCGTGGTGTGCATGTGTGCGGGCCCGTGGGGAGAATGGTGTATGTGGGGGGAGCGAGTGTGCACACCAACCAGCATCCTAGGGAGTTGCATGGCCCCTGTTCCCTGCTGCTGGGCCAGTGCACTGCGGCTCTCCCGCCCCAAATAGGGGTGAGAGAACAAGAAATACAAAGAGAAAGAAAGGAAAAAGCAAGGAGATAGAAACACAAATCAACACAAAGGAAAAAGATTTGCCTTATTTGTTTTTTTGTTTGCTTGTTTCTGCAACACCTAGCACAGGACCTGGTATACAGTTGGTGCTTGGTAAATAATAAATGTAATAAATGCTGAAAGAAGGTTAGACCACGAGATGATGGGGTAGGCAGAGCCTGGTCTGGCCCACAGGGAGGAACAGGGACAGTCCTACCACTTCCCCTGGACCAGGGGCCTGGATGGGAGGTAGGGGGCCTGCTCCAAAGGTTCTTTCCTGGCAACCAGAACAGCCCACACCTGCCCCTCATCCCTGCCCAGTTCTGAGTGCCTGTGTGCCCTCCAGGGAGGCTGCCCAGGCCGAAGCCCTGGCCGGGCCCTGCGTGGGCTCAGCCCACTGCACACTCCAAACAGAAGCAATTATATATTTAAAAGGTGCCGCCCCGCAATTCCTGGCGAGCCAGGAGAGCCATCCATCACGGCGCGGCCGCGTTTCACAAGCTGTCGAATTGTGCTTACATTGGTTAAAAGAATCTTTATATTTCATTAAGCAAGCAGATCGGCGGATCTCCCGCCACGGGCGCCATATAGATGGCTTTAATTTTCCAAATCTGCAAATGCATCCGTTATGTCCCCGCATCGCTGCTGGCTGCGGCCTAATGCCCAGCCAATCGAAGAATCAAGCAGAATTTTATTAGGGGGCATTTTTTATAAATTAACAGCAGCACTGCTGGAAAACCACATACAAGGCATCTTTGATTAAAAGAAAAGTGGACCCTTCCTTCGGTCAGACCCAGCTCAGCCATCCCGCAGGCTGACCCCATTGCTCCTCACCTCGCCGTCTCCTGCTCCCGCACCCAGCGGAGGACAAGGCAGCACAACTTTGGGTGATGGAAAAGCAAGCAAGCAAGTGGGAGGGAGGAAGGCAGTGTTCTCTGAGCAGCTGCCAGGCAAGGTGAGAAGCCTGCTGTCCTTAACAGTGACAGCCACCTCCCATTGGATGTTCATCATGAGCCAGACCCTGTTCTGGTCCTTCTACGTGCATCATCTCATCAGCTTCCACACAACCCAGGGAGGTATCATCATCCCCAGTATATGACTCGGGGAGATAAGTCCCCTGCCCAAGTTCTCACAGTGAGAGGCAGAGGGAGGATGGGAGCCCGGGTCTCTGAGAATCCAGGTACTGTTGATTCCCAGAGTGTGTCCAAGGGATGGGACCTGATGAGGAAGAGCCTGGGTCGGGGGAGGGCTTAAGGGTAGCCTTGCCATGCACAGTCCCTTCCTGAGAAATGCTGCTGCCCTCCTTGCCCCGGAGGTGCCCCCGTGTCCCTCGGCGGGAGACCTCAGCAACAAGGTCTCTAAAGGACTTTGTTACTCAGACAGGTAGAAAAGTATGAATATACCAATCCAGGAGCATCAGGCCAAGGCTCCTGAGCCAAACCAACCCCAGGCAGCTGCTGTGTGACCCCAGCTAGGGTCCTACCATCTCGGACCTCTTGTGACAGAAACTGACCCAGTGGGCCGCCTCCAGACGGAGCAGACTTTTGTCATGGAAGCATGTAACCTAAGGCTCCTCAGCCACCTGTAACAGAGCCAAGGATGAGGGATGCCCATGCTCCTGTATGAGTATGTGTATCCATCTGTGTGTGCTGAGGAGCAGCTGAGCAGGATGACCTAGAAGTCTTCCAACTCTGAGCTGTTGGGTGCAAGATTTTAAGGGGAGCTCTGTATCTGGGACATACCTCTGGTAACCTCATTAATTTCCACAGAAGGAGGAGCTATTATCTCCAGTTTATAAAAAAGGAATCAAGGCTCAAGGTCACCTTGACTGAGCTGCTTGGGAACTGGGAAGGCTAAGCCCTTGTCCCAGGAAGTCCCTCTATTTCCATACCTGTCCTCAGCAGCGAGTGGCCAGGAATCAGCCATGGGTGCAGATGACGTGAGGGCCGGGAGAGCCCCGCCCTGCTTTCTCCAGGGTCTCTGCGGGCACATAGTCTGGGAGCAGACACCCCAGCCACTCCCTCTCAGATGTTGCTTATTTAACAGGGACTCCAACGGCCCCTGACACATTCTTAGGTCCCTGTCAGACGCTCCCAGCTCCCCAGGTCCCCAGTGCTGGCATTATGTGCTCAAAGGGGCAGAGAGCCCAGGGACAGCTCCTTCCCAGCCATGCCTCCCTGCGGGGGGTGGGGGGAGAAGGGAGCAGTGGCCCAGGGCACCAAGACCACAGTAAATAGCCAAGAAAGCACTCAGAGGCAGACACACACAAGCTGATGGCTAGACACATGGCGTCATTTGCTCTTGGGAATCCTAGGTACGTGCACCTCCCCAGACCCTCCTCCCTCTGCCCCCTCTGCTCCTGTGGGTACACGTTTAAACCTGCTTCTCTCTCACGCTGGAAACAAATGAGTTCATCCCTCAGACCAGTGATCTCTGGTGCAGTCAAAGCCAAGTTTCTTAGAAGGCGAATTTTTCATCATCTCCTGCTCCTTCCGAACTGGCCGCACCTCCACTCTCCCATCCCGCAGGGAGGCACAGCTCTCCAAGGCCACCATGTTGCCACCTCCTCCCCAGGGGATACGGCCCCTCACAACCACTTCATAATTCCCATTTTACTGATAAGGAGGTTAAGACCCAGAGAGGTAGACCCACGTGCCCAAAGCTACAGCTAAATAGCTTAGCCCGGGTGAAGAGCAGAGAGCCTAACCCCAAAGTGAAAGCCAGGGCCCACCAGAGCCCTTCACCTCCCAGGGCTGGGCCCTTCCAGCTCTGCAGCCGCACCGGGGACACCAGGCCTTCCTTCCTCAAGGAAAGATGGAGCCACTACTTGTGGAGGAATGGGCCTTGCAGTAGGGTAAGGAGTTCTAGTCCAGGGCTCAGATTCTAGGCAGACGGCAAGATGTCCTGGGGGGGTGGGGGGGACCAGCTCAGGGAGACCCTCCACTGGGTAAGCCTCTCCCCACCCTGCCCCAGCAGGGAACATCCAGTGTCCCACCAGAGCCACCGCCTGACCTGGCCACGGCCTGGGCCCTGGCCACTGCTCTCACCTTGGTCCCGCTCCCTGAAACCAACAGTGACAGGCACTGTGACCCCCATGGGGAGGGAGGGGTGTGCTGGGGCAAAGCAGTCCCCAGCGTCCTCCTTCCAGCTCACCAAGGGCCCCCGAGGCGGTCCTGGGGTTGGACTGGGGACAGCAGGCCACTGGGTTTGGGGTGTGAGGCTTACAAAGGTCACACATTCCCCCAGGGCTGGACCCCACAACAGGCACGTGGAACCCAGAAATTCCTCAAGGGAGATTCTCACGGCTCCTTTTAGGTCAGGGATCCAGGAGGAGCGGCAGCAGGGACAGCTCCAAGCCCCGCCCAGGTCTCAGGACAGATCCCCAGCCTGTGGCCCTCTGAGGAGCTTGGGCCCTTCCTTCCCTCCACAAACTGTTATCCATTAACATCCAATTATCCCTCGGTCCGAGCCATTAATTATAAATCAGCCGCTAATTGGGGTAATTAGCCCCCCGCGGGCTAATGGGCCGAGACTGAGGGAGGCCCCTCTGCATCCACAACTCCGGTTTTCTGGGGTCCTTAGGGTTGGGAGGGGGCAGAGAAATCAGGCTGCCGGAGTTAATTTAAAAAAAAAAAAAAAAGAAAGAAAGGCAGCGAAATATGACGGGGGCAGGGCAGAGAGGAGAGGCCAGATTATTTTGCTTGTCCGTTTCTCAAATGCTACTGGGAAAGTTCTCAGGCCAGGCTGGCAGTGACGGCAGGCCCAGGGAGGAGGGCTGTTGGGTTAGCTGCTTGATTCTCTGCTCCCTTTCTGGCGTGGATGTAGCTAAAGCACCGAAGACGAAGACCAGATGGAACTGATTCGGAGCTGGGGTCGGGGTTGGGCCGCAGGGCGTCCCCTTTCCCACCGGCCAGAGGAGGTGGCCTGCCGGCCAGGTTCATGCTGCCCGAAAGTGCGCAGTGTCGAGCTGGGCAGTCCTGGGCTCACTCAGACCCGGGCCGAGGTGCGGGCTTGGGGAAGCAGGGGCTGTAGAGTGCCCGGTGGGGCAGCTACTTCAGGCCCAAGTCCCCATGACGGGGCAGAGGAACTCTGCGGAGGTTCACCTGCGCGCTGCCCGACGTGCGCGCGGGAAGCAGACAAACCCCTCTGGGCAGAGCTGTGCGTCTGCTAGGTCCCCCGGGCTCCAGTGACCTTGGGGCCCACTGAAGCGGCACTCACAGCGGCGGTAGGCTGCTGGGGAACCGTGACCCGTCCGAAAAAATGCACTCCGGCCCTCTGGGCAACGATCCTGGGGACTCTTCCCTTCGCCTGCCAAAACCCGGCTGAAGTTCAAATGGTCGGAGCCCGGGTCTGCGCGAGCTGGGACCTCCGCCCGTGGGGCAGCACTGGGGCTGAATCAAATATGTTGTCCGAAGAACAGACGGGTGGTAGGGGTCGGGCATTTAAGACAGCGCCCAGCTCGGTGTCCTTACAGAAGGGGAAACTGAGGCTCGCTCAAGGGCGGCGACGAGCCCTCCCCTGTGCGGGATGAAAGTGCAAACCAGAACACGCGCCCAGCTCGCCGCTCATCAGCCCCTCCACACACACACTCCCTTCCCTACCCCGCCCGCCTGCCCGCCCGTTCGGTAATGGGCTTTTGCGGGCGGCGTCAGCGTCGCCCGAGGCCTTGATTAGATATTTATTGCTGTCATTTACATGGGCACCGCGGGGCGGCCGAGCGGGACCACGGGGAAGGGGCGGAGGGGGAGCGGAATGGGAGGGGGGGTGGAGGCTGGCTCCGCGAGGGCCAGACACGCTGCAGGGGTGAGCGGCGAGGCCCGAGGAGGGCGTGGGGACAAGGGGACGCAGAGGCCGGACCTCGCGCGGACGCGCTAGCTCACCCTTGGGCCGTGCGCGGCGAGTGCGAAAGGCGCGGCTGTCGGCCTCAGAGATTTGCTCCAGGGGTGTCTGGATGGGACGCGTGCGTGTCCGTGTCCGTGTGAGTTTAACCCAAGCGCACGTCGCTCTGTCAGAGGGGTCCTGTGGGCGCATGTGCAGCAGAGTTGTCTGTGTGCCTCTACCTGCGCGACTTCTCACCTGCGTGTCTGGATGTGCTACTGCCAGACGACCCCAAAACCCACGGATCGGACTCAGTGGGGCCGTCAGGGTGTGTCTGTGTGCGGAGGGCAATCTGCAAACGCGTGTGTGCACGTGCGTGCGCACAGAATTAGTTCAGGGATGGGGTGCGCCCCGGGTCTGTCTCTTCCCCCAGCCCCTGAAGCCCACAGACGAAGCTCAGGTGTTTCCACAGTCCAGCCAGGTCTGCGCCCCAGGACCCCGGCCTCCAGGAGGCGGGTGCCGAGGTTTATGAGTGCGGCCGGGTCCAGGCCTCTGTAGGCTCCTGCCTGAGGCGGGAGGAGGTCGGGTGGAAACTTTGTTTCCTGCTCGAGAACGGCAGCGTGCTGGCGAGCGTGCGCCGGCCCAGTGTAAACTGTTTCGGAGCAGACTACTCCAATTTCGGGACCACTCCGGATCGTGTGTGTGAAAGCGCAGGGAGCAGGCTCCCCTGGGCACTCACCCGTTGCGCAGGGAGCCGGCTGATGCACCCGCCGCCCCAGCAGAGCCCAGCCAGAGGCCCGCAGGGTGGCCTCCGCCGGGGCCTTCGCCCGGGGCGGGTTTCCCCTACGCCGCACCTCCGCCTTCCGCTGGCTACGCGGAGCCTACGCGGCCGCAGCGGCCGGGTCCTCCTTGCAGCTGGGGAGGGGCAAGGTGTGGACCCCCTCCGGAGTAGCGATGCCCGGCTCCATGTCCAAAGCCTGGGTCTATCTCAGCCACAGAAGAGAGAAATTTGAGCCAATTATCCGGATAATTTGCTCTCACCAGGCAGCAAATTCGATTTTTTTTTTCTGACCGCCTACACACAGATACAAGCACAGCTGGTTCGCGAAGAGGGGAGGTAGGGACGAAATCCACCCTTAGGCCTTTCCCTTTCAGGGGACGGGGTGGGCGGGGGGGGGGCACTGCGGCTGCTAAAAAATGAAACGCGAATCGGCGAAAAATTAACCACCACTCCACTCGACTCCACTCCACTCCACTTAAAACTAACAAGCCACGGAATGTCCTAAGAAGAGGCCGGCCGGCCGACCCGCCTGCGGCGCACCGGAGCCGGGGCGCGGGGGTGGGGACGTGGGGAGAAGGACGCTGCGCCCTCCCCCGCCGCGGCCACAGCAGACCGCAGACTTGCACAGTTCGGCGGCGGCGGCGCGCACAGCCTCGGCGGGGCGAACAGATCTTTGCCCCGAGGAGCACAGAGTCTGCAAAGTCCTCCTTTCTTCCCGACCACCCTGGCCAGGGCCCGCCCCAGAAAAGCAGGACCCGCCCGGCCGGCACGCGGCGTCCGCGGGCTTTTCCAAAAACGAAAAGGCCCTTCCAGAGTCCCGCGCGGAGCCGGCGCCGAGGCTGCGCTCGCGGCCCCGCGGGTTCCCGGCCTTGGCGATTCGCATCTCGGAGAGAGGGTCCAAAGGCCGCGGATCCTGGCCTTCCCGGACCCCCTTCTCCAACAGACCCCAAGCCCAAGGAGCCCACCGCCCTTTCCCACCGCTTGTCCAGAATGCGGGAAAAGTCGGGGCCCCGGAACTCACACAGTCGGTGCGAATCTATGAGAGGGTAGGCTCCGCTCCAGCTCCCAAAGTGCGCCACCCGGGCTGCCGCCGTCCCCGAGCAGGGAGCCAGGAACTTGCGACCCTCAAGAAAGTTCGGCCGGCGGAGCTTGGGACTCGGCGCGTTCCACCAGGGCCCCCGGCCCGTCGCGTCCCAGGACGGGGTTACGGTACCCGTGCCCAGACAGTAGAGAGACCCCGGCGGTCCCCTCAGTCCCTGGCTTCCCGCAAGCGTCGGGACAGCCGCTCGGGGAACTGGTCCCAACCTGCCATTCCTGTTGGAGCTTGCCCGACCCACGTCCGCGGAGACCGCGGGAGGCAAAACGAATTCTTGGTGACTAGGGCCGCTGCGTCCCCAACACCCACCTGGAGGGCCCCAGCCCGAGGCTGCGTGTACAAGGGCAGAGGCAGACGGAGCGTAGAACCGTCCCCCAGCTGGAGAATTCGTGCAGAATCAGTCTCGAGAGAACATGCCATCGGCCGCAGCGGAGTTTGAACGGGATCCGCGAGGGCGACACCAGAGCTGGATCCCAGGCAATGTCCCGGGCATGGCGGGGTTCGCGCGGCCCGAGAAGCTGCGGAGGCGGGGACTGGGCCGCGGGCCGCACCCCGTGCCCAGCCTGAGCCCCGGGCTCCGCGACGCCTCGGGCTGCATCTGCTCCGCATTACCCTGTCCACCTCCCTTCCCCACGGCCGCCCCCTTCCAAACTGAGGATTTGTCTCCGCTCAATATCCAAACCTTTTTTGTATTTATTTTTTTTCATGGGCGAAGTAATATCTTCCAAATGAGGCAAAACCGTGACGGATCCAAAGCGCTCTCTGCGGGTGCCTGCGTCTCCGCGCGCCCAGGCTTCCCTCTCTGCCTCGGTGCATCTGCCCCAGCTCACCCTCCTCTCCCTTTCGGCCTCGGAATTCCCAGTTCTGCACGCGCGTCTCGGCCTGGGTGGCCGGCGTCTGACTCCGTTTTCGGACCTGGGTACCACTCCCTCTGCCTCTTCCAGGCTTTTTCCGTCTTCCCCTCTATTCTCCCCGTCTCTGAGCTTTGCGTCTCCAAGTCCCTGACCGCCTGCAAACTTTGCGATCCTCCCAGTGAGTCCGGAACTGCAGGACAGCAAGAGAGGCGACCTCCCGGGAGCTCACGGCCCGCGGCGACCCCCACCCCCATCCCGCCCCAGCCGACCCGACCCCTCCCGGCTCGGTCCCGCAGAGCCTGCTCGCACCTGGTCTCCCCGGCCCGCTCCGCCGCTGCCGCTGCCATCTACGCGCGTCGCCGCCGGGGCTGGAGTTTTAAACCACGTTTCCCGGGCGCCCGGCGCGGGCCCGCGCGCTCCCTAATGGCCCGGATGGCTGCCAATCACAGGCCGCTCCCGCCCCGCCCCGCCCCGCCGGTGCTGCAGCGCGACTCTCGGTCTAGGCGGAGGGGTCCCACCGTCGGTGGGTGTGCGTCCGGCCGGGGTCCGTGACCTCCTCTGAAACTCCGGCCCTAGTCTTTGGCTCCCAGTCCCGGGGTCTGTTTTTCTTTCGAGTTCGCGGAAGCCGCAGGCGGGTCCGTAGGGGCGAAGAGAGGTCTTGAGAAGCCTCCCCCAATCCCTGTCCGCTGGGACCTTGGCACCTGGTGTCCGTAGCTGTGGCTTGGGGGCAACCAGATTGACTCCCACTCCCATCACCCTTTCAATGCTGGTCTCGAGCTGCACTCATACCTTCTCCCCATCGGTCCACACCACCTGCAACACTACCACGCCCGCCGCCACCACGCCGCCCCACCACCGCACTTAGCATCGGGGTAGGGTGGATCTGAGCAGCAGCTCACCTGTCAGGCGGCAGGACACGGCGGCTCGGAGGGGCTGAGAAGCCGCAGGCACGGGACTCGAGGCCTCACACACAGCATACGCACCTGTCGCGGGGAGGCGGGGCAGATAGACACAGCGCCTGGCCCACGCTCGAAAAATCACGGGTCTGGGGTTCGCCGGTTGCTGCCAGCGCCCTGCTCGTTCCAGGGTGGAAGAGGAAGACGACGTTCTGGGGCCGGACACAGGCCCAGCCTCCCAAAAGGTGTGTGTCTGTGGCGCGTGCCAGGGGGCAGGTCAACACTCACAGTGACCACAGGAGTGTGGGGTGGCCAGATTCTGCAGAAAGGCTGTGTGTGGGTGACTGTGTGGACCTGGCCGTGTGCAGGGAGGTGTGTGGGGGCTGTCCTTGCGGCTGGGACTCTGTGCAACCTGCCTTTGACCTGAGTGGCTGCAGCGATGATTCACATGGGCAGCGTGTCTTTGCGCCTGGCGCTCCATTGTGTGCATAAGAACCCGTGTTCGAGAGTCAGCAGGTGCAGTTGTGAATCCAGATTGCTGGGCACAGGGTAGGGCAGAGTCTCCAGCTTGCAACCCTTTCGGGTCCAGCTCCCAAGAGTCTGTTCTTAGACGCTGGGGGTGGGGAGGAGGGTGGTGTTGGCAGGCCAGTGGTGCCGGTGGATTTCAGAGTCGAAGCCTGGGTCCAGAGGGTCAGGAATTTTGGCCTGGGTGGGGCAGGTTTGAGGGTCGGGGTCGATCTTTAGCCAGAGTTAGGGGCTAAGCGCCTCAGGGGGACAGCGGGAGTAGTGGGCCTCAGAAGGGAAGGGAGGGGAGAGGAGGGGGCGGTAAGAGGATTAGGCCGCTTAGACCCTTCTCTCCCACCAGGATCCCCCACCCCC
Source organism: Oryctolagus cuniculus (assembly GCF_051225735.1). NCBI lineage: Eukaryota > Metazoa > Chordata > Mammalia > Lagomorpha > Leporidae > Oryctolagus > Oryctolagus cuniculus. The sequence goes on from NC_142873.1 coordinate 127,012,213, forward strand.
ACCCCAAAGCTCCAGAAAAGATCTCTTCTGCCAAAGCAAAACCGTTTAGGCTCGATTTAAAGGGACAAGAAAGGCGGAGGCGGGGGCTTTAAATAACCTTTTAATTTCTCTTCAGGGATCCCGGCCCTGTGCAGGAGCGGAGGGGAGGGGAGGGGAGGAGAAGAGAGGGGAGGGGAGGCTGTCTCTCAGGCTTAGATCATCCGGACTGCGGCACCGGGGAAATGGTGGGAAGGACACTGCGCCCCCAACCGGCTGCCCTCTGTCATGCAACACAGCACCCACAGTTACACGCAGACCTGGGCACAGGTGCACATGAGGAGGGGTCACAGACACACACAAATGGGGGAGGGGACCAAAATTCTGTAGGTAGGAGCATGGATTGGAGTCCCTCCTGGCTCCCTACCTGGTGCCAGAAAGGTATGTCATCCCCTAAAGGAGGAATCTCATCCCCAAATGGGGAGGGGGTCCCCCCTCCCAACAGGAGAGAGCATTATCTTTCTTTACCCAAGACTCAGATTTCAACCCATGCCCGCCTAGTTCCCTACCTCACAAAGTACAGGGCTGCCGGGCAGGCCGGAGGGGCGATGACCCTGGGCCCGGGGTTGGCCATCCTGCCCGGGGGGGGGGGGGGCATGCAGATGGGCAACAGTGCAGCTCTGCCGGTTGGCTGAGGACTGCTGAGTTCTCTGAGCTTTAGGGCACATGGAAGGAGCTCCCAGTGCAGCTGGGGAAGCCCTTGCATGCCTCCCCAGGTTGCCAAGGCCCCCACCAGTGCGAGCTGCTCAGTCCCTGGGGCTGTGGACGTGTGGCTGGGTGGCCAGTAGGCCCTCCACAAACTCAGATTTGCAGACCCCCAGAGAAACGCACACCACCAGTACAGCCCTATCTTCGCGGGGACAGGACGCTCAGGCCTCCATACTGGAGTCACTGTGGACACAGGCCCGCCGCCCTTCCTCACTGCCACAGACACTGCTGCCCTGGGGCTGGGCTCTGGGTTGACAGAGGATTCCTGGAGATGGGTGGGCGACGCCAAGGCCCTGGCAGTCTCTCTGCTGGGATGGAAAGTCCAGGAGCAAAACAGGGTAGGACAGGACTGGAGCATGTCCTTCAGGGAGGCCTGGGCTGGTAGGAAGTTTGGTGTGCCACAGTGTGGGTGGGTTTTACTGATTTAACAAAACCACTTAGAAAATGCCACCGTCTAGACAGGAGCTAAGAAGTGGAGGTGGCTCAGGGCCTCCCTCCCAAGACTGGAGCCTCCCCACCCGCCCTCCTGCCCTGCGGCTGTGGCTGACACCTTCAAAGGGCTTAAAGAAAGGCAGCCCGGGAGGCGTGGAGACCGCCCCCAGTGCATTTCTGGATGTGCTTGTATGTTTGCTTAAATTCATTATCCCGTGTTAAGTGCAGATGAATTTGTACATATAGTCCTCTATTTGTAATATTGTGTGTATATATAAATGTGTGCTTGTCAATGGAGACTGTGCTGAAGGTGGAGTGTGTTGCGGGGAGATGTTTCTCAATGGGATCAGGAGAGGAAGGGACCAGGGGTGCGGAAAGCAGGTGCTCAAAGGTTTCCAACTGGCCTGGAACCCCCAAGGACGCCGGGGCTGCAGCCGTCGGAGCTGAAAGACCTGCAAGGTGAGGGGCCCAAGTCCCAGAGCACGCTGAAGCCGGCAGCCCCACCATCCCTGGTGTCTGAGCTCGCTTTGGAGTGGTAACGCCAAATCCAATACCCCTATGCCCCCACCCCCAACACGCACGCTCACACAACTGAAGACTCCCGGGATACGCACCCCAGACTGCTAGGGGTATTCCCAAGGGTGGATTCCCCAGGCCGCGTGGAAGGGGACTCGCCCCGGAGACTGGAGACCATGCCCTCCCACGCCCCTGCAAAGCCATCCGCTCTCCTCCCGGTCTGGAGGAGCCCGGAGTTGGGAGGCCCGGGTCCAGCTCCGAGTGGGGGCGCGGGTGCCAAGCCCTCCGTTGTGGGCCCGTCCCCGCCCCCACGGCCGACGCTCCCCGGAGCAGCGGCTGGGTGGCGGGCAGCTTAAAGCTAATTCGGGAGCTAATGGCGGCGGCCAGGCCCCCCGCGGCCCCCGCCGCCCCTTACCCCTGCCCCGGGGCCCGGCCTCGGGCCGCCCGCATCTGCGCCGTCCGCGGCGATTCATCATCTTGATCCATGGCGCGCGCTGACGGCGGCCCCGGCCGCGCTGACAAGACTAACAAAGCAATTTGCCACGAGCCATCTCCTGGACAGGTTATTAGCGCCGCGGCCGCTTAAAGAGCCCTCCCCGCCCCCACCCCCAATCCCAGCGCGGGGCACTACCTGCTCTGTCCCTTCCACCCCCCTCACCGGCCGCTGCCCCTCACGGCTCAAAGATACCCCCTGCGTGTTTCAGGCCCTCTCCGACCACCCAAAGGTACCTCCTGGACACCACACCCTGGTCAGTCCTTCCACCCCCTGCTCCAGCTGCTGCCGGCTCCACCCCTTTCCTCTGCTCCTCCACCCCAGCCGGCTCCCTCCCAGCCTCTCCCTGCCTGTCCCCCTCCCCGTACTACCTGACACACACCTTCACCTGCTCTGGACCCTTCTTGAACCCTGCGGGTCTCCCACTGCTGTCTTCCCCTCCTCCTCTCCTCTGCCCACCCGTGATTGAAAATCTCTATTTCCAACTTGGGGGGGTCCCCCTGAGTACTTCTGACCATGGCCAGCTTCTTCCCACCACATTAGCCCCCACGTAACCTTCCTGTAGGAGGCAGGGTGGGAGCCAAGGCATTTACCCAGTGCAGGCTGGGGGCTAGGAGCAGATCCTGCTGAGTGCAGTCCTGGCAGGCTGCCTGTAGGCAGAGGAAGAGAGGACACCCTGGCTTCTGCACGGATGTCCCGACCAGGGCCACGGGGGATCGAGTGGCCTTATCTGGAGGAGGCCATGTAGTCAGTGGAAGATGTGGGACCCCATCCAAACAGAGGCTCAGAGCAATGCAGGGACTTGCTCAGGGCTGCACAGCAGGTCAGGGCACGGGGACCGGGTGTGTGGCCTCCCGGGCCTGGGCTTCGTCTCTGGCTGCACTCCCTCTGGAAAGTGGAAGAGGCCAAGACAGCAGAGTGCTCCCACCAAGCAACTCCCTCCTCCCACAGTGGAGACGCATGAATGGATGTGAGGGCATTCAGCTGCATCAGTCTCACCAGAGAAGAGAGTGGTGCCAGTCCCCAGAAGCAGAGTGGACTGTGTGGTCATCCCAGACAGAGGTCGCTCTTGAAGAATTCTCTGTGCACAGTAGATGTGACCTTGTTCTTCAGAGGCACAGCAGATGGGCGTGAAGGGACCAGATGTGCGCCTGGGTGAGCTGCTGAGTGTGGGGGTGCACGTGTAGAAACAGGTGTGGCATCTATATGTGTCCATGCACACGTGGGGAGGTGTCAAGTGTGCCCCTCTGTGTGGGTGCGCCACCCTGTGTGTCCTGGGCTGTGTGTGTCCCTTGTGTGTACCTGGAGGCCCAGGAGGGGCTAGAGTGTGGCACTCCTAGGAGAGAGCCCGGGGCTTCTGTTCACACTTCTCTGAGGTCCAGCCTCAACAGTGCCAGCTGCATGCCATGCCTCCGGAGCAGGATACTGGAGAGAGAGAGAGAGAGAGAGAGAGAGAGAGAGAGAGAGAGAGAGAGAGATCTGAGAGCCTGGGGCGCTGCTTCCCGGGGGTTTGGAAGTCGAAGGGGTGCTGTCCGTGCAGGGCAGGTGGTCCAAAGTCTCCACTCTGAGCAGGGTTGGCGCTGAGGGCCCAGAGCGGGAGCAGGGAATCAGACCATGTGCAGGAACCTAGCTCTTTCCTTTTCTTCTGGCCAAGCAGGCCACATCTTCGCCGCCGGGAGGCCCAGCTCTGTCGCTGCCTGCGCCACCACTGTGTCCCTGACGTGAAATATGGGGGGCGCAGGCCGCGCTGGGGAGATTTGTCATCTGCACTCAGCGGGTGACTCTATCTGCAGACTATTAGAGTATAAAATATATTTTACAAGAGTTTTAGCTACAGGTGACTTGCTCTTTATTACTAGATGTGGGCAAAATCAATACTTCTGTAACTAAAAGATCATTTATTTTGCTTTTTGAAACATTTTTCAACAGGGGCACTGGCTAAGCTTGCAAAGCTATGATTAAGAGTTATGGCGGCGCCTGTTTCCCTTAACCCTTTGAGAACCACAGCCCAGGCACTCCTAGAGCTGCTGCCTGCCTATGGAAACCCAGACACACACCCTGATGCAGTGAACTCAGCCCCACCTGGATAATGCCACTGTGCAGATAACCACAGAGCCATGCGTATATTCTCATATTCTTCTAAAGTACCCATGGAAATGTAGCTTCGTATATACTATTGCCCACCCAGGAGCCCAGAAATCAGGGGCATTGCACACAAATGCATGCAGTTACAGCCACTACAGGGTAGGCTGCAGAGAAAGCTCAGGGATATCAGGACCCTAAAACGGTATTTGGGGAGCCAGGGCCCTTTCCCCAGCCACAGCCTGACTCCCAATTCCTCATGCCCGTGACACTGCATGTCATTGACAGCAAGGGGTGGTTTCTCTGGGAGAGAGGCAGCTACAATGGGACAGCTGTGACGCTGTCTGCACTGTGGCACCATCGAAGCTGGTGATGCTTGCTGGAGACCACCCAGGGCCTGCCCTGATTAAGTAGCCAGGTACTGTGCCTACCCAGTTTGGAGGGGTTATCTAGCCACTGTGTGATTCAGCAAAGCAGCATTGGCCCAGCTGTGATTTATCTCGGGGTCGGGGAGAGTCCTCGGGGAGAGAGTGACGTCACTCTGCATAGGCTAAAGCTCCAATGCTGAGAGGCCAGGTATGTTACTCCAGGAACTCCAGAACAAAGTGGCTTACAGCAAGCATTTATCAAATCATGGTTACCAAAGGGGAGGAATCAGGAGCAGCTTCACTGCGGGTTCTCACGCCCCCGGCATCATGGTCCAGCCGTTGGCCAGGGCTGCAGCATCCCAAGTGTTGACGGAGGACAGAGGGTCTTCTTCCAGGAGGGCTCACTCCAGGGCTGGCAGTTGGTGCTGGCCGTCAGCAGGGGTGCCTCAGTTTTCTTCCATGTGCTCTCTCCAGCGTGGATAACCTGGGCTTCCTTATATGACGGCTGGGATCTGAGACAGAGCTTCCAAGAGAGAACGAGAAGAGGGGGCGAGACAGAGCTGTAGTATTTTATTAACCTAATCTCAAGAAGTGATATCTCTCTGCTTCTGCTATGTTCTGGTCATTTTGAGTAAGGTCCTAAGCCTTGCCCACAGCCAAGGAGAGAAGAATGAAGCGCACCCGTGACCGAATTAGTGGGCCGTATTTTTCTATATCACCACAACAAGCCAAGGGGACACTTCCATCCTACGCAGTGTCTGCAAGACCATAAGCCCCTCACAGCGTCTCCAAATCCTGAGAGTTACCCTGCACTGGGGAGGGCCGGCCAGGTAACCGGGGGCACATGGAGGTACTTCTTGCTAAGAAACACTGCAGTAGTATAGCATGCATGGTAATTATTTTTATAGATTTATTTATTTGAAGGCAGAGCGACAAAGAGAGAGAGAGGGAGAGCATCTTCCACCTGCTGGTTCACTCCCCAAATGGCCACAGCAGCTGAGGTTGGGCTAGGCTGAAGCCAGGAGTCTGGAGCTTCATAAGGGTCTCCCACGTGGGTGGCAGAGGCCCACGTACTCAGACCATCTTCCACTGCTTTCCCAGGTGCATTAGCAGGGAGCTGGATCAGAAATAGAGCAGCCAGGACCAGACCAGAACCCAGCTCCCATATGGAATGCTGATGTCACAGGCGACCGTTTAACCTGCTATGCTGCCACAGCGCCGGCTCCCATGCATGGCAATTCAGTGCAGGGATCCCAGAACCAGGCTACCTATCTGGGTTCAAGTTCAGGTTCTGCTGTTCACTAGCTGTGACATTAGGCAAGTCATTTGACCTCTGTGCCTCAGTTTTCTAACTGGTAAAATGAGGAAAATGATGGTATTTACTCCCTAGGGTTAGTATAAGGATTCCAGGACGACAGGAGTTAACATCAAGTAAGCATCAATACCACTGGGCTATCCCTTTCATTGGCAGCCCTTCCCTGTGGGCAATTTCTCCCACAAGGGATTTCTAGTGCACTTTTGATGTTCCTGTGGTTAATGCCATCCACTCACTGCCACCACCCCAGGTATGCTGGGGCTCCCCCTAGCGGCAGCCCCGCAGGGTGACCTGGTTGAGGGACTGAGCAGAGGGGCTCCATTTGACCCTGCCAGCACTGTTGTTTGTGGCCTCTCTGGGAATGTTGTGCAATATGTTGGTCACAAACATTTTATGAGCAAGAGGACAGGCAGAAATTTTCCTCTATCGACCCACTGCAGTCAGGCCCACTCCCTCCCCCTCCTCTTCCTGAGACTCCTGGGCAATGAGGGAGCCAAGCCAGGACCAGGCTCAAGCAGAGCTCCTGAGCCAGCAGCCCAGTCGCAGAGGCCCCTCCTCCAGTCCTCCCAGTGCTAGACCCGAAACAACCACCACCACCCACTCACCCCTGGCATGGAGGCTTGCGCCCAGCTCCCCTCTGGAGGCCTGGGTGCACAGGACCCAGGATCCTCTGCCCTTTGGCCCCCTCCAAGGTCATCTACCACAGGAGCCCCAAGATATTTTCACACAGACACCAGTAAGTATGAAAAAAAAAAAAGGTTTTTGTAGCAAATTTTTTTATAAGGCTACATCTATTCAATTTGAGGCTCTATCCTCTCTACTAGTATTCTGGGATTATGTCTTTTCTACTTTTCTGATGCTAAAATATCCTTTCTTTCATGAAGTGATGCTGATGGCAGCTGGTAGTTTTCCATCCATGCCTTTATATGACAAAGTTAATAGCTGACAACTTCATCCTGGAGCCCACGTTTGAAGCATATTTGTGTGCTGGCCCACAAAATCCAGCAAGCAAACATGTGAATGAAACACCACTCTCTTCTGTGCAGGAAGCACAAGCCTGCCCCTCCCCGTGGACACCTGCTGACCTCCAGCCTGGGCTCAGACCCCCAGTGAGAAGGGGAAGACTCCACGCTCCTGCCTCTGCTGGGGCAGCACCTGCTGTGACCAGGAGGAGCCACCCCCTCTCCCCGAGAGCTGGCTGGTGACCCGTCTGCTCAGCGAGCAGGGAGGACCCAAGTGCTTTCTCCGTCTCTGATCCAGACCCTCTCCAGCCTCTATCCTGAGCCCCCTGCCTTGTCCACCTTCCTCCCCATCCACCTGCACCCTGAGATGACCACACACAGAAGCTGGGGGAGGCTGGCCCGGGCTGGGAGGCTCCCCCTCTGGGGACACAGTCTCTGAGCTCGGGGCAGGGGTGGGAGGGCTCTTCAGCCTCAAGCCTGGGGGACCCTTCGGGATGCACCAGGGAGGGAGAGAAGGATTTGTCTCAGGGGCTTGGCTCTCGGGACCCCTCCCTCCCTGCCCCCAGGGCTTGGCTGGAGCACAAGGGGCCCCTTTGTGGGGCCTAATCTCAAAGCACTGGGGCTTTAGCGACCTTCAGGGATGAAAGCGCCAGGAGCTGGCGGCTGGGCGGTGGTGTGGGGGCAGCCCTGTTAATCCCTGCGCTTACGCCAAACAAAGCTGCCAGGAGGGGCCGGCTCCCAGGACATGATCCAGAGAACCAATGCCCCGAGCCTAACCCGCTCTGACAGCCCCAGGGCCCAGCGTGGCCGAAGCGGCTGCGGGAGGTCTGCAGCCACTCCCTCCTGTCCCATCCCGTCCTGTCCACCCACGAACACGCCTCTCTGTCCACAAGATGGTTCCTCTGCCTCCTCTCTCCCTGCTCGGCTCCACCGGCCCCCTGACTCCTCAGCCCCAACCTCTCCACCTGGTCCCCTCAGGCCTGACGCCCTAGTCTCTAGCACCCAGTCTTAATCTTAGCCCCTAAATTCCCCCAAATCCTAAATCCTCACCCCCCTCAATGTCATCCTCTGCCTCAGGACCCCAGATCCAAATCCTACAGCACCCCAGTGTCCTGAGCCCTGATTTCTTCTTTTTTAAAAAGATTTGTTTATTTATTTGAGAGGCAGAGTTTACAGAGACAGAGGGAGAGAGAGATCTTCCATCAGTTGGTTCACTCCCCAGATGGCCGCTGCTTTGGTTGAAGCTGGGCCAGCCTGAAGCTAAGAACCAGGAGGTGGGTGCAGAGGTCCACGCACTTGGGCCGTCTTTCGCTGCTTTCCCAGGTGCATTAACAGGGAGCTGGATGGGAAGTGGAGCAGCCAGGACTGGAACGGGTGCCCATATGGGATGCTGGTATGGTATGTGGCAGCTTTACCTAGACCCCTTTTTTTTTTTTTTGACAGGCAGAGTGGACAGTGAGAGAGAGAGACAGAGAGAAAGGTCTTCCTTTGCCGTTGGTTCACCCTCCAATGGCCGCCGCGGCCGGCGCGCTGCGGCTGGCGCACCGCGCTGATCCGATGGCAGGAGCCAGGAGCCAGGTGCTTTTCCTGGTCTCCCATGGGGTGCAGGGCCCAAGCACCTGGGCCATCCTCCACTGCACTCCCTGGCCACAGCAGAGAGCTGGCCTGGAAGAGGGGCAACCGGGACAGAATCCGGCGCCCTGACCGGGACTAGAACCCGGTGTGCCGGCACCGCTAGGCGGAGGATTAGCCTAGTGAGCCGCGGCGCCGGCTACCTAGACCCTTAACCCCGATTTCTCACCCTGAGACACCCAAGCCCTCAGCCACCTGCTCTCCACTTGTCCTGATTCTTGGTCCCTTAGACTCTGCCACAGCGTCCATCTGTCATCCCCGGTCCTCGACAACCAGCCCCTGTTTCCCCAGCCCTTCCCTCCTGGGCTCCCTGATGCCTCCACCTTTCTGGCTCACTCTGCCCACCCCACAGCATGTGTTCAGGCTTCCCAGTACCCTGCGTGCCCAGGCCTGTACTCGGCTCGGCCATGGTGGAGACCCAGGAGGGAAGTGACTCTGACTCAAAGCCCAGCTCCCCCAAGAGATGCTCGCCGCCTGTGACCACCCCGGAACCTCAGTGTGCATTCCATTCTCACAGTGGAACCGTGTCACAGCCGCGGGGGCTGGGGGTCCCTGCCGGTGTCCGTGGCTGCCCCGTCTCTTCTGAGGCTAGGGAGACCCAGGACACAGAAATCCCCACCAGACCAGAGAGGCCCAGGTGCTGGGGTGGGATCACCCAGGCTGGTAGAAGCTACTGAGGGGCCAGGGTGGCTTTGGGGCCCATAGGGAGGGAAGGGGCAGAGCAAGAGGGTTGGATTCCCAGGACAGGGGTGGGGGCCAGAGCAGCGAGCATTTTCCCACCATCGCCTCTGCAGTCTCCACTCCGCTAATCTGATTACAATATTTACCAACCTCCCACGGCCTGCTTGGGGCAGGAGGGGGCCATGTTACACTGAAGATCTCAGCTCCAGTTCCCAGCGTAATGGGAGGCCCACAAAGGTGTTCCTGTGCCCTCAGCTGACCGCCCAGGTCACCCTCCCTGCCTGCCCTGGTCACCAGGCTGTCTGAAAGACTCCTTCGCACCAAGTCCAGCTTCTCCAGGAAGTCTCCCTACCGCCCTCTGCCTGCCCCTTGGCCATCTCATCACAGAGCTGTGATGCCTGCAACCGCGTTTCAGGCCTGGGCAGGGTCTGCCTTCCTGGGGCTCAGCGCCTGCACAGTGGGCTTGCAGGAACCCGGGATGAGGAGAGTGGCAGTGCAGCCCAGGGCGCTGCTCCACCCGCTGCAGTCCGCGTCACATACAGCTGCTTGAACAGCGTGCCCAGGCTCCAGCCACCCCGGCAGCACCATCTCACTCCCGCACACACCTGTGCACACAGTTTGTGAAGGTGCTTACTGTCCCAACTGTCACCCAGCAGGGCCCACTCCTCCCAGCCCCCTCCTCCTCTTTACCACTGAGCACCAGACAGGAGGGGCGCTTGGGCTGGGCTCGCCTTGAACTTGCTTCCTCCCCAGCTGGTGTAGGAGCTGAGTTCTGTGAGGCCAAGACACTGCCTGTGGATGAGAGGGAAGCACTCCCTCTTTATTTCCCCCTGAAATGGGACCAGAAACGGAGAGGGAGGGTGCCAGCCGCCCCGAGGGTGGAGAACGGTGGAGCTGGCCTTCCCCAGGGAAACCCCTCCTCCCTCTCCCCAAGGGTCCAGCAGCCCTGAGCTCATCATCTATTGCGGGATTTCAGAGGACTCATCTAGGGAAGAGATATGAGTTTCTTTAAAAAGCTAACGACCCAGAGCCAACTTCAGACTAAGACAAAGCTCACCCCTACGGACGGTCCCCTAGGGTACCCACCCGCGGTGCACTCAACCCTTACCCCCCTGGATTAATTCCAGCCAGGATTCTGAGCCCGGCAAACCAAGCGTCACCAAGGACCGGGCGCCCCCTGCTGTCTGACTCTCAGAACTGCACTCTCCAGTGAACTGACCCAGCCAGGTTGTGTCAAAAACCTGGTCCTGCCTGGGGGTTCCAGTTCCCCACTGGCAGATCACTGGAAAAGGAGACGACCAGGCTGAGGGAGGGCCATTTGCCGGGGAGATGGAGTGTCAAGAGCTGGTTCAGCTGCTAACAGGCAGATGGGAGGAGACAGTAACACAGGAACGCACTAGACAGAAGACTGGGCCACAGGGATCCAGAGACTTGGGGGGGAGGGGGGAGGCAGGGACCTGATGTAGCAGGAGAGGGGAAACTCAAAGGGGCACAGGTGAGAAGGGCACGGAGAGCAGGACAGGCGAGGTGGACCCAGGTGATGGGGCACAGGTGAACGGGGAAAGAGCAAAGAAGGCAGGGAAGGTACAAAATACACAGAGGCTGCCCAGGAGGCCAGCAGCAGAAGTGAGTGCCCCTGCTGCCTGCCCTGCACTGGGGCACGTCCAGCCCTGTGACTGATGGCCAGACCCCTGCTGGGCGCACTGACAGTGGCCGCTCAGCAGAGGCAAACAGCTTGGACATCTGTGGCCTCTGGACTACGGGGCATGGTGGGGGCAGTGGGCAGAACAGATTGAATTCAATGCTGTGGTCAGAGGCCCAGACTTGGTGGGGGTGGCGGAGCAGTTATGATCCATGCTAGAGCTCCCCCCACCCCATTTCACCCCACCCCCATGCCTGCCTGGCCCGTGGGTCCCCCCTCAGACAGACACAGCCCTTTCCTGTGGCAAAGCCCAAGAGGGAGCCCTGAGCAGCCACGCTGTCAGAAGCCCTTCAGGACAGGAGCCCCAGTGTGCCCCAGCACACACGGCCATCTTGCTTCTACCCCGCCTCAGTTCCTTCTTGTCCTCCTGCTAAGGACCTGTGAGTGGAGAGGATGTTAATTAGCCTACACTTGCCCAGGCCCCTAGGGGTTGTCATTCCCCGCCACCCCCCCCCCCCCGCCAGCTGAGATGGGCAGCGCCACTCCCCCACAGTCACCCTGCAGATGCATTGGGTTGGAACCTGAGTGTCTCCGCCCACTGTCTCTCCAGGACCCCGTGGTGTTGTCCATCTGTCTGCCCCTAGCCTCTTACAAGCTTTCCACACATTCAGTACAACAGAGGCCAGGAAACTCGTGGCCATGGGAAATTCATAGTGTGGTCCCAGGAAAAGCAAACTTGAGATGTACCCCCTCTCTCTGAACCGTGGGAGGTTGTCTCACTTTGGGGGTGGGTATCCCCAAGGGGTACCAGGACCCCGACCGAACAGGACTCCAAATGAGGAAGCATTTAGCAATGAGACAGGAGGCCCCAGGAGGTGCTGAACATCCCACACCCAAGAGGGGTCTAGAAGAGGCTGGAGGAAGAAGGCTGATGGGCGGTCCTTGAGGCTTCTTCCACACCTGGGGGCCCAGGGAAAAGCACCCACCCTCTGCCAGGCCCCGTGCTCTCTGCTTGTCTTCCTCCTTCATTTCTCCAACCCCCCGCCCCGTCCAGCTCCTCCTATACAGCCGCCCCCCCACCAGCTTCTTGCTGTGCCTGGCTGAGGCTAGGATGTCAAGGGGCCAGGAAGGGGGCTCTTCGGCAGCTTCGAAGCTACTAATAGACTATCCTCGACCACATCCTATTACCGCACACCCCCCCCTGCCCAGCCCCCAGCCCGGCTGGCCTGCGCTTCTCCGTGGCCCCAGGGACCAGGCATCAGATTGGAGTCAAGATTCCAAGAGTGTCATTTGCCGCCGCTGATAGTGCTGATAATAGGGACGGGCTGGCGGGCGAGGAGCTGCAGCGCAGAGGCGGATTCTCTATTAAGGCTTGTGCTCAGCGCAGCAGCGAGCGAGCGAGCGGCAGGCCAGAGCCAGCGTGGGGCGGGCGAGGCCAGGAGAGCTCCGTGATGGGAGGCGCAGCTTACCTGCGCTGTCTGCTCCATTAGCGCAGGCCAGGCGCCAGCAGGAAGCGAGCGGACTGGGCAGTTCTGGGGTCAGAGGATCCCAGATCCCAGGAAGGGGGGACAGGACAACAAATGAGAGCCCCAGCCCATGCCTCAGCCACACGGCGGCCCCCAGGAGACTGCCCCACTGCCTGGAACCCAGAGTCCCCAGCTGCAGAACAGGTGAGGTCCTTGCTCCCCTTTCCAAGCAGAGCTTGACAGAGGCTGGGAGCCCTCAGCCCCTGCCCACAGGCTCTGCCTGGCACAGCCTCCCTCCCGCAGCTGCAAGGATCTGCTGGACATTCTTACCGTGGGCCCTCAGCACCACCGCCTGGCCTGTCCCTGTCACGCCTCCATCACCCTCACCTCTTGTCACCGTCGCTGCCACTCAGACCACCCCCACTGCCCTCCTGTCACTCACTATCGCTTTCCCCAACTCCATCATCAACACCAATTGGCAAATGGTTCAGAACACAGGTCCAGGGGCAGGCGATTGGTACGGCAGCTTAAGTCGCCACTTGGGGCACCCGCACCCCCTATCAGAGTGCCTGCTTTAAGTGCTGGCTACTCTGCTTCCAATCCAGCTCACTGCTAACGTGCATCCCGGAAGCAGCAGACGATGGCTCAGGTCCTTGGGTTCCTGCTGCCCATGTGGGAGGCCTGGATGGAGTTCCAGGCTCCACGCTTTAGCCTGGCCCAATCCTGGCTGTTGTAGGCAATTGGGGAGTGAACCAGCAGATGGGTAATCTCTCTCTCTCTCTCTTTCAAATAAATAATAAAATATTTTTTATTTATTTGACAGGTAGAGTTATAGACAGTGAGAGAGAGAGAGAGACAGAGAGAAAGGTCTTCCTTCTGTTGGTTCACTCCCCAAATGGCCGCTACTGCCGGCACTGCGCTGATCCAAAGCCAGGAGCCAGGTGCTTCTTGCTGGTCTCCCATGCTGGTGCAGGAGCCCAAGCACCTGGGCCATCCTCTGCTGCCTTCCCGGGCCACAGCAGAAAGCTGGACTGGAAGAGGAGCAGCCAGGACTAGAACCCAGCGCCCATATGGGATGCCAGTGCTGCAGGCGGAGGATTAACCAAGTGAGCCACAGCTCCAGCCCCCATAAAAATAAAAAATTTTTTTGACAGGCAGAGTGGACAGTGAGAGAGAGAGAGACAGAGAGAAAGGTCTTCCTTTTGCCGTTGGTTCACCCTCCAATGGCCGCCGCGGCCGGCGCGCTGCGGCCGGCGCACCGGGCTGATCCGATGGCAGGAGCCAGGAGCCAGGTGCTTTTCCTGGTCTCCCATGGGGTGCAGGGCCCAAGCACCTGGGCCATCCTCCACTGAACTCCCTGGCCACAGCAGAGGGCTGGGCTGGAAGAGGGGCAACCGGGACAGAATCCTGCGCCCCGACCAGGACTAGAACCTGGTGTGCCGGCGCCGCTAGGTGGAGGATTAGCCTAGTGAGCCGTGGCACCGGCCCATAAAAATAAATTTTAAAAAAATTTATGAACAGGTCAGCGCCGCGGCTCACTAGGCTAATCCTCCACCTTGCGGCACCGGCACACCAGGTTCTAGTCCCGGTCGAGGCACCGGATTCTGTCCCGGTTGCCCCTCTTCCAGGCCAGCTCTCTACTGTGGCCAGGGAGTGCAGTGGAGGATGGCCCAAGTGCTTGGGCCCTGCACCCCATGGGAGACCAGGAGAAGTACCTGGCTCCTGCCATCGGATCAGCACGAGAGAGCAGGCTCCAGAGCTCCTCCAGCTCTGCCTCTGGTCCGTGTTTAACCTCCCCTGGGCCTGCTTCACCCTGTCCAAGATCGGGACGGCTGCTGTGCCAACCCCATGGGTGCCTCAGAGGGTTCTAATGATTAAGCAAGTCCTCCATGTGAAGTGCTTGGAACATAGTTAGTGCTCAGTGAAGCTCATCATTACAGCCTTATCCCTGTCCTCACCCTTCCCAGCTCCACTGCCACCATCCCACCTTCACCCTTACCCCTGCACTGCCTTCCCTAAGAGTAACAGCAGCCACCACTTACCTAGGATTTACTAGGAGCCAGGCACTGGGATAGGTAGCTTACACATTACTCGCTTCATCCTCACGACAACTCCAGGAGGTAGGTGCTATTATTATTCCTGTGTCACAGAGGAGAGCAGTTAAACAACTTGCCAAAGGCCACGCAGCTAGCAAATGTCAGAGCCGGAAGTCAAATGCAGGCCATGTCCTGAGCTACTACGCCAAGCCACTCCCTAGCCCCCACCCTGTTAGGGCCTGCTTCTTTGCCTCCAGCATTGACACCATTAGACTGTCACTTCCACTGTCACTTTCCCATCCCGTCCACCACGACCACGCCCCAGGAGCACATTGGCACCACCACCACCACCAGCAGCGCCGCGGCTGTCTCCACCAGATGATCATCCTCCCCAGCCAAGCTCAGCCACGCCAGCTCCTCGGCATGGATCCCCACAGCCCACCTAGGACAGATGCTCGTGTCTGCCCACCTCAGACTGTGGGCTCTGAGAGCTGTGTGTGTTCCCAGTCATATAAACTTGATAATCCGGCCAGACTGGCCCAGGAGAGACAGGGAGATGTCTGAGGTCAGCTGGAGCCCGAGCACCGTGCTATGCGAAGCTGACTTCCCTATTTCCCCAGGGGGCCCAGTGCGGTTTAAACAGCCCTTGAGCACTCTGGGAGCCCCCGGTGTGGGACGATACCTTCCACCTCACAATCGCAGGGCTCAGAACAGATTTGTCCACACAGACACAATCTTCGCATTTCGCCACTGCGAAGTCTGTCTTCCCGAGTGGCAGAAAGCCCGGAGAGTGGGAGAAGACCTCAGCCTTCTCTTTCCCCCTTCTCTGTTATATCCTCCACCTCTCAGCACACCCAATACCAACGAGTAAATAGAGGAGCTCAAGTGGGGCCAGGAAGTGTGTGCGGGGGTGGGGTCCTGCTGTCCATGGTGCTGAGACAGAGTTTTGCTCTCTAGGGATCCACAAAGCAGACTTCTGTCTTTTCCAAGTAAGAACTGTTTTTCAGTTTTCCCACTTCCCATCACAGCTTTTCATCACCAAAACCCATTGCCATTCAGAGCGTCTGTCATTGTGTACCAGGTCTCCCGTTGTTTGCAGAGCCTGCCGGAGCTTGCAGAGCCTGGAAGCATATGCAGAGAACATCCCATACTAACTTCTGAACAAATCCCCTGACAACCTGCACAGCATGTCCCAGGTTTTGGAGCCCAAGACTCTGCAAAGGGTGTCCTTGTCTGCAGAGCTGAATCCCACTCTTAGGTCTCATTTGTGTTTATGATGCTCGTCACCATGGGCACAGTCAGGTTCAGGGCCAAGTGTGTGCTCAGGAGGTTCCTGGGACTCATTTCCTCTGAGACAGAGGGAGAGAGAAAGATGGAAGGAAGTGGAGCCAGAAGGAAAGAAAGGAAACACCAGCGAAATACTCGTGCAGCAGGATTCCTGTGGGCCTGGGCCAGTTAGTCCTGAGGTGGGCTGTGGGTTAAGTGCTTTATAGTCATTATCTTGTGTCATCTTCACCAAAAGCCTCAGGGATAGGGACTGTCTCTATGCGCATTTTACAAATGAGGCTGTCCTTGGCTGGGAGAGATGAGTAACACAGAGGTGCCTAACAGCAAGTCCAGAACTCGAACTTGGGCTTGTGTAACTTCAAAAATCATCTCTTCTGCTTCTCATGACACAAACACAGAAGAAAAGGGAGGGAGGGCATGGAGACGTTGGCCACCTTTCTGAGTTGAGATGAGGCCCTGACCTTGAAGCACATCTAAAGGAGGAGGCTAAGCCTTGGAAGCTTGCAGAGGGGCCCCCACCCCACACCAAGTCCAAGTGTATCCTCCGGAGGGTGCAGCTGCTCTGGAGAACGCTGAGTCTCCAGCACACCTGTCATCCAGCCTCGGGACAGGCCAGCTGCCCCTCCTCACTGGTGCCTGAGCTTGCCTTAGAACAAAGACCACAGGGGGGCCAGCGCTGTGGCACAGCAGGTTAACGCCCTGGCCTGAAGTGCCAGCATCCCATATGGGCACCAGTTCTAGTCCCGGCTGTTCCACTTCCGATCCAGCTCTCTGCTATGGCCTGGGAAAGCAGTAGAAAATGGCTCAAGTCCTTGGGCCCCTGCACCCACGTGGGAGACCCGGAAGAAGCTCCTGGCTCCTGGCTTCAGATAGGCGCAGCTCTGGCTGTTATGGCCATCTAGGGAGTGAACCAGCGGATGGAAGACCTCTCTCTGTCTCTACCTCTCTCTGTAACTGTCTTTCAAATAAATAAAAAATAAATCTTAAAAAAAAAAAGAACAAAGACCACATGGAGGCTCCCAGAGGGTAGGAGACAAGCCTGGAGGTGGAGACTGACAGGCACCCAGATACACAGACAGAGAGACAAAGAAGAGCCTGAGTCAGAGAGAGAGAGAGGGAGATGTAGAGCCAGCGATACACAGTCACAAGCCAATGGAGAGACAGAGTCAGCCATGGGGAGAAATTGAGAGAGAGAAATGGACACAGCCAAGAAGCCAAGGGAACAGGAATTGGGAGGATTCGGCTGTGTCTGGGGGAAGAGTCCATTTGCATGGCACACTCGGAGGTCCACAGCACCTGGCTAAAGGAGGCAAAGAAGCCCCTCCCACCACGCCTCGCCCATGGGCTGTAAAATAGCAGCAGTGTCCCTGGGGAGGGAGTGCCACAGCCCAACCCAGGCTCGCACCGGTCCTGCACTCCTTTTGCCCACCTTGGGGATGACTCAACAGGCTGCTTCTGAGCTCAGGCAGGCTCCCGCCCTGGAGTTTGGTGGGCACGAGCTTTCCCGGGGCCTGACCCCGGTGTGGGTAACAAGCGGGTAATTTTAGGGCCCTCAGCCTTTCCCTCAACCACCAGCAGTCCTCAGCTATCACACACAGGCAGGCAGTCTGCATAAAACAGCACGCTTGCTATGCAACGCAAGCAGGCAGGGCCTCCAGCCCCTTCCCTCCAGCCTGCCACCACATCCCCTGTGGAGCTCCTCCCCTTCCCAGCTCCAAGTCAAGCCCCCCAGGCTGGATAATCAGATGACTTCCTTGAAAAGCTCTCTGCTGGTTTCCAGCTTTGTTGAATGTACAAAGTAAACAGAAGAGGCTCAGGCCTAGCACACATTAGGCATAATCAATTATAGAGGCGACGTGGGCAGGGACCCCTCTCTGCTGCGGAGGCTGCCTAAGTTAGAGAAGAGCAGGACCTGGTCACCTGGGCAGGCAAGGAGGCCCCAGGGCAGACCTGGAGTCTCACTCCAACCCCTCCCGCCTTGTCTCTGTCCCAGCCTCAGATGGGCCGTGGGAGATTCTCTCCAGGAAGGTAATGGCTTCTGGCCTGAAACAACTGAGCCACTCTTCTCCCCACCCACCCCCATGCACAGTACTTGGGGGCCAGAGGGGTGTGCAGGGAGGGAGCTCAGGCCCCCTCCCCTCAGGGCAGCCTGTCCCAGACTGGCTCCCATGCTCAGCCTGAATGCGCTTTTGGGGAAAACAGAGTGGATCCCAAGGGCCTCCCTGCTCCGCAGCCTCCCTCCTTTGCAGAGGGGTGTCAGTATCGCAGTGGCTGTTGGTTCATTCTCCAGTGTGCCTGCTCTGAACTACAAATAATAGTAACAATAATGGAATAATAGTAACAATAATGGAATAATATCCACAGCCTCTCTGATACATGATTGACCTTTCTTTTATCTGGATCCTATGGGGAAGGTATTACTTCATATCTATTTTAAACTGTTTTTAAAAGATTTATTTATTTAGTTGAAAGGCAGAGTTACGGAGAGAGGGAGAGACAGACAGAGAGATCTCCCATCCGCTGGTTCACTCCTCAATGCAGGCAACAGCCGGGGCTGGGCCAGGAGTCAGGAACTTCATCTGGATCTCCCACATGGGTGCAGGGGCCCAAGCACTTGGGCCATTTTGCACTGCTTTCCTAGGTGCATTAGCAGGGAGCTGGATTGAAGGTGGAGCAGCCGGAACTTGAACCAGCACTCACATGGGTTGTCAGTGTTCCGGGCAGCAGCTTAACCCGCTGTGCCACAAGGCCGGCTCCCACTGTACCTTATTTTAAAGATGAGGGTTGAGGCACAGAGGGTACCTTGCCTAAGGATACTCATTCATTCAGTGGTGCAGCAGGATTGGGCCCAGAGTCGGGGCAGGGGCAGGCTGGGGGAAGAAGAACCCCAGCCCAGGTAAGAACCACAGAGGCGCCGCTGAACCTGCCCCCCATGCTCCTTGGGTGAGCGGGGGCGGGCCCTTTCCATCTTCATTCCCTCTAGCCCACAGGCCTGAGGGTCCCTCCCCTGTGTACCCCACAGCCCATCTGCAGACTGACTGCAGCAGCCTAGTCAGCTCTGCCTCATCTGTGGCGAGAGGAAGTCTTCCTAAGCATGAAATCTGGCCTGATTGCCCCATGGGTGCCGGGCACCTTGATGGAGGGCCGAGGTGGGGCTGCCTGGGAGGCCCTGTCCAGTGGGCTGAGGATACCAGCGGAAGGAGATTTAGTGTGATTTCTTCTCCTGGGTCTGACTCTTAGAGTTTCTCTTCCCAGGGACTCAGGACAGAAAGGCTGGAGCAGAAAAGGCCAAGGACGGAACTAGGCCCAGACAGGGCCAGGGCTTGGCTATGGTTATACAGGGAAGGGGGCATCATCTGCCCCCACCAGAGCACATCCACCCTGCCATAGAACCCCCAGTGACCAGGGCTCCTGGGTCAGCCCAGATCACCCCAAGGGGCTCCCAGATTCTGGGGGTACCACAATACTCTTCCCTGTGATGGACACACAGGCACACACAGCTGGGGATCTGAGGGCAGCAACCAGGGCTCTGCTTGCTAAAGTTCCACCGACCCCATCAGCCACAGGGTCACTTCATCAGCATCTAGGGCTTAGGGTGGGGTGCCCTGCGTGCCCCAGGTCAGCATCTGCTGTCTGTCCATGCAAAGGACTCGCATCTCCCAGGGGCTCGGTGTGTGTGCATGCCCGTGTGGAGAGTGTCTGTCCCCGGTCCCAGTGTGTGTCCAGGCTGTCTGCCTGTCTGTGGTCAGCGTGTGTTCACGGTCATCGTCTATGCCTGTGGTCTGCGGGAGGGCTGTGAGGCTAGGGCTGCGCACACCACTGACTCCACACTGTCCTGTGGCCGACATATTACCACGGACACACATACACTGAGCACGGACACACACATGAGCCATGGACGCACACTGATCACACACAGTGAGCCTGGGCTGGCTTGGAACTGGGTTCTGTGTCCTCTGCCCAGGTGGGTAGGGGGAAGCCACCGCACTGCAGGGAAGCAGCAGAGCCAGAGAAGACCTCAGCCCTGCAGAGAGGACTCCCTAGGCCGATCTCCGAGAGGACCCAGCCTCTGTGCCGGCCCAGTTCCTTCCATGCGCGAGAGAAGCCCCGGCGGCGGCAGAAGCAAGCCTGGGTGCAGGTCCCTACGGGAAGACGCGCAGGGTCACAGTTGCCTCCCTGTGCTTCAGCAGTTAGCACCAGCAGGGAGCTGGCGGGATCCTGCAGGGCAGGGCTATGCACCTGGCCGTGTGTCTGCGTGGGCCTTCGTACGGGGCGGGCACGAGTGGAAGGCCGGGAGATGCCTCTTCTTTACACACTGGGGTTTCTGCTGGGACCACAGGGAGGCACCACAAAGCACATGGGTGCCTGTGGGCCCGGCCCCGTATGCTGGCATGCTCCAGTCCCGGGGTGTTCACGAGTGGCTTTGAGACTTGGGAAGGAGGCATGCGCCAGCGCGCGTGGGTCTGGGGTTTGTGCACCGCAGTGACCCTGGCCCCGGCGGGCGGCGGCCCGTGGCTGCCTCTCCGGGGGCCTGTCCGCGGGCCCGCCATTCCCCCAGACCAGAGAAGTCCCTGCCGCTCGCCCGGGGGCGCCTCCGCCCCCTCCGCCCGAGTAAACTTTTCTCAAATCCGCGAGCCGCTTAGGGCGAAGCCGCCCCCGAGGCCTAATCCGCGCCCCCCGCAGATCTGCATAATCGGGTTAGCTGCCGCGCTCCCTCCCGCTCCCGCGCCGCCGCCGCCGCCGCGCGCGATTCTCTCGCTGTCACTTAGGGAGGCTCAGCGCGATTTGCGGCCTAATCCCCCGGGATCGCTCGGCCGCCGCTCCCCGAGGGGCCGCCAGATTGTTCCCTTCATAATTGATTGACTCTATTTGCCGGATTGGGACTTCAAAGCGCCGGCGGCGCGGGGGCGCCTGGGAAGGAGCTGGGCCCGCGGCGGGCGGGGCGGGGGCCTGCGGGCCGGGCCGGGGGCGCCACCGCACGGCCGGGGGCGGGAGCGCGCGGCGCGCCCGAGGCCTCGCCCGCCAAGCCCCGGCGCTCGCAGCCCCCACCGCGTCCAGGGAGCGGTCTCTGGGCTCTCGCGGCGCCCGCTGCGCCTGCCCCTGCTGCCCGGGAACTCGCGCACAGGCACAGGTGCTGGCACTGCGCGGCCCCGCGACGGGGACCGTGGCGCAGGGCGTGGTAGGTTGGGCTGAGCGGCCGAAGGCATCCTCAGGAGGACGTGGAGGAACCCGTGCCGCATAGGTCCTGGAGCAGAGGAATGGCCCCGCGCAGGGCACACGGCCAGCGAGGCAGGTCGCCTCCTTCCAACGCCCCGGGGCCGAAACGCTCCATCTCGTTTTCCACCTGCCCACCTAGACCGAGTGCTGCGGAGAACCGCCCGGACCCCTTGGCACAGGGCCGGTCGACCCCGCAGCACACCCCTCTGCGGGCCCCTGGGTGATTGCACATCCCATTGAGCTTGTAGGACAGCCTGCACTAAGAACTTTCTGGGCTTGGACCTGCAGTTTCCCCCCACGACCGAGGAGGCCAGGACACGGCAGCAGGGAGCTGGAGGGGCCCCACTTCCCGGCCCAGCCACCTCCACGCTCCTAGGAATCCCTGGCCCAGACACGGGAATCCCCAGAAACGCTTAATTAATTCTTGATTACTCGCCGTCTCTGCAGCTGCCATTAACCACCTCCCCAGCCCGGGTCCAGTTAGGCCGTGTAATTAAATTAGCACAGGGTGAGCACTTCCTAGCGGGAGCGAGGTGCTCCTGCTGGGCCTCTTAGAAGTTCCGGGGGGCTGAGGAGGAAACCAAGGCCCAGAGACACCAAGGGGCGCATCAAGGGTCACTCAGCGGGGCTGGAACTGGGGCTCCAGCGCAACCCCCCAGAATTAGCTCTGCCCCCTTCCTCCCACCCCGGCTGAGACCGCCACTCTCAACACAGACTTTAAACCTTAAGTGTCTTTAAAACGACAAGAGATTTGCTGCTGTCCTTAATTAAATTTATGCCAATTCACTGAGCTTCTGGGGAGGCGAGACCCGGATTTCCATGGGGCAGAAGCAGAAGGTGAGGGTTCAGCAGCCTGGTGGCTTTTCCCACCTCTGGAGCAGCTGGGAGGGAGGAGACAGCCCAGAGCCTGGTGGAGGGGCAGGAGAAGGGGGCGGTTTGGAGGACTGAGCTCTGTCCATGGGGACTCCCCTAGTTGGGGGGGGGGTCTGTTTCCTTTTCCCGGAGGAAACCAGAGAAAATAGAGTGTTGCCTGAAAGAAGGGCCCAAGGGTAGAAGCCCCGGTATATGCACGGGCAGCCCAGGCGGAGGGTGCTGGAGACTGTGGGCTGCTGCTGCTGCTCGTTGAGTGCGAGGATGGCCCACCGGAGTCTCAGCCGCACGCCCCACAGCCAGGCCTCCCTCCAGGCATCCTGCCCTGCCTGAGTCCTGGGAGATGCGGGCTGACAGCCCTCCCGCCCCCAGCACAGCTCCTTGTCACTTCAGAAGATCAGAAATAAGCCTTAGTGATTAGAGAGAGACGAGAGTGAGATGGGGCTTAGAGGCCTGGGCTCAGGGAGGTGTTAAGAGGCGAGAGGGACTCAGAGTATTAGGGGGCAGAGCTAATAGCTTGCCTGGCTGCCCCTCCCCCAGGACTGCAGTACCCAGGGGAGGGGGGGACGGAGGCATGGGAAGATGTGGGGACGAAGGGTGGGAAGGAGGTGTGCAGGGGAGACTGACGGGAGGAAGCAAGGTGAGAGGAACGGGACTGAGGAAGAGGAGGGCGAGGGAAGAGAAGTCCAGGCTCCATGAGATACCAGTCTTCTCTTCTGTGATTGGAAAGCTATTTTATTTATTCATTTATGTTACTTATTTGAAAGGCAGAGATAGAGACAGACAGAGAACTTCTATCCCCTGGTTTACCCTCCAAATGCCTGCAAGAGTTGGGGCAGGGCCAGGCCAAAACCAGGAGCCTGGAACTCCAACAGGGTCTCCATGTGGATGGCAGGGACCCAACTACTTGTGTCACCACCAGCTGCCTACCAGGATGTACACTGGCAGGAAGCTGAGACTTGTACCCAGACTCACTGATGTGGAATGCATCATCTTAACCACTGTGTCAAATGCCCACTCCTAATCATCATTTAAACAAAGGTAATACCCAGGGTCAGTGACAGCAGGTGGAAATGGAGACCTCAGGAGTACAAAAGTGATGCAAACTTGGAGGTTCTGGAGGTAGGAGGGATATTTGGCAATAATGATCAAAAAAATTTTTTAATGAATTGTAGCACTTTTTTTTTTTTTTTTGACAGGCGGAGTTAGAAAGTGAGAGAGAGAGACAGAAAGAAAGGTCTTCCTTTTCCTGTTGGTTCAAACTCCAAGTGACCACTACGGCCAGCGCATTGCAGCCGGTGCACTGCACCGATCCAAAGCCAGGAACCAGGTGCTTCCTCCTGGTCTCCCATGCGGGTGCAGGGCCCAAGCACTTGGGCCATCCTCCACTGCACTCCCGGGCCACAGCAGAGAGGTGGACTGGAAGAGGAGCAACCGGGACAGAATCCGGCGCCCCGACCGGGACTAGAACCTGGGGTGCCGGTGCCGCAGGCGGAGGATTAGCCTAGTGAGCCGCGGCACCAGCCTGTAACACCCTTTAAAAAAAAAAAAAGATTTATTTATTTATTTATTTGAAAGTCAGAATTACACAAAGAGAGAAGGAGAGGCAAAAAGAGAGAGGTCTTCCATCTTCCATCTGCTGGTTCCTTCCCCAGTTGGCTGCAATGGCCCAAGCTGCACTGATCCGAAGCCAGGAGCTAGGAGCTTCTTCCGAGTCTCCCATGTGGGTGCAGGGACCCACCTCCCAGGACCCATAGCAGAGAGCTGAATCAGAAGTGGAGGAGCCTGGACTCAAACCAGTGCCATATGGGATGCCGGCACTGCAGGTGGCAGCTTTAACCACTATGCCACAGTGCCGGCCCCAAAAATTTTAAACATGCATCCATGTGGCCAATCAATTCCACTATCAGACCTCTGTCCCACAGCAAGGGCGGCCTCTGTGCAGAGTGGTGTAAGTGTAGAGGCTATCACTGTGGTGACACCTGTCATTGCCTAACACTGGACACTCCTGGTGCCCATCAGGAAGGGGCTGATTAAATACATGAGGGAGGGGCACAGCTGAGTAGCACAGCTGGTTAAGCTGCTATCTATAGTGCCACCATCCCATATAGGCACTGGTTCAAGTCCAGGCTGCTCTACTTCCAGTCTAGCTTCCTGCTAATGCACCTGGGAAAGTAGCAGAAGATGGCCCAAGTGCTTTGGCCCCTGCACCGACGTGGGAGACCCAAAGAAAGCACTTGCCTCCTGGCTTCAGACCAGCCCAGCTCCAGCCATTGTAGCCATTTGGGGAGTGACCAGCGGATGGAAGATATCTTTTTTTTTTCTTTTTTATCAGGTAGAGTTAGACAGTGAGAGAGAGAGAGAAGTCTTCCTTTCATTGTTTCACCCCCAAAATGACCACTACGGCCGGCACTGCGCTGATCTGAAGCCAGGAGCCAGGTGCTTCTCCTGGTCTCCCATGCGGGTGCAGGGCCCAAGCACTTGGGCCATCCTCCACTGCACTCCCGGGCCACAGCAGAGAGGTAGACTGGAAGAGGAACAACTGGGACAGAATCTGGTGCCCCGACTGGGACTAGAACCCGGGGTGCCAGCACCGCAGGCGGAGGATTAGCCAAGTGAGCCATGGCGCTGGCAGGAATATATCTTTCTTACACTCTGCCTTTGAAGTAAATTAAATAAAAATCTTAAAAAAAAGTAAAAAGATGCCACTGGTCAGTGGATAGAGTGGGTCATTAAGCAGTATGAACACTCAAAAGCTGTGTGTGTGCCTGTGTCCACACACACAGGAGTAAGCAGGTGGCTGGGGCAGGAAAGACAGGTAGCAGCTTAAGAGGGGTGGTCGTGGTGGGGGCACGGGAGAGGGGGTGCCCAAGCACATTCCTTACTCCTGGCCCCACCACAGAAAATCTGGCTAAGGCCTAGTAATTGAAGGCTAATTGGGTTTTAGGCTTGTTAATGCCCCTGCGAATGTTTGCACGGAGGAGAGCTGGTCGATCCGGATAAATGACTCCCTGTGAGACACAAAGATGGTGGGAAAAACCCAGGGGAAGAAGGGCCACATACATGATGAGCAAGAACAGTTTTCCAGCCCACGCCAGGGGCGGGACACCAGCCTTGCAGAGCGAGGAGCCCTTGGTCTTCCATGGGGAGCAGGAAGTGGAAGGGACGGGCTGGCCCCACTGGGGCAGGAGGGAGACAAGGGTGGGGGACGCAGCCAGGGCCCTGCAGGCTGCAGATCAGGGGTCTGGGCTACCCAGGGAGTAAAGACATGGATCTGCCCACGGGTGCCAGGTGCTGGGGACTGCCAGGGTCTCTGCCCACACCCTGAGCACTGATTCATTTTGGCTGCAGCAGATCCCTTCACCCCCATTGGTACCACCTGCACCTCCCAGGCCCAGGTCACAGTCCCCCATCCGGAGTCCTTGCTTGGGACCCTGCCTTGAGCTGAGCCGTAGGCAGGCGCCCCCCACCCCCGCCCCGCCCTCCCTGACCAGCGGCCATGCTTGCCTTCTGGCTGTGACCCTTGGCAGCAGGGAAGGGGCCAGAGGAACGGGGGCTTTTCCAGTTCCTCCTGAGGAGAGCGGCTGATGCCAGAGGGGCCCTGGAGGGGAGCGGGGCTCGGGCAGCGAAGGCAGAGGAGGGAGGCTCTTAAGGCAAAGGCAGGGTTTTGTCTGGCAGAGTTGCTGCTGGAGGGGCGCTGTGAGGCTGGAGGGGCTGCACGCCCAGCTCCCCAGGAACCCACAGTGACGCCCTTCCAGGGTAATCCCAGCCGCCATAATCCCCTCCTCTCTCTCAGGGTCAGAAATACAGGATGTGCTTTTAAAGGATCAGCTGCACATTTGTTTCTTCCTCCTCCTCCTCCGCAGGCCTGACTTGGGGGCTTGGGCCCTGTGACAAGGCAGGGAAACATTTAATGAGTTTGTATTCCCCCAAGAGCACGGTGACTGACAGCTGCCCCGGGGGGGGGGGGGTCAGCACTCCTGTGTCCTGGAAGAGGATCCAGCAGCTGCTGGGCTCCCTGTGTGTGTGCACATGCGCGCGTGTGCCTGTGCCCCCTTCCCACGCAGGTGCACCTGGCCAGGACTGCGTTGGGACCTCCGGTGAACCACTTTGCTGGGGAAAGGGTGTGAAGGTGGGATCCTACAGTCCCTTCTGGAGACTACTGGTGGTCTGAGCCACAGCCTCACCCCCTCCCTGGTCTCTGGCCCCTCAACCTGGGCCAGGTGGGGAGGTAGGAGGGTAGCCCCAGGCTGCCCACCGTGGGGCTGGAAGGAATCAGGGGGTATGGTCGATGTAGAGGCCTGGGTCCGCATGGGTAATGAGGCCAGGGACTGGCTTGTCAATAGCATTTAAGTACTTTTCTCCCATTTTCAGGGCAGACTGAATTATTTATTCGTTTCTGGTCAATTGCTGGTAATGTCATTAGCATTTGTCCATCAAAGGTGGGGAAAAGAGTGGGAGTGGGCCTTCTCCACTGACCCCCACGTCCCAAACTGACTCTCAGAGGTCAACCTGTCTAGTTCCCTGCCCCTGCTCTCCACGTACCCCAGGGCCAGGATTTCTCAGAGGTCTTGCATCCAGAAAGTTCTCTGTGCTCACGGAGCTTCAAGCTTAATGGAACTGAGGAGCCAGGCAGGGCATCCTTCCGATTCTCCTCACACACATCCCCATCATTTCTTTAGAAACCCTGCCCTCCCATATTCAGCCATCACCTTGGACCACAAGCCAAGCCAGGCAAGGGAAGAGCTTGGGGAGAGGAAGCTGGGGGGCCCAGCTGAATGTGCAGACTGGGCCCAGGCCGCCTCTTCTCTCGTTTAGAGCCCAGTCTGCGCATCAGACCCAGCTCCCAGTGTGAAGCCCCGTGCCCCACTCAGAGGGCGACCCCACGGCACACTGGGTATCTCCTCTCAGAGCAGGCTCCCAGGTGCCTGCACCCACCCCTCCCAGAAGGCTCTCTGGCCAGGGTTCTCTCGTCAGCCCCCCAGACCCACTCTGCCTCCCTGTGCAGGCCAGGATCCCAGACAGAGATCCACTCAGTCCACGGCGTTTCTGGTCCCATTGAAACCAGGGCCAGCGCAGGCCCCTTTGCCCACCAGCCTACTCTCCCGTCCTCAAATGGGGGGTAAAGACGCAGCAAGGGGCGAGGCTTCCTGCAGAGACTGGGGAGAGGGGTTCAGCGGTGGTGGTGGTGGGGTTCCCGGGAAGTTCTCTGGGGCACAGTGGCTGGGGAGGCAGTAAGAGGCAGGGCTGGCCAGAGGCAGAGGTGGATCATGGTGCAGTTGCACTAACAACCTCAGCCACTCCCTTTCAGAGCCAGACCAAGGCGTCCCAGACCAAGGCGAGGGAGTCAGACCTCACACACCTGCACTGACCCGCCAGTCACCTGACAGCTGCCCCGGGAGAGCGCATGACCTTGGCTGAGGCTGCTGAGGGCATGCCCCAGGGAAGGCCTTCCAAGGCCCACGACCCCAGCAGCTGCGGAAATGAGCATCTTGACCCTCAGGGGCATCCAGGCCCCCGCAGCACCCACTCCAGGCTCGCTGGCTCCGGCATGGAGGGGCAGGTAGTCGGGAAAGGTGGGGGACATGGCTAGACTGAGCAGGGCGGGCAGGCCCTGCAGGATGAGAGGCTTGGGGGTCACCTAGGGGACCCCAGGGAACCCAAGTCTGGAGGACTGAGCGGATGGCCGGGTCTTCTTCAAGCTGTGGGCGCCATGCACAAGCAGGCGGTGTGGATGGGAGGAAGGCCGCCGAAGCACTGTGGGCTCCTCAGTCACTAAGCAGGATTAGCCTCCTCTTCCTCAGGAGGAGGGGCTCCACTGCGGCATCAGCCACCAGCTCTGGCCCTAATCCCCCTCGCTTTCTAATCCACCCACGACTTTCTTAGGCATTAGCGTTGGGCTCCCCGCTCCCTAAGCACCACCCTGAAGATGGGAGCCGGGCTCGGCAGGGAATTAGGCCAGCCTCAGAGGACGGCTTGGCAGACAACTGCAGAGAGCTGGGATCACCACCACCCTTCGGCCTGTCCCCCTCCGCGGCCTCCCCCCAACCCCCCAGACAGGGTCCAGGGCCCATGGGGTCCCTCCCAGCTCCCTGGCAGAGAGGAGATGCTGAGAAGGCTCCACCCTTCAGAGAAGGCCCCCACCCCTCAGAAGGGTGCTGGACCGAGAGCAGGTGCCGGACACAGATGTGAGGCTAGCTCCCAGCCTGGCAACCTCAGAGACAGGAGACTCTCCACGAGAGAGACTGGAAAGTACACCCAGGCCACCTGGGGCGCAGCCTTGCATGCCAGTGCAGTGACCCGGACCCTACCCTGGAGCCGGCCGTAGAGAGCCTGGCGGGAAAGCCATAGGACACAGAGCAACTGCTTTGGTGCGTGTCAAGGACTTGAGGTGGGGGTGGGCAGACTAGAGGTTAGGGGGCTCTTGTTAGGACAGCGATAGGCAGGAAGACCCACCAAGAAGACACCCCCGCCAGGTTGCCCAGCACAGCACCCCATCTGGGGGCGTCCCTGGGGAGGCAGGATGGGGGCCCACCCAGTAACTCTTGGGGGCTGCCTCAGGTCTCTTCAGTGTCTGAAATTCCCACCATGAGAAGCAGGTGGCAGCAGCCTGTCCCCAGCTCGGGACAGGAAGGCATGGCTAGGTAGGCAGGACCTTCACCTGCCCAGGACACACCCTCCCTGGGGGTGGGAGAGCTGTCAGCCCCTGCGGGCCCTGAGAATAATCATAGGCTGCTTCCCTGTGAGAGCAGCTCAGATCTGGAGCAGAGAAGGGAAGAGGGTACAAGTCCACGGGTGCCAGGGCCTGGGAGCCAGGCGTGTCTTCCCACCATCCTTCCCTGCTCCACCCTGCTCTAAGTTGTCTGCCAATACTGCTGGGGTGGCAGTTAGAATGCATTAAGTTGGGGCCAGCATCGTGGCTCATTTGGTTAATCCTCCGCCTGCGGCGCCGGCATCCCATATGGGTGCCGGGTTCTAGTCCCAGTTGCTCCTCTTCCAGTCCAGCTCTCTGCTGTGGTCCGGGAGTGCAGTGGAGGATGGCCCAAGTGCTTGGGCCCCTTCACTCGCATGGGGAACCAGGAAGAGGCACCTGGCTCCTGGCTTCAGATCATGGCCGGCCATTTACGGGGTGAACCAACGGAAGGAAGACCTTTCTCTCTCTCTCTCTCTCACTGTCAAAAAAAAATGCATTAAGTTGAGCACTTACTAAACTTCTTGCCTACCTACCTCCTGTTGGTCACCCACTTTTTTTCCTCATCTACTTTAAAGGTGGGGCAAGAGAGAGAGACAGACAGAGACAGACAGAGAGAGAGAAGCCTGGAACTCCAGATCTCCCAAGAGTGTGGCAGGGGCCCACACTGCTGCCTCCCAGGATACCTTAGCAGGGAACTGGATTGAGGAGAGGCAGGGCTCATACAGGCATTCCCCTGTGGCATGTGAGTGTTGTAAGCAGCAGCTTAACCCTCTGAGCCATGATGCCCATCGCTCACTTTTTTTTTTTTTTTTTTTTTTTTTGGACAGGCAGAGTGGACAGTGAGAGAGAGAGACAGACAGAAAGGTCTTCCTTTTGCTGTTGGTTCACCCTCCAATGGCCGCCGCGGCCGGCGCGCTGCGGCCGGCGCACTGCGCTGATCCGAAGCCAGGAGCCAGGTGCTTCTCCTGGTCTCCCATGGGGTGCAGGGCCCAAGCACTTGGGGCCATCCTCCACTGCACTCTCGGGCCATAGCAGAGAGCTGGCCTGGAAGGGGGGCAACCAGGACAGAATCCGGCGCCCCGACCGGGACTAGAACCTGGTGTGCTGGCGCCGCAGGCGGAGGATTAGCCTATTGAGCCACGGCGCCGGCCTTTTTTTAAAAAGGTTATTTGAGAGAGAGAGAAAAAGTGCTCTCATCTACTGGTTCACTCTCCAAGCGTCCACAATAACTAGGCTTAGGAGGGGCAAATCCAGGAGCCGGTGCTGTGGTGTGGCAGGTAAAGCTGCTGCCTATGTTGCCGACATCCCATATGATCGCTGGTTCAAGTCCCAGCTCCTGCATTTCCAACCCAGCTCCCTGCTAATGCTCCTGGGAAAGCAGCGGAACATGACTCAAGTGCTTGGGCCCCTGCCACCCACATGGGAGACCCCAAAGAAGCTCCTGGCTCCTGGCTCCTGGCTTCGGTCTGGCCCAGCCCTGGTCATTGCAGCCATTTGGGGAGTGAACCAACAGATGGAAGATTTCTCTCTCTGCCTCTCCCTCACTCTCTGTGTAACTTTGTCTCTCAAATAAATAAATAAATCTTAAAAATAATAACAATAAAGGAGGCACAAATCCAGCAGCCAGGAACTCAATCCAAGTCTTCCATGTGGGCAGTAAGAACCCAATTACTCAAGCCATGACCTGCTGCCCCAGGGTCCACACTAGCAGGAAGCTGGAATCAGCAGCCAAAGCCAGGAGATGAGCCCAGGCACTCCAGTGTCGGGTGCCAGCGTCTACCTGGCACGCTGACTACCACTCAGACTCAGTGCCCACCCCTGCTCACTCAAGTTTTATGGAGGAGGCAAATGAGGCTAAAAGGAAAGTCACTTTCCCTAGGCCCACTGCTGCTGCCCGTCCTGAAACCAGGGAAGCAGAGGGAGCAGGATAGCCATTTACAATCCAGAGAGGCAGGGCAGCACTGTGTTCCTGAGATCTGATGCAGGCAACCTCCCCGAGCCCCAAGTTTCTCATCCATGAAAGAGCCCGACTCGCCAGCTCCCAGGGGCCCCTGTGAGTGAGGGCTGTCTGGGAGAACACGCCTACAGCACCCCAGCACCCTGGGCAACCACTGCCCACGGCCACTGAGTGGACAGGCAGAGGGGCAGGGGCTGCCCCCTGCCTCTGTCTGTCTGCTTCCAAAGCCCTCACCTGCAGCTTTCCTGAGGTGGTGGTGGGCAGCAGGCTCCCCAGGCTCGTGGAGGGGGTGGGCGGCGGGCGGCGGGCAGCGAGCCGAGGTATTGAGCGGCTGGTGGGCTGTTTCGGAGGCTGGTGGTCCATCAGGGCAGGTTCGTTAGGCCAGCGCGGGCAGCGCTCTCATTGGGCCTTGCTAATGAGCCTCCACTGGATTATCCGCTCCCACCTCCGCTCCGTTTACTCTGTCAAATCGAGTTTGCATTTTAAATGGGAATTTGACAAGACGGGCAATTTGTCTGCTGACGAGGTTAATGGGTGTTAGCCCTGAGGTCCGGGGAGGGAGAGCCCCGTGCCCCTGCTCGGTCTTGGCCTCTGCTTGGATCAATGACCCCCGCTGCCGCTCCTCCCGCCTCCGCCGCCACCCTGCGCCTCCCGGTGTCCAGAGGCTGTCCTGAAGCCCAGCTCACCACCTCCAGGAAGTCTTCCAAAGGGCACCCTGACTTGGTCCTCTTGTGCTGGTCAGGCTGGGTGATGTCCCCCACCACAAGAACTCAGGGTTCCTGAGGGCTAGGCCGTGTTACCGCTGCCGGAGTTAGGCTCCCTAAGGCTGGCCAAGGTCTCTTCCCGGTATGGAACTTGGAATGGAACCCGTGGGGCTGGTTTTGCAGTGTCCTGGGTTCCAATGCTGGGACAGGAACTGGGTAGCAAGAAGAGTTCCAAGGACACCACCTCCTAGCTGAGGGCCTCCCGCACAGACCACACTCACGCATTGGGGCCCTGGGAGGACTTCCTCACGGAGACAGAGGTGACCTCTCCATCAAGGCCCTCCCCGGAAGTTGAGCAAGAGCCCAGCTTTCTGGGACCCCTGCCCGAGCCCAGGAGCTGGAGCAGACCAGGATGGGTTGGGGCCTCCGAGGACGACACCGGGGCCGCCCCCTCCTCGAGGGGGACCCAGCGCCCTTCCCGCCCCGGCTAATGTGCCACAATTACCTCCTAAGTGCCCAAACAAATGTGGCTGCTGGGGAAAGTGACACGGGCTCCAGGTGATGGATTCGTGCCATCGGGGAGCCGGGCGGCGCGGGCCCGCGCGGGGGGGCAACACTAATATTGTATCAGCGTCGGCGCGGCGCCACGAGCCGGTGATGAATATGTGTCACTTTACACGGCGCGCACTCGGGGGCCTGGCTGCGCAGCCATGGAAAATAGAGTGTCTGGGATTAATGATATTGAAAATGATAGAGAGCAGATTGGAAATGGCTTCGCCCGCCCGACCCGCGGAGATGGAAACGTACCTCACAGCTATCTGCCCGCCCGGCCCCCACCTGCCCCCCGCCTCCCGCCAGCTGCATGGGCTCTCCATGCCCACCCCAGCCTTGGGCCTGCCAGCCACTCCCTGGGGTGACACACACAGGGGCGGCACGCTCCAGCCCCTGGCTGACCTGTATGATCCCACAGGAGCCTAAGTCCCTTGCCCCATCACCCAGCGAACCTTGACCTTGTCCACAAACCAAGCCCTGACCCCTTTGCAGCTGAGCCCTGCCTCTGGCCACAGATTAAGTCTGCATTAGCCTGAGATTCTCACAAGACTCTGGGCTGGGGAGTTGGGGGTGAGGGGCACATGGTGAGGCCACACGGTTGGGACCCCTGAGTGTGTAGTGCATTCCGTGGCCAGAGGGGCACTCAGAGCCCCGCCCGTCAGCCTGCGCAACAGAGCAAGGAAGCAAGTGAACAGGTGTCTGCCACACTGATGCCGTCCTCGGTGGTTTGTGCAATGGCACACGGAAGGACCTGTGTGTAGAGGTGTGTGTGTGTGCGTGCGCGCACGCGTGCATCTGTTCCCACACACCTGTGGGGTTGCGGAATTGTGGGGCTGCATCTGGCATGTGCAGGAATGTGTATTCACAAACTGGCTTTGTCTCTTTGTGTGCCTTGGCATGCCTGGGGACTCCGTGTGGATGAGGGTGGCTCGTCTTGGGCCCAGCCGTGCCTGTGGCGAGCGTACCTGTGTGTATGCTGGTGAGTGTGTATCTGTGAGGGTGCTCTGTGTGCACCCACAGATGGCGGCACTCCACCAGGTGGGCTTCTATGGAGGCAAGCTCCTGTATGGGCCCCAACCCTGATCACAGGCTCAGTTCCCCTAGGGGGACAAGATGCCTTTCCCTGTTGGACTGGAATTGAGCCCACCAGGATTCCAGCGAAACTGCCACCCGGCGGCAGCCCTGAGACCTCGGGCCAGCCTCAGCATCCTTCCCAGCAGCAGTCCCATCCAGGCCAGGTCAACACGTCGTGACGGCTCCTGCCAGAGCCGGTGCAGTCCGTGATGCAGAGGACCGACGCGGCTCCTCACTCCAGGGAGCTCACCGGAGGAGTCGGACACCAGGAAGGAGACAGGTAATGACAGCGCATGACAAGCACCACAACATAATGACTTAGCAGCCTGTGGTAGACTGGATGGGGTGGGGGCCGGTGCTGTGGCACATCCGGTTAAGCCTCTGCCTGCAATCCCATATGAGTGCCGGTTCTAGTCCCGGCTGCTCCACCTTTGATCCAGCTCCCTGCTATTTCTCCTGGGAAAGCAGTAGAAGATGGCCCAAGTGCTTGGGTCCCTGCACCCACAAGGGAGACCTGGAGGAAGCTCGTGGCTTCGGCCTGGCCATTTTGGCCATTAGCAGAGTGAACCTGCAGACAGAAGATTCTGTCACTCCTCCTCTCTCTTGAACTCCACCTTTCAAATAAATAAGTAATTCTCTTTTTTTATTCAAGTTTTCTTTTTTTAAATTTTTTTTTGACAGGCAGAGTGGACAGTGAGAGAGAGAGAGAGAGAAAGAGAGAAAGGACTTCCTTTTGCTGTTGGTTCACCCTCCAGTGGCCGCCACGGCTGGCATGCTGCAGCCGGCGCACCGCGCTGATCCGAAGGCAGGAGCCAAGTGCTTCTCCTGGTCTCCCATATGGGTGCAGGGCCCAAGGACCTGGGCCATCCTCCACTGCCTTCCCGGGCCACAGCAGAGAGCTGGACTGGAAGAGGGGCAACCAGGACAGAATCTGGTGCCCCGACTGGGACTAGAACCCGGTGTGCCGGCACCGCAGGCGGAGGATTAGCCTATTGAGCCACGGCGCTGGTCCAAATAAGTAATTTTTAAAAAAGAAAACTTCAGGAAAAAAGAATGGCTGAATGCTTGTCATTGGATGAGGCAGTCAGGGTTGGCCCCTCCGCACGGAGACACCTGAGCTGTGGAAAGAGGCAAACAGAGTAGCAAGGCCCTGGGCCCATGTGAGGCCCTGTCAGGAAGCAAAAGTCAGAGGAGAGGCAGGAGGGGAGGGGATGGGAGGGCCCCAGGGCCCCAGGTTTCGTTCCAGGGAGGGTTCCAGTGAGAGAGGGCCATGGTCACACCTGCATCGCTCAGTGGTCACGTGCTGTGGAGGTATTGACAGCAGAAGCCGGGGAACCTCCCTGGAGGTTCTGTTCTCAGCACCCAGCCCGGAGCCCACACCTGGGCCAGCACTAGCCCCACCGCGGCACTGCCGGAGCACCACCGAGCCCTCCCCAGCCGCATCTTGGCACTTGGGACCCCTGTCCACTGTCCACTGTCCACTCTCTGCCCCCCACGCTACCCTGCCTGGGCCTTTCCTCTGCCTCTCTCTCAGTCCCACGAGGTGACCCACACACGACCTCGCCCCAAGACCTCCTGAATTCTCAGCCTGCTCTCGGGTTGAGAAAGCTCAGGGTTCCTGTGAGGAGGGGGGCCGAGAGGCAGCTTCAGGTGGGTGGTGAGCAGCCCCAGTCCGAGGCCACATTCCTGCCCCCGCAGCCCCTCTTTTGCCGGAAGAGGCACAACGCCAGGAGCAGCCCCTGCTGCTCACTGCGGGAACTCCGTGTCCCCTCCAGGGCCCCATCACCCTGGGGCAGGGAGCGCATCTCCAGGAGGACTTCGGACAGGTGTCTGGCTCACCACCCCGTGGTGCTGGCATGAAGGGAACTGCAGAAATGCCTGTGGAGGGGAGGGGCTGCAGGGAGGCCCAGACCCCGCTCCCAGACTGCCCGAGGGGCCTGGACTCCACCCCCACCCCCCACCCCGCCCTCGGCTGGCTCCCTACGATGGGTGCCCTGTGAATTTGGAGGTGGGAAGGAGAGGGGGCTGAGCCCTGCGGGGGGCTGCCTCTCTCTCCCTCTCGGCCCCAGTCTGTCTTCAGCTCTCTCTCCATCTCTCTCCCGCTCTCCCTGCTCCGTTCTCTCCCTCCTTCCCTGCCTCTCTCTCCCTGAGTCATTTGCAGAGCGGAGATGGCCTAGCCCATCTGGGAGCGGGAGCGCGGCCCGGTGACGGAGGCGCAGGTAATAGCCGAGTGGAGGAGAGAGACGTGGAAATTTATGACATTGAAAATGACTGAGAGGGAGAGTGTGTGTGTGTGTGTGAGTGTGGGAGACGGCTGAGGGCAGGCGGGGCGGGAAGTGGAGGGAGGGAGTTCGGTGTGCGCCCTGCGCCCTCTCTCTCACTCAAGGCTCTGCCCCTTTCTCCAAGGGAGACCAACCTTGGGAAGAGGATGGGACAGGACAGGATGGGGGGAAGGGCAAGGACTGCCAGGCCAGTGCCAAAGGCAGACAGACAGACACAAGGTCGGGACCAAGAGGGAGAATGGAAGAGCGGGCAGGGAGGAGTAGGGGACAGAGGTCCTGAGTGCCTGCTGCCCCGGCCCTGGCTGTCTTTCAGGAGCTGTGGTCTCTGGGGGGACAGTGTCCCCATGGTATATGGCGGCACAGAGTCTATAGACTGAGCTGGAGATGACCCCAGAGATGAGGCCCAGAAGGGGCCATGCATGCTCCAGGCAGCATAGCCAGTCAGCGGCCAAGCAGGACCTGAACCCAGGACTCCTTCCTCCCAGCCTAGGCTTGGATTCCCACAGGTGCCAGGGTGGGAGGAGCCAGGAAGTAGATGGACTGGATCTTGTAACCCACCCCGTGCTCCCCCACCCCCACCCCCCGCAGGAGTGTTTCCCTCTGGCCCAGGGCAGGCAGGGAAATGGCTAGAATGACCTCTCCATAT
The DNA here is from genome assembly GCF_051225735.1 of Oryctolagus cuniculus. Lineage (NCBI taxonomy): Eukaryota > Metazoa > Chordata > Mammalia > Lagomorpha > Leporidae > Oryctolagus > Oryctolagus cuniculus. The sequence goes on from NC_142873.1 coordinate 127,047,865, forward strand.
GTGCTCGTAATCCCCTCTGCCCAGAGGATGCTGGTGCTGGGGACAGGAGTAATCAGACCTCCCCTCAGAGAGTTGAGCCCCCACCTCTCCCCAGGGCCAGCCCAGACCCTCTGCTACTCCCCTCTGCTACAGCTCAGCTCTGTTCCAGTGCCATGGAGGCCCCGCCCAGGCACCACACCTCAACCCCAGGAAGCAACGCCAGGGTTCAGGGGAGACTGAGGGGCATATCAACTTCAGAGGGCTCTCGGTGGTGCTGGCTGGCTTTGTGGGTGAAGATGGAGGAGACAGGCCTGCCAGGCATGGGACACACACACACACACACACACAGAGCCATCTCCCAGGGAAGCTAGTATATGAGGTACTTGAGAGGCAGGCCCCTCCATGTCCAGGTGCAGGAGAAGGGTGAGACCTACACATGGTGGGCTCCACCCCAAGCACACAGCCTAGAAGGTCGGAGCCAGGTCTCGGTCAGCTATCCTGGCTCTGGCCATGCACCAGGAGAGATACCTTAGGGCTCTTAGAAACCTTGCTCCTACCCCCAGCAGCTTGGGGTCTAACTGTCAGAGTTTCCCCAACTGGAAAGGAAAAAGGGGTCACTCCCACTTCACAGCCCTGCCTGCCAGCCTTGGGGGAGGGGGGCGCATCCTCCCCCCTCCCCCACTTGCCAGCTCAGCAGTGCCCTCAGCTGGAGAGGTTGCATCTCCCAGCCCAGGGCATCTGAAGCGGCTGGCAGTGCAGCCGCTGGGAGCACAAGGTTTGGGGCCAGAAAAGGCCCACACACAGCCCTGCTGATTTCCTGGGGGACCATGGACCCCTCATTTACCACCTCTGGGCTGCATTTCCTCCTCCTCATCCGATAACTGCAAATGCCCGCCTCCCGGGTTGAGCTGAGCAAAGCGACAGGTGCGGAGGAGGTGCCCGCACCTGCCAGCTGCCGTCTACCCCTGTGTCCTAGCCTTGCGCTGAGGGGAGACGAAGGCAAGGGGTTGAGAATGGGGGGTGGGGAAAGGAGGATGAGCCGCAGCAGCAGATTCAGGAGACCCCTCCTCACTTAAAAGAAGTGATCCAGAGACGTCCCATCCTGGGCCCCTGGACCAAGCCGTGAGCCAAAGGCCCTGCCTGGCTCAGTCTGTTCTTCCTGGAGGCAGCTCTGAGGCAGCTGGGGCCGCCCGGCCTGTGGAGCGGTGGGGGAGGTGAAGAGTTCACTGGGCTCAGGGGCTTCGGGCCGCAGGCCTCCCACCCAGCCCCGTGCCCTGGCCCAGCCCGTTGTGGCTGCATAAAAGGTGACGGATGGTTAATAGGGGAGATAACAGGATTCATAAGGGAAATTTATCGGTCACTCCGGTGGTATAAATATGTTTATAGCGGACCAAGGGGAAATGAAGAAGCCCCAATAAATCACGGGGAAGCCACCAGCCACTAATAGGCGAGCGGCCCCAGGAACCCCAGTGTTGCCGCTCGCAGACACCCCCTCTGGCTGCCCACTAATGGCATGACGGGCTGCGGCCTCATCAGGCCGGTCGCCTGGCCCATGCCGGGGCAGGAACTAGCCTCCAGGGGCCGCCCCTGCTGGCCCTGAGCAGCCATGGCTGCTGGGGGCACAGCCACCCCCACCCCACAGGTCTGGGCTCAGCCAGACAGGAATGGATGAGAGAACAGGGCAGAGGGTCGGGGCTGGATCTGGGAGGCTCCCGGGTACAGGGCTTAAGGAGGTTCTAGGGTCAGACCTGGCTTCGCAGCTTGGTGCTGCCTCTTCCTCTTGGCTAGCTTCCCTGCCTGCAAAGTGACTCAGCATCCTGCGTGCGAAGTGACTCAGCAACTTCAGGAGGGTGCTGGGCACTTTGCAAGCCTCAGTGAGGGACAGCTGTTCTCATTCTGACTTTGGCCTTGGAGAAAGTGCTATTCAGATGAGAACATTCACCGAGAAGCTAACAGTAGCATCCTGCCCACTGGACACACAGGAAGTCAAGGACTTGCCTGAGATCACACAGCTAGAAGAGAAAGGCTCTGTTTGATTCCAAGCCCCCTGCCCCAGTGTAAGCCTGTGCCTTCCTCAAGGCTGGGGGCTCCCTAAACCCACTCTCTCCAGAAGAAGCCTAGGGGCTCTGAAGACTTAAGGCGGCCGGCGCCGCGGCTCACTAGGCTAATCCTCCGCCTAGCGGCGCCGGCACACCAGGTTCTAGTCCCGGTCGGGGCGCCGGATTCTGTCCCGGTTGCCCCTCTTCCAGGCCAGCCCTCTGCTGTGGCCAGGGAGTGCAGTGGAGGATGGCCCAGGTGCTTGGGCCCTGTACCCCATGGGAGACCAGGAAAAGCACCTGGCTCCTGGCTCCTGCCATCGGATCAGCGCGGTGCGCCGGCCGCAGTGCGCCGGCCGCGGCGGCCATTGGAGGGTGAACCAACGGCAAAGGAAGACCTTTCTCTCTGTCTCTCTCTCTCACTGTCCACTCTGCCTGTCAAAAAAAAAAAAAAAAAAAAAAAAAAAAAAAAAAAAAAGACTTAAGGCAAAGCCAGGTCGGGGGAGGGCTGCGACTTGGAGGGTTGAAGACACAGGGCCTCAGCTTCACACACACACACACACACACCCGCCTTCCTCACCCCTGCTATTCCCCCTCCCCCCTGCACAACAAGAGCTGCCCTGAGTCACTTGGACCCCACCCTAGGACTGCGGTGGCTGGAAGCCTTCCTTCTGCACTGTATCTCTGAGCCCACCCACCCTGCCTCCTCTGTCACAGCCTCTGGGGCCCCTCAAGCCCAACACTCTTCATTCATTCATTCATTCATTCACTCATTCATTCAACAAATACTTAAGGAATTCCAACCACCCCCTCTCAACCCCGCGCAGGGCACAATACTAAGCAAGGTGGACCGGCCCTGCCCTGCCATTGTCTGGATCCTGTACAGGTTGTGTGCAGAGGCTAAGGCAGACACAGGGGCAGGGGGGCCCAGAATCAAAACAGGCGCTGAGCTAGGTGAGGAGGGAGGTGACAGTGGGGGGAGGGGGGCAGGCAGGATTCCCGGGGTCCTGGGGTGGATTTCCCCATTTCTCTCAATGCCGGTGGGTCTTCACAGACACCCCCACACCAGGCTCCATCTCCCTTTGTCCCAGGCTCCCCACCCCCTCCTCCCTTTCCTCTGCATCCTGCAGCCCACCGTCAGCCCTCACCTCCACCCGCGGCCGCTCACGGGTTGCCCTGCAAACTATCTCCTCCCATACAATCCCTTCGGGAGGCCCACACCTGTCCCCACCCCACACCCCGACCCGGGGGCCCTCCTGGCGCCGCAGTGGGCGCTTCAGCGGGGTCCGGGGAGCCGAGCCGGGCCGGGCCCTGGTCCGGGTCTGTGGATCCCTGTGGCTCGCTGGGCCCGTCTCGCGCGCCACTTCCTTCCTGGGCCCGGGTCTCCGCGGTCGCCGGCTCTCGGCTTCCTTCCCGCCTCTCCCGCCCGGTCTCTGGCTCAGCTTCGCGTCTCTCTCCCTCCCGAGGCCCCCTCCCCAGCCGGGCGGGGGAGATCGCTCCGTAAATAGGCGGATGGCCCCGGGCGCTCCGGGCGCAGACACTCGTTTTTAGAGCCGGTAATTGACTCCTTTCAGTTGATAATTCATGGCTTGCATATGCGCTTTAATGCGGGCGCCCGGGGAGGCGGCGGGCGGGGCGGCCTGGGCTGCGCGGGCGGCGGGCCGGGGGCGAGCGGCTCCGGCCTGGTCCGCGTGCGCTGTGGGGCCCGTCTGCGAGGCCCTGCGGGACCGAGCCAGCGCGAGGTGGCACGGAAAGGCCCTGGCAGCCCTTAGGCCCGCGGGGGTCTCGGCACGGTAGGGGGGCGGGGAGAGTGCACGCTCGCCCCTTACCCAAGCAAACGCCGGGGGACACTCAGCGCCCCTTGGCGCGGGAATGACACTGCGACTCCGGACCCCTGCCCAAAGGGTCCGGAGCCGGACCGCAGTCCTGGGCTTTGCAGCGCTTCCCTCGCCCGGGAAATTTTCCCGTTTCTGAACCAAACCTCTTGTGCTGTGGCGACCCACCCTGTTGCTCACAGGCTCCCCCCACCCCAGGGAGTTCTGACCCGGGCAGGCTCCTTGCCCAAGCCCTCTCCCTCCAGCCGGTCACCTTCTGCAGGCTGACCCCCGCCCCGAGCCTGGGATCTGCCGGGAGACCTTGCCCAAGGTCACAGCGGAGGCAGGGCCCGACCTGCACGCTCCCGGACTCAGAGCCAGCCCTGGGATGGAAGTGAAGGGAGTGGGAAGCGGAGGCGGGGAGGTTCCACCTGCACACACGGACCCCACCGGGCCCCCGCAGGAGGACCTGATTTCAGATAGAGACCGTACTGACAAGACTCAGGAGCCAGAGCTGAGGGTGGGGAGAAGGAGATTGTGGGCCCCGAAAGACAGCCCACAAGGAACTAGAGAAAGCCCAGCCTGGAGGGAAATCTGGCCCCAGGACAGGCTGCCCACCCCTCAGCCCCTTCACCCCAGGCTAATTTCAGCCAAAAAATAGATTTCCACCCCTTAAGTCTTGTCTACTGCCGTGCCACCGTGACGCACCCGGTCTAGTCTGATCTAGGAAGCTAAGTCTTAAAATCTGAGGTACTTAGGCCAAAGCACCTGGCTCGTACCTGCGACCCTCTCCCTCTATGTGTCTCTTCACCTGCTACTTTCCCCATCAGCCTGAGGAGTTGGGTGGTGGAGCTCACTTCCCAAGTCCAAGTGACAGCGGGTCTGAGCGCCGGAGGCAAGGGCTGCCTGGGTTGTGAGAAGCTCAATGCTGCCCCCTGGTGCCCAGACTGCTGCAGCCCGCAGTGGGTCGCAGGGAGAGGAGGCAGCGAGCCTTTGCCGCAGCCCCTCTCAGGGCAGGGAGGGAAGACAGGGGCCGAGCCCTGGCCACCGTGTGTGAGAGGAGACCATGAGGTGCCTTTTCCAGCAGAGACCTCAGACTCTGCAATGGAGCTTGAGAAAGGGCGGAGCCACAGCCGCATCGCCCCCGATGCTCCCTTCTGTGGCAGGCAGTCAGGGCTGCTCTCTGGTAGGATTCCTGGAGTGGGTTCAGTAGCTTGTATAGGTGGCCAGAAGCAGGGCTGAGGGAGGCTTGCTGGGACAGGACCGGGCACTGAGGAGGGAGTTTGGAGAGGCCAAGGAGGCTTCCTGGAGAAGTGGCAGTGACACGGGGCCTGGAGGACAGAGGAGACAGGACAGTGCCCAGGTGGAAGGAACAGGATGAGCGGAGGCCCAAGTGTGAGGTGCACTCGTGCTGCCCAGAAGGCTCCAGTGGAGGGACTGGCAGAGGCAGTATTGGGGGGGGGTGTGGCAGACCCTGGGGAAGGCGCTGAGTGTCAGAACCAGGACTCAGCACTGCAGGGGCAAGGCGCTGCACTAGGTCCTGACTCGTGGGGTGCCACGTCCTCAGCCTTACTCTCGGGGACTTTCTCCAGACATCAGTGGGAGCCATGGAAACCCCCCCTTTTTTTTTTTTAAAGATTTGTTTACTTATTTGAAAGAGTTACCCAGACAGAGGAGAGGCAGAGAGAGAGAGAGAGGTCATCTATCTGCTAGTTCACTCTTCAATTGGCCACAACGGCCAGAACTGTGCCGATCCAAAGCCAGGAGCCAGGAGCCTCTTCCAGGTCTCCCACGCAGCTGCAGGGGCCCATGAACTTGGGCCATCTTCTACTGCTTTCCCAGGCCACAACAGAGAGCTGGATTGGAATGGGAGCAGCCAGGACTCGAACCAGCGCCTTTGTGGTATGCCGGCACTGCAGGCAGTGGCTTTACCCGCTATGCCACAGCACTGGCCTCCATGGCAAGCTCTTGACCAGGGCAGTGCCTAGGGGTTACAGCTTGGAGCATGGGCCAGCTGGCAGATATTGGGACCTCATCAAATCTGCCCTGCTCCGTTCACAGACGGAAGGGGAAGGGCTTGCCCCCGAAGGCCTGGCGAGCTAGGAGAGGGCCCAGCTGGGCAGCATCCCAGCCTTTCCCTTCAGCTGCAACCTGCAGGACTGACCAGAGAGAGCAGCAGGCAGCGAAAGGCTATGGTCCCCCTCCCCCCACCACCCTAAGATGCTTCCTGAGCCCTGAGCCCCCGCGCCCTGCTCTCTGTTTTGGACCAACCTGGGTATGGGGGTTCCATGAATTGAGCCCCCATACAGGAAACCCCAAGGAAGCGGTATCTGGTAGGGTTTTGGGAGGAGGATACAGAAGGCAGATGTGGTATTCGTGAGAGGAAACAGATGTCAGGAGCAGCTGTGGGTGAAGATCTGGAAGGCTTCCTGGAGGAGGAGTGTCTTGTCGCAGCGGTTCCCTCTGGTTCCTGACCAACATCTGCCCCTCCTCCTTCATGAACTTGGCATACGCCCTCCTCCCAGGGCAAAGCCACCGCCTGCCAAGAGAGGCTCCAGCAGTCTGGAGCCCGCTTCCTGCTCACAGCCCCCTCGGCAGCCCCCTCATTGCTCACGCTGTGCCGGGCTTTGCACCAAGGGACAGCCTAGATGCACCCTGGGCCCGCGTTCACCCTCCCTGTGTGCTAAGGGACAGGTGGCCTGGCTCCCGCCTCAGGCTTGCCTGGCAATCATGGAAACCTCAGAGGCTGTTCTGACTTTGCCTACAGTTCCTGAGGGTAAACACAAAACCAGGGTCCACCCAGTGCTCCCAGAGAGGGAAAGGAGACCGTGTGAGCCCCTGCCCCGAGCCACAGTGGGGGGCGTGGGTCCTAGGTCCCCACCGAGGCACCCTAACACATGTGTAAGAACTCAGACATGCTGTCATTGTTTTCTTTGCTCGGGCTCCTCCGCTTCAGCTGGCTGTGTGGCTTTTGGTCCGGTCCCCTACCTGTCTGTGCCTCTGCTTCCTCATCTGTAAAAGCTCCCAGTTATGGGAGTTGATGATGTAATGAACATGCAGCTCTCTCTCTCTAGCTCCTGGAACAGGGTAGGCGCTGAAGACACATTAGATAGTGGCGGTATCGTATTTTCTCAGAATTCAGTCGGTTCTCCACTGGGTAACCCCAGCGCTAAAATCGATTTCGAGAAAAAGCCAGGCACGTGCATACCGTTCAGTGTCTCTCTCTCCCTTCCTCTTTCTGCCTCCAAAGTCAGCATTGTTATTTCAGACCTTGCAGTTAAATAGGCTCCTGGCAATAATATTTCCTTTTATGAAGCCACCTCTGAATTAGTAATAGCATTTATTGAACACTTCCTATGTAACAGTAGCCTCATGCTAATTGCTTCATCTTTTTGGATTTAATTAACCTTTAGCACAACCCTCCAGGTAGGCCTTTTAATTTCCATGTTCCTGGGGCCCAGTAGGGGCAGTGTCCTGTCCAGGTACACAACAAGCTCCTAGCAGGGGCTTCCACCCCACGCCACTCCCCCTGCCTCGAAGATCCACCTTCCCGGCAGAAGCACCAAGAAAACCGCTGGTTTCACAGTTCCCTCCCCTGACAAGCACGGAGCTGATGTTCAGGTCCCATGGGGCATCCTCAGAACTAGGGTGGAACTGGGACAGAGGTGACAGAAGCAGAACCCTAGAGTGACCGCCCTACCCTACCCTGGCCACCACCACCACCTGTGGGCCCCAGCAGGGACAGAGGCAAGAACCAGTCCTGGTTTGTGCCCCTGAGGGTCTCCAGTACCGGCCAGACTCAGGTCGGGAAGAAGGTGGGCGCGCCCCCTCCCGGCACTCCTGAGAACTGCAGCCACCTGGGCCTGGACTAGCCCGGGGATGCCCGCAAGTGGCGGGAAGGAGGGCACCCGCACCGCGGGATCCTTACTCGGTGCCAGGCACTGTGCTGGCCTCATTACAGTGTTACTTCCTCGAATCCTCTCCACCCCTGTGCGTGGGGATTTCTATTCTCTAAGTGCAAATCACGAAGTCTAAGTGGCAGACAGGAGACGTGGCTTTTCCAGGACTCTGCAGATAGTGGGTGGCAGGGAATTCAAGCCAGGGTTTCCTGTGTGCTGGACTGCAAGGTAGCGGGGCTGAGCAGAGAAGGCAGTTCTGCAGCCACCAGGGGGATCCAGGTGCAGGTGGCAGGTTGAGGGACCCAGGAGAACATGTTCTTAGAGGTAGGGGAGGGGCTCAGGGCATGGGGTTCAAATTGGGTTTCATTCTGCACTGAGCAGCGGCTCTGAGACCAGCACCTGTTCACAGGACCCAGCCATGCCCCATCCTGAGGCCAGCGTTTCAGGAGGGATTAAGACATTTTTTGGATGGGGGCTGGCACTGAGCAGTAAGTTAAGCCTCCGCCTGCAGTGCCTGTTTGCATTCTTATGTTCCTCTTCCAGTCCATCTCTCTGTTGTGGCCTGGGAAAGCAGTAGAAGATGGCCCAAGTACGTGGGCCCCTGCACCCGTGTGGGAGACCTGGAAGAAGCTCCTGGCTTCAGATCGGCCCAGCTCCAGCCATTGCGATCATTTGGGGAGTGAACCAGTGGATGGAAGACCCCTTCTGTCTCTCCCTCTCTCTGTCTGTAACTCTGCCTCTCTAATAAATCTTTTAAAAAGAAAGAGAGATGCCTTTTGGGGGCCAGCGTTGTGGCACAGCTGGTTAAGCCACCCCCTGCAGCACTGGCATCCCATACGTGTATCTGTTGAGTCCAGCTGCTCCATTTCCTATCTGGTTCCCTGCTAGTGCGCCTGGGAAAGCAACGGAAGATGACCCAAGTGCTTGGGCCCCTTCACCCACATAGGAGACCCAAATGGAGTTCCATGCTCCTGGCTTTGGCTTGGCCTAGCCCTGGCCATTACAACCATTTAGGGAGTGAACCAAGAGATGGGAGATTCTCTCTCTCTCTCTCCTTTTCTCTCTTTCTTCCTCCCTCCCTCCTTCCCTCTTTCCCTGTCACTCTGCCTTTCAAATAAATAAGTAAATCTCTTTTAAAAAGAAAAAAGACATCTTTTGAATTCAGGAACACAGAGAGTATGTGAACAGTAAAAGGTTGCTCTAAGTGAAATAAGTTAGATGCAAAGGCCCCATACCTTTTTATTCCATTTATATGAAACTCCAGAAAGTTCTGCCTACAGTGGCAAAAGCAGATCAGTATCCTTTCTGGGGGGAGGGGCAGCATGAACTGCAAAGAGAAATGAGAGACCTGGAGCTGATTGAAATCTACACTCTATAAATTCTAACAATCCAGTCCATCTTCTGGTGGTGTTCTCACGTTGTGCGCATCGCCAAAACTCTTCAAACTACCCACTGAACCTCGGTGAGTGCGGCTGCGTGTGAGCTGTACTTCAATACAATACATTGCACGTGAACAGTGAGCGGAACCCGAGAGTGACTGCCGACGGGTACAAGTCTCTTTTGTACCTCTTACACAGCGATGTGTATGCGCTGATGAGGGTGTTCTGGAATGAGTTTTATGACATTCCAAAATAAGAAGAAACCACGGAATTGTACACTTCAGTTGGTGAACCTAGGTTATCTGATTTGCATCTCAATTTTATAAATGCTGGAGTACCCTTTGGCCACTTGGGACACCCCATCCCACATCAGAGTGCCTAGCTTTGAGTCCTGGCTCCATTTCTGATCCCGCTTCCTGCTAATGGCCACCTTAGAAGGCAGCAGTTAATGGTTTAAGTACTTGGGGGTCCTGCCAACCGTGTGGATGGATTTCCTGGGTTTGGGCTTCTGCCTGGCCCAACCCTGGTTATTGTGGGTCTTTGGGAACCAGTGGACGGGTATTCTCTCTGTGTCTGTGTCTGTGTCTGTCTGTTTCTCTCCCTCTTTTTCTCAGTGCCTTTCAAATAAATAAATAAAAATAAAAACAGGAAAAATATTGGAATAGATTTAAGAAAAAAAGAGAAATGTTTTAAAAAGTGCTTTAAATGCTTAAAAAGTGAATGAAGGAGCTAGTATTGCGGTACAGCTGGCAGAGCTGCTGCCTGTGACAATGGCATTCCAAATGAGTTTCGTATTCTGGTTGCTCCACTTCCAATTCAGCTCCCTGCTACTAGCCTGGGAAAAGCAGTGGAGGATGGCCCAGGTGTCTGGGCCCCTGCACTCACGTAGGAGATCTGGAGGAAGTTCCTGGCTTCTGGCTCCAGGCTTCTGCCTGGCCCAACCCTGGCCATTGCAGCCAGCTGGGGAGTGAGCGGAGAATAGGTCTCTCTCTCTCTCTCTCTCTCTCTCTCTCTCTCTCTCTCTCTGTGTGTGTGTAACTATGACTTCCAAGTAAATAAAATAAATAAATCTTAAAAAAAAAAAAATGTGGATGGAGACAGGGGTCAAAGCCACAGAGGCCGTGGCAGGACTCAGGGCTCCTGGACTCCCAGACTCGGCCCCAGCAGCACCCAGGGCCCTGTCAGCTGACGCTGTGGTGGGACAGTCTATGCGGAAGGCGGGGTCCAGGGCTGGTGCCAGCAGCACATCCAGGTCCAGGGATTTCCACTTGGCTCTGAACGCTTGGTGGTTTCCCTACAGGGACACTGAGGGGTGGGAGGGCAGAGAGGGTGAGGCGCTGCGGGCCAGGAAGGACTCTCACTCTGTGAGCGCTTCAGGCTGATCCCGGGGACGGGCCGGGTGAAAGGGTGAGGAGGAGAATCTCAGGCCATGGCGACCTGGGGACAATGGGTCATCTTGGCTTCAGGGGGATGGACTCGATTAGCTTCTTAGGTTTCCAAGTCTCCCCATCTGGGTCCCACTGGCCTTCCTCGGAGGCCAGTCCAGAGCTCTGCCCCCTGTCTGGCTGCAGGGGTCACCACCCAGGTCTCTGCTGGCCCAGCTCCCACAGCCCCTTGAGGCCTTCCCAGGTGTGCATCCCCCCACTGCTGCATGCTGCTCCCTCAGCCTCCTGGGTGTCCGGGAGGTGGGATGAAGAAGACTCTGGAAGGGTCCCCTTTTATACAACTAGGGATATTATCCCCAGGGCCCCTAATCATGGCCTGCGGCTTACAAGCTGTAAGATGATGAACTGGGAATGACCTGTGTCTTTGCCTGCCTAAGGTTCTCAAGAACACATAGCCAGGGGCTGGCACTGTAGCACAGTGGGTTTAGCCACTGCCTGCAGTGCCAGCATCCCATATGGACACCAGTTCAAGTTCCAGCTCTCCACTTTGATCCAACTCCCTGCTAATGCGCCTGGGGAAGTGGTGGAGGCCCCTGTACCCACATGAGAGACCTGGATGGAGCTCCTGGCTCCTGGTTTTGGCCTCTTCAGCCCTGGCCATTACAACCATTTGGGGAGTAGATAGATGACCTCTCTCTCCTCTCTTGGTCCCTCTTCACTGTAGCTCTAACTTTCAAATAAATAAATATTTTTAAAATTATTATTTTATTTATTTGAAAGACAGAGTTAAAGAGAGGTAGAGTCAGAGAGAGAGAGGTCTTCCATCCTGCTGGTTCACTCCTCAAATAACCGTAATGGCCAGAGCTGAGCTGATCTGAAGCTAGAAGCCAGGAGCTTCTTCTGGGTCTCCCATGTGGGTGCAGGGGCCCAAGCACTTGGGCCATCTTCCACTGCTTTCCCAGGCCATAGCAGAGAGCTGGATTGGAAGTAGAGCAGCCAGGACTTGAACCTGTGCCCATATGGGATGCCAGCACTGCAGATGGCAGCTTTACCTGCTACACCACAGTGCCAGCCCCCAGCCTCAGTCTTAAACTCAGCCCCAAATAAAACCTAACCTCAACTTCAGCCCCAACCTTAACCTAACTCCTATGCTAGCTCACTTCTCAGATCTCAGCTCCAAATCAAACCCCAGTCCTAAATTAGCCCCAAGCTCAATACCAATCTAAAATCTAAATTTAACTCTAAGGTCAGGCACGATCCTAAAATTCTAATTCGATTCTAAAGCCCATGGGTGGCATTTGGCCCAGCAGTTGAGATGCCCACCTCTCGCATTGGAATGCCTGGTTTGAAGCTGGCTGCAGCTCCTCATTCCAGCTTCCTGCTAATGGCAGCCTAGGAGGCAGCCATGCTGGCTTAAGTAACAGGTTTCCTGACACCCACATGAGAGACCGGGATTGCTTGCCTGGTCCCAGCTTCAGCCCCAGCCAGTGCATTTGAGGAGTGAACCAGCAGATGGAGGTGCTCTTTCTCTATCTCTCTGCCTGTCTCTTAAATAAATAACTACATGTAAAGGGGAAAAAATTACAAAATTTAGGGACCCTCATTGTGGTAGTTGCCTGCAGTGCCAGCATCCCATGAGCACTGGTTCAAGTTCTGCTGCTCCACTTCTGATCCAGCTCCCTGCTAATGCACTTGGGAAAGCAGCAGAAAATGGCACAGGTGCTTGGGCCCCTACCAAGGAGACGCAGATAGAATTTCAGGCTCCTGGCTTCAGCTTGGAGGAACCCCAGCTGTTGGGGAGTGAACCAGAAGATGGAAGCTCTCTCTCTCTCTCTCTCCCTCCCTCTTTCTCTTTCTCTCTCCTTTTCTCTCTTTCCCCACCCCCTTTTTCTCTCTCACTCTGTCTTTCCCTCTTTCACTGTAACTTGGCCTTTCAAATAAAATAAATACATCTTTAAAAAAAATTATGAAGTATAAATACCCTTCCCTGCCAAGTGGTTGCAGATTCCAGCCATGTGCCTGTCAGTTCCTACCACCGGCAGATGCCCTTGTGGGAGGGAGCTGGACCCGAGGATTCTCAACCAACTCCTTGAATCTCTTTTAAACTCTAGCTAGGGGCCGATGTTGTGGTGCAATGGGTTAAGCAGTCACCTACAACACCAGTATCCCATACAGGAGCTGGGTAAAAGACCCAACTGTTCCATTTCTTCTTCCTCCTCCTCCTCCTCCTCCTCTTCCTCTTCTTCTTCTTCTTCCTCTTCTAGATTTATTTATTTGAGAGGCAAAGTTATAGACACAGAGAGGGAGAGACAGAGAAAGAGAGGTCTTCCGTCCACTTGTTCACTCCCCAAACGGCCGCAATGGCCAGGACTGGGCCAGGCCAAAGCCAAGAGCCAAGAACTTCTTCCAGGTCTCCCACATGGGTGCAGGGGCCCAAGGACTTGGACCATCTTCCACAGGTTTCCCAGGCACACTAACAGGGAGCTGGATTAGAAGTGGAGCAGCAAGGTCTTTAATTAGCACCCATATGGGATGCCAGTGCCACAGGCAGAGGCTTAACCTACTGTGCCACAGCACCAGCCCCTGCTCCACTTCTGATTCAGCTCCCTGCAAATGCACCTGGGAAATCAGTGGAAGGTAGCCCAAGTCCTTGGACAACTTCACCCACTTAGGAGACCCAAAATAAGCTCCTGGCTCTTGGCTTTGGACTGGCCCAGTCCCAGCCATTGCAGCTATTTGGGGAGTGAACCAGAGGAGGGAAGATCTCTCTCTCTCTGTGTGTCTCTCCTTCTCTCTCTCTGGAACTCTGTCTTTCAAATAAATAAAATAAGTCTTTAATAAAAGCAAACAAAAATCTTGCTAGCTCAAGAATTCTCGAGGTAGAATGAGAAGGGGAGACCAACCTCAGGAGCTCCAGGGAGTAGCAGCTGCCCAGGGCGGGGGCCCAGGAAGGGCACGCTACTCAGCAACTGACCAGCGCCCTCCACTCGCCAACAAGCCCCCACCACCCCAGCAAGCCTTGAGCCCTAACGCCCCTTCCTTCCTCTGAGATACTTTCCCCTCCCTGAAGCCCTCTCCCCTGGACTCGCCCTCTCTTACAGCTCCCACTCCTCTCCTTTCTCTCTTCTTCCCCTTTTTGACCCTCCCTTCACCCTGCCACAGAGCCACCACCATTCTCTAGGCCACAGCCTCCTCTCTGACCCACCCCTCCCCTTCCGAGCCCCTTCCCTCCAGGCCCATGCCCACACCCACGCCCACTGTGAGCTTCAGGAGCCAGGCCAAGAAATACCAGAGGGAGTGTGCCGGCAGAGTGGGCTGACCGCCGTCTCCATGCTGGGGTCCACTACGTCCCCCGCTCTGAGGAACCAGCTGCATCCTGGGTCAGCGACAGCCTTTAAGCCACTGGCCTGCCCCTTAGCCCCCACACAACTCCCTTGCACACATAAGTCACAGAGGGAGCTCAGACCCAAAGGAGTGCTTCTACCACCCCAGGACAGGTGCATCCTGAAAACAGGCCTGCATGGGTGACTTGCAGCGTCAGCCACACCCTTAGCTGCAGGCACCCAAGCCCAGGCCACCAGGTTCCCTCCTAGGGCTCAGGTTGTCTCCTGCTCTCCCCCAACCCTGTTTCCACTACGCCTCATGCCTGAATCCCACAGACACAGCTTCTGCAGAAGGCGGCTCCTCCACAGGCAAACAGACCCCCGAGAACAGGTGTCTGATGGCACACTCGATGCAGGGCACGGAGGTCGAGTGAGGGCCTGGAGCTCCTCCCCCTGCCCTGTTCTTTCTGCATCCCCCAGGGCTTGAAGAGAACATGCTCCAGCCCTCCAGTCATCTCCTCTCACCCCGGCAAATCAGCATGTGTGGTCGGCCCCTCTCCCGCCATGCTCACTCCCTCAGCCCCGCACAGCACATGCAACCCAGACTCCAATAGTCATTATTCTACACTCACATCCATCCACTTTTCAGCTCCCACACAGAAGAAAGAAATGCAGTATTTGTCTTTTTTCTGTGTGTCTCACTTATTTCACTTTTATTGTGTCATTATTTATCAATCAAAACACCAGTTTAGGGTAGGGCATTATGGCACAGCAGGTTAAGCCGCAGCTTGTGCCACATGATATGGGATATCACAGTGCCAGTTCAAGTCTTGGCTACTCTCATCTGGCTTCCTGCTAATGCGTCCTGGGAGGCCGTGGGTAATAGTTCAGTACTTGGATCCCTGCCACCATGTGGATGATCCAGAGTGCACTCCTGGCTCCTGGTTTCAGCCTGGCCTACCTCTGCGTGTTGCAGGCATTTAGGAGCAAATAAGTGGACAGAAGATATCACTCTCTCTCTCCCAACTCAAGTAGATGAAAATAAATTAAAAAATAAACATTTGAGCCAGCGCCGTGGCTCACTAGGCTAATCCTCCGCCTTGCGGCACCGGCACACCGGGTTCTAGTCCCGGTCAGGGCACCGGATTCTGTCCCGGTTGCCCCTCTTCCAGGCCAGCTCTCTGCTGTGGCCAGGGAGTGCAGTGGAGGATGGCCCAAGTGCTTGGGCCCTGCACCCCATGGGAGACCAGGAGAAGTACCTGGCTCCTGCCATCGGATCAGCACCGTGCGCCGGCTGCAGCGCGCCAGCCATGGCGGCCATTGGAGGGTGAACGAACGGCAAAAGGAAGACCTTTCTCTCTGTCTCTCTCTCACTGTCCACTCTGCCAGTCCAAAAAAAAAAAAAAATTGGAAAAATATATAGTTTGTGAAATATTGTTTAAAAAGCCTGCTTAATGTTTAAGGAGATGGAGATGCTAACCACCCTGATTTGACCATTACACATTGTATACTCGGATCAAATTATGATACCACACCTCACAAATACATAGAAATAGAAGATTAAAAAGATGCAGAGTTAGAGGACCCCTCATTTACTGCATTCTCCACTGTGATCCAGCCGGTGTGTCAAGTGCTTAATATATGAGAGTTTATTTGCCTTTCAAGGCCATGCCACAAGGTAGAACACTAAGGCTCAACGAGGTTAAGAGCCTGGCCCAAGGGCCTGTGTTGTCCCGGCTGCTCTTCCCATCCAGTTCCCTATTAACAAAACTGGGAAAGCAACAGAAGATCCCCAGTACCTGGGTCCCTGACACCCCTGTGGGAGACCCCATGGAGTTCCAGACTCCTGTCTTCAGCCTGGTCAACCCCCAGGCGTTGCAGCCATGTGGGGAGTGAAACAGAAGATAAAAGGTCTATCTCTCTCTCTCCCTCTTTCTCTCTCTCTCTCTTTCTCTAACTCTGCCTTTCAAATAAATGAACATATAAATATAAATAAATCTTTTTTTAAAAATAGACGGGCCCAAGATGACAGGTGTGTGGCCAAGCAGTGGCTCTCAAAGAGGAAGTGGGGTTGGGCCAAGTCGCTGGGGGCAAGGGAGGTGCAGCTGGGACTGGCAGGGGTAATACTGGCAGGTAAATACAGCCATCTGTTGGAGGCGTCAGAGACCCGCCTGGGACCACGTGCAAGAGTGGGTCCCTGAGATGCCTTCCTTCCAGGGTGGGGCCCACCCTGCCCCCGTCTCCACTCCGCTGATCTCCTCCAGGAAGCTTAGGGGGAAGCACAAGGATCTCAGCAGCCCACACTCAAACAGCTTCCTTGCTCTCCAAGGACGCCCAGCTCAGCATCTGCTCGCCAGCCTGGCCTCTCTCCTCCAGGACCAGGAGAGCCTACCTGGTGTCCTGCAGCCTGGAGCAGCCTGGAGGTGAGCTGCACGGCCCTGACCATGCTGGGGACGGCTGAGTGTAGCCGTCTGATTTCGAGCAGCCGATCCAAGAGGGCTGCTTCCTGGAATACACCTGGGGGACACAAGGGGCAGGTCAGACTCAGAAGGGTGATCGGGGTGCGGACAAGGTAGCCTCATTCTCTCCAGGAGCCAGACTAATGGACCAGAGCCTTGGGCTATAGCTGTCCTCACCCAGGGAGGAATTCACAGGGACTCTCCAAGGACCCACAGGTTGATGGTGTGGGGAGGGGTGCAGAGATTCAGATGAACAGACGCTGGCTGAGCGGCAGGCAGAGCACGCGCCCTGTGGAGAGGGGCCTGCAGTCCGATGGGGCCAGGTCCAAACCCAATTCTGCTGGTCACCAACTGTGCAGACACAGGCAAGCCACTCCCCTCCCCCTCTGTGGGCGCAGCAATGCTCGTTTCATAGAGTGAGGCTGAAATACAAAGAGCCCGGCACATAGCTGAGAATAAACGTGGTTGAACAGTCTCACGCACAGAGCTAGGAGGGTCTAGCTGCAGCGGTTTTCTGGTCTAACCTCGTCACTGAGCTGATGGGGAGACTGAAGCCTAGAGAAGTGACTTGGCCAGCATTATCTAAGGGTCCAAAGCCCAGCTGAACTGGACACCAGGCTCTCCGGGCATGCCTGCCGAGTATTCTGCCTGCTTGTGTTGGGTCTCTAGAGGGTGGAGTCTCTCGGGGCAGTCACAGCTATGGCTCCAGACAGCCAAGAGGTGTCCCACTGAAGCAGCTGACTCCCAGCAGGTCGGGGGAAACAAACAGGACTGAGCATGTGGGCTTCTTGCTCACTGCACCCTGCGGGGAGGGATGGCGGGATTTCACAGGGGATGCTCAAATGGCAGACTTGTCGACAAGGAAAGATGGGAGGGGGTAGGGAAAGGAAAGAGCCCCCAAAACTACTCCCTGACCTGCTCACCTCCTTCCTGAAGGGCATGGGGGGCATGGTGGGGTCTGCCGGGCCACGTCCCAGGCCAAGGGGCCAGCCACCAGTCACTGCACAGAGGTCGAGAGGGAGGCAGCTACCACTCACCTTCATACTCTAGGGACTCCAGCTGCCTGGCCTCAGAGGGTGGGGCCCAGGGCCACAACCAGAGCCAAAGGAATAGGCACTGGGGCAGCCTGGGGCAGAGGTTGAAGACAGGCGGGATTGGCAGACAGCACTGCAGCTTTGGCGGCTGATAGGAGACTCAAATGGAGCAGGGCATCGAGAGTCCAGGAGGAGAAAGTAAAGCTGGGAAGCAAGAAGCCCTTTCCCATGGGGCGACAGTCACATGACTTTGGGCCAGAGCTGTGGCGTAGTGGGTAAAGCCGCTGCCTGCCGTGCTGGTGTCTGTGGAGTGCCGGTTCAAGTCCCAGCTGCTCCACTTTTTTTTTTTTTTTTTTTAAGATTTATTTATTGGCCAGCGCCGCAGCTCACTAGGCTAATCCTCTGCCTGTGGCGCCGGCACACCAGGTTCTAGTCCCGGCTGAGGCGCCGGATTCTATCCCGGTTGCTCCTCTTCCTCTCCAGCTCTCTGCTGTGGCTCAGGAAGGCAGTGAAGGATGGCCCAAGTGCTTGGGCCCTGCACCCGCATGAGAGACCAGGAAGAAGCACCTGGCTCCTGGCTTCGGATCAGCGCAATGCGTCGGCTGTGGCAGCCATTTGGGGGGTGAACCAACGGAAAAAGGAAGACCTTTCTCTCGGTCTCTCTCTCTCACTGTCTAACTCTGCCTGTTTAAAAAAAAAAAAAAGATTTATTTATTTGAAAGGCAGAGTGGTGGTGTGGGCAGGGGTGGGAGAGAGAGAGAGAGAGAAATACAATCTGCTGGTTCACTCCCAAAATCCCTGCAACATGCAGGGATTAGGTGACTGGAACCAGCACTCCAATAGAAGATGCAGGCTTTCCAAGTGGCAGCTGATCTGCTGTGCCACAGGCCCACCTCCCTGACCAATTCCTGATTAACCCACTTGGGTATCTAAGGTCACAGCACGGACTGAGTGTGTTCTACGTCCCCAATACAGGGGCCATAGTGTGAGTACTGAGTGTAGTGGATGGGTGGGTGGATGGATACTGGGTGGATGGGTGGATGGATGGATGGTGGGTGGATGGATGGATGGTGGGTAGATGGATGTGTTAACGGAAATATAGATGGATAAATACAAATGTGGGTTGATAGATGAATGAATGAATGAGCAAAAGGGAAGACTACATAAATTGTTCCAGGGCTGGCATGGCTGTACCTTTTGTCACTAATGTATCATCTCAGGCAGCTAGTACAGGGCCTGGCACAGAGTAAACACTCCATGAACATTTGCTCAATAGAGTGAACAGTGGATAAATAGTGAGAGCAACTGGGGGATGGAGCCTGAGAGGATGAAGGAAGGACAGACAGCTGGACAGATGTAAGGACTGATGAGGGGGCGAGGAAAGAACCTGAGGACGGGCAGCTGTGTGGATAGATGGATGACTGATAAAGTAATGAGCAAGTGGAAGCTTTGCCGAGCAGCTGGGTGTGGCAAAGGCAGGACTCGCCTTTACTTCCTTCTTCTCATATCGAGCCAGTGCTGAAGGAACACTGATGGGGTGCAGAGGCCCACCGACTCCCCGCACCCCTAGATTCTGCAGCCTTGGCTGGACCCACCCCACCACAGCACCGTGAGTATCTGAGGCAGAACCCTGCGGCCTGGAGGCTGCAGACACCACAGAAGCTGGCTGGTCCACAGCTGCTGCCTCCTGTGCAGGAGGGCTCCCTCACCCACAAGAGCCCCCAGATGTCCTCTTAAGTTCAAGGGCTTCAGGGTCTGGCCATAGATGGGGTGGCTGCAATCACAGTTAAGGGAAGCAGAGAAAATGCTGCAGACATTAATCCTTTTTTTAAAGATTTTATTTATTTGAAATGTGGGAGGGGGGAGACACACACACACACACACACACAGAGAGAGAGAGAGAGAATCTTCCATCCATTAGTTCACTCCCCAAATGGCCCCAATGGACAGGCCTGGACCAGGACAAAGTCAGGAGCCACAGTCTTCTTCTGGGTCTCCCATGTGGCTGCAGGGGCCCAAGCACTTGGGCCATCTTCCACAGCTTCCCCAGGTGCATTAACAGGAAGCTGAATCAGAAGTGGAGTGGCCAGGCCGGCGCCGCAGCTCACTAGGCTAATCCTCCGCCTAGCGGCGCCGGCACACCGGGTTCTAGTCCCGGTCGGGGCGCCGGATTCTGTCCCGGTTGCCCCTCTTCCAGGCCAGCTCTCTGCTGTGGCCAGGGAGTGCAGTGGAGGATGGCCCAGGTGCTTGGGCCCTGCACCCCATGGGAGACCAGGAAAAGCACCTGGCTCCTGGCTCCTGCCATCGGATCAGCGCGGTGCGCCGGCTGCAGCGCGCTGGCCGCGGCGGCCATTGGAGGGTGAACCAACGGCAAAGGAAGACCTTTCTCTCTGTCTCTCTCTCTCACTGTCCACTCTGCCTGTCAAAAAAAAAAAAAAAAAAAAAAAAAAAAAAAAAGAAGTGGAGTGGCCAGCACCACGGCTCACTAGGCTAATCCTCTGCCTGCAGCGCCAGTATTCTGGGTTCTAGTCCTGGTTGGGGCACCAGTTCTGTCCCAGTTGCTCCTCTTCCAGTCCAGCTCTCTGCTATGGCCTGGGAGTGCAGTGGAGGATGGCCAAGGTGCTTGGGCCCTGCACCCACAAGGGAGACCAGGAGAAGCACCTGGCTCCTGGCTTCAGATTGGCGCAGCGCGCCGGCCGTAGCGGACATTTGGGAGTGAATCAGCGGAAAAAGGAAGACCTTTCTCTCTGTCTCTCTCTCACTGTGTAACTATGCCTGTCAAAAGAAGAAGGAGGAGGAGGAGGAGGAGGAGGAGGGGGAGGAAGAGGAGGAGGAAGGTATGTCACTTCCAGCTATTGGTGGTCAAGCTGGTAGATCCTCATTGCACTCTGCCCCAACTCACAAACACCCTCACCCACTCAGAGCCACAGCATTGCATCCCAAGGTCAGAAGAGCACAGTAGTTAAGACTTTGGGTTTGGGGCAGTGTCTGACACAGAGGCCAGAGCTGCTGCTTGGAACACCTGCGTGTCACATTGGAGTGCTGTGTCGTCCTGGCTTCTCTGCTTCCAGTCCAGCTTCCTGCTGATGCGCACCCTGGGCAATAGCAGACAGCGGCCCAAGGACTTGGGTCACTGTCACCCATGTGGGAGATCCAGATTGGCTTCCACCTGGCCTAGCCCTGGCTGTTGCAGGCATTTGGGTGAGCAAACCAGTGGATGAAAGATCTCTTTCTGTTTTTCAAATAAAAGGAAAACAAGTAAGTAGTTCTCTTTTAGAGAGTTGGGATTTGGAGTCAGAATGCTGAGCGTAAATCCCAGCTTGCTGGCTTTTGGCTGAGATTCTTGGACTCTGTGACTTGCCTGCTGTCAGTCCACAGATGCTCCTGGGCTCAGCAGTTCGTGGGTGCACACACACAGTCTGGCATCTATACCCCAGGGCTCACCAGGCAGTCATGGGTATCCTTGAGGCTCATGGGGCCCCCAGAGAGAGGGCCCTCCACTCTTCTTGACTTCTTCAACACCTTCAGCTGCTCCTCACACTCCCCCTAGAACTCTGCCAGGTAGTTCACCTCCTGGCACACCTTCAGAGACAAGGCAGCACTGGAGAGCCCAGACAAGTGGCCAGGAGAAGCCACTCAGCTGCCCCAGCCCCAGTGTAGAAAAGAAGTGGCCTGTGCCCCCGCCCCCAGCTAGCCATGGCACCATACAGTTATACCTGCCCCCCCTCACCAGCTTCTCTAAGCAAATCAATGACAGGTGCATCCCACTCCAAGTCAAGGCCCTGGCCTTGGGCTGTGTCCCTGGGCCCCTCTTCCTCTAAGTAACCACAAAGCCCACTGCCCAGACTCAGGTATTCTGCCCACGGCTTCTGGCCCAGCTTTGTTGGGGCAGCTCCAGGATGAGCTGTGGGTCTGGGTCCGGCTCCTGCAGACATGGGATGGGGTGGGCAGAAGTCCAACAGTGACCCCCTCAGGCCCGCTGCACATGCTCCCCTGGACATATGGCAGCACACACAGCTGCGTGCTCAGTGCGCGGTCCTGGGCTGGTCCTCAGTGCTCAGGGCTCTCAGGGCTGCTGCTCAGTCTCCCACAAAGTCAGTGTCCCATGGGGTGTGGCCTCCTCTCTCGCCATCTGCTCACTTCTCTGGGCGACCTCGGATGCCTTTCTTCAACCCAGGCCACTCCCATCCAGACACCCGGGGAGGCCTCAGGACTCATCCCCTTTCCGCCAAACCTATTCTTTTTCTTGAACTTCCCCGTGGGTAACACATCATCAGAGCAACAAACCTCTGAGTCAGCCTGGCGCCTCCCTCTTACCCGAGTTCATAGGACATGAATGAACACGCACTCACACAAAAGGTGGGTTACGACACTGGTGCCGGGCCCCATTCTGAGCTCTTTACGTAACACAGCTCCCAACAGGACACACTGCAACAGCCTAAGAGATAGGTCATGCTATTTTCTCATTTCATAGCAGAAGAAAACACTGGGACACCCCACAGCAAAGGCTGCTCCAGTGACCTCGTGTACTCCCCATTGGTGGTTCTGCCTCCTTTGCATCCTCCACGTCTTACTCCCGGCCTCCTGGCTGCCTGGGCCCTTCCCTGTGCCTCAGTTATCTTGACGGCCTCCTCACTGGCCTCCCTGCCTCGTGCTTCTTCCCCTCCAGCTCAAGTTTTTCCCTGCAGCCTGGGTGATTTTAAGATCTTGTGAAACCCGAATCAGACACTGAATCCCATTCTCACCGGGATGGCTTGCAAAGCTTTCACTGTGAGCACAGGACATGTGGTCACACATGGATACAGATATGCATACATGACAGAGCACCTGTGTGCTTGGGCACCGTGCCAAGCCCTTCACCTGTGCCATTTCATGAAGTCCCCACACAAACCCCAGCCCAGATGCTCCTGTTATTTCCATTTCCCCCAGTAAAGGCAACAGACGCGAGAGCTAGCTCTCTTGCCCAAGGTCATAAAGGTGGGGGAGCCTGGACTTAACCCCAGGTCATCACTGCCTGAACTGCCACTGGCCAATGGCTCTTTTTAAAATTTTTAAAAAATATTTTATGTATTTATTTGAGAGGTAGAGTTACAGACAGAAAGAAGTAGAGGGAGAGAGGGAGAGAGAGAGAGAGAGAGAGAGAGAGAGAGATCTTCCATCTACTGGTTCACTCCCCAAATGGCTGCAACAATGAAGCTGAACTCATCCAAAGCCAAGAGCCAGGAGCTTTTTCCAGGTCTCCCATGCAGGGGCCCAAGTCCTTGCGCCATCCTCCACTGCTTTCCCAGACCATAGCAGAGAGCTGGATCAGAAGAGGAGCATCCAGGACTTGAACCGGCACCCATATGGGTTGCAGGTGCTGCAGGCAGAGGCTTCAGCCCATTACACCACAGCACCTCCCCATTTTTTTTTTTAAGATTTATTTTATTTATTTGAAAGGCAGAGCTACAGAGAGAGAGAGAGGGAGAGGCCGAGAGAAAGAGGTCTTCCATTTACTGCTTTACTCTCCAAATGGCCACAATGGCCAAGTCTGGGCCAGGCTGAAGCCAGGAGCTTCCTCTGGGTCTCACACATGGGTGCAGGGAACCAAGCACTTGAGCCATTTTCCTCTGCTTTCTCAGGCCATTGGCAGGGAGTTGGATCAGAAGTGGAGCAGCCAGGACTCAACCCAGCACCCATATGGGATGCTGGCACTACAGGCAGAGGTTTTACTAGTACTCCACAGCGCCGGCCCCGGCCAATGGCTTTTGATGAAGCACTGTTAGCCCCAGCGGGCACCATGAATATAATTTTCTGTGTGTTCGACAGAAATACCACCGCCTTTTCTCAGGCCTTTCCCTCCCCCACCCCTTTTGGGGAACTCCTACACATCCTGCAAGACTCCCACACGGCCTGTCTGTGAAGCCTTCCCTACACAACACTCTCCGGATAGGGCAAGGCGCCCCTCCTGCTGAGTCCCATGGCTCCCTGGGAACTCAGCCTTCATCACACGTGGCCGAGCTGCCTCCCAGCGTGGTTTGCACAGCAGGTGCCACCACCCCCACCCAGCTGGGACCTTCTGGAAGACCAGTCTGGGTCAGACATCAGAGGCGTCTGTCTTGTGACTGTGTGCCCAGGGTCGAGCCCAAGGTGTATCTTGCTGAACAGAGCTACATTGGAATTGTCTGGCTCAACCTTGTGGAAGAGTTTGACCTGTGTCTCCCCCGGGACATGGAACTGGACACCTGAGGTCTTGAAGCAGTCCCTGGTGGAGGGTGACCCAGCTGGGAAAGTTCCCGGGGCAGACCTGTGCAGCTTTGCTGGGGACAGAATTGGATGCTGAGAGCCTTGAAGCTGGGAGCCAAGAAGGGAGGCTGCAGGCGCCGTAGGGGAGCTTACCCCAGCCCCACCCCTCCTCTGGGCTAGGTACGCACAGGATATCCAGCCCAAGCGTCCCCGTGTACACCAGACATGTGCACAACTGTGTCCAAGACACAACCCCACGTGTACACACTCAGCCACACATATCTGATGCCCGTTCCCCAATCAGTAACCCGACAGACGCACACACACCACAGGCTCCTATCCAGACACGAGCAGCACATGGCCAGACACGCACCCGGCCACAACACAATGGAACACCAGCAGGAGGCACACGCAGGCAGGCCCTTGTCTACAGTAAAGGAACCCACGCCCCCACGGCGCACAGCTGGGGCCTGCGTGCACGCTCCGCGCGGGAGTCCGCTCCATCATGCTGATTTTCGCAACAACCCCATTAGCCCAGACTCCCTCCTCATCAGCCAGGGTGGGGCAGCTGCTCTCTGGGGGTGGATTGATTTATCCAACTAATTAGCCCCAATTAATATTAATACATATGCTCAGCAACTGCAGCAGCTCGAGCAGAGAAACTGCCCGTTGGGGCCATCAATCACTGTCCAGGGAACGGCAGAGGACACTCGGGGACTCCGGAGCACGGGGACAGCACCTGGGGCACTATCCCCACCCCTCCCCCCACCCCCTGGGCTCCCAGAGGGACTCTGCCAACATCAGCCGAAGCTAGGAATCCCAAGGTACCTGAGCACACCACCCCTCTGGGCAGTTAGGGAGCTCAAGGCCCAGAGAGGGGCTGTCACATCCTCCAGGCCACACAGCAAATCCCAGGCTCGGCTAGGTCTGCCTCTTGCCCCCACCTTCCTGCCCTTTTCTCGGGCAGGCTGCAATGATACACCCACGCCTCTCAACCACTTCACCTCCTGATTGCAGCCCAGCGAGCTGCACCCATCCTGCCAGTTTCTGGAAACACCCCCGTGGGAGCTGTCAAAGCCGCCTTCAGGGACAGCCGGCTTAGGGGAGGCCCAGCCCCAGCCGCTGTGCGTTGCACCTCTCAGGTGTTCAGAACTGAACAGGATGGGGTGTGAGGGGAATGTGTGACCAGGGTTCCTATCTGGTGGGGCCTCAGGGGCTCAGGGGCTGAAAGAGAGGCCTGGCCTCCTCCGCCAATGGCTCCCATCTGTTTATTTCAACCAAGACCTCAAGGGAACGCCCACCGTGTGACTGAGCGCAGAAGAGGACACACGCCGCCCCCCTCCAGGCCCCGGAGGCTCAGAGGGGGAGCCGCCAGGCCAGGAAGAGTCAGCCCCCGACAGGCTCCCTGTCATCTGGAAGGGATCCGCCTAGTGGGACGGAGAGCCAAGGGCCCCTGCGGCTCGGTCTTCTGGGAACGGGGTCCCTTCACCGGCTGCCAGAAGACGTCTCTCTCTCTGTATCTCTGCCTTTCAAATAAATAAATTAATCTTAAAAAAAAGACAGGGAAGTGAGGGGCGGCGGGTTCGGTTGGCAGCGCGGAGTCCGAGCACCTGAGGGTCATTTGGAAGCAGAGGTGCAGCTGGCTTGCTGAGCACCCTAGGGCGCCCCACTGGCCTCTTCTGCCCCTTCCTCCCCAGGACCCCTCCACCCTCACTGCGCTCACCCCTGATGCCCCCAGCTCCCCCAGGCCTTGCGGTGCCTGGGCCACGCCCCACAGCACCCTGTACCTCCTCGCCGTACCTTGTCTTTGATTGCACCCCAAGGTACGGAAGACCTCTCTCTGTCTCTGTCTCTACCTCTCTCTTAGCTCTTTCAAATTAATAAAATAAATCTTAGAAAGAAAAAAAAAAAGACCACTCCACGGGGCTGCTATGGTGGGGCAGCAGATCAAGCTGCTTGCGATATCGGCATCACGTAACAGGGGGCTGGTGTATCTTGGCTGCTCTGCTTCCCACGCAGCTTCCTGTTAATACATCTAGAAGGCAGCAGGAGACGGCCATGTACCTGGGCCCTGCCACCCATGTGGAGTGGAGTTCCCGGCTCCTGGCTCCAGCTTGGCTCAGAACTGGCTGCTGTGGCCATTTGAGGAGTGAATCAGCAGATGTAAGATTCTCTTTGTCTGTCTGTCTGTCTCCTGGTCACTCTTTCAAATAAATTAAAAAAAAATTTTTTTTAAAGTCACTTCCTCCAGGAAGTGCTCCCTGCCACACTCACATGCACATACATGTCAGGATGCACACACATGTCAGGCCAAGTAAGGTCCCACTTGGTTTATTCTCATAATATCCAGGGCATTTACTTTACGGCCCTTTTAACAAGCGTATTTGTGTGACTGTGCATTTCATATCTGTTTGCTTGTAGAATGAAAGCACCATTCAGGCTGGGACTGTTCTGATTGGTTATCCTGAGTATATCCTGGGAATTCAATACACTATTGGGTGGAGGGAGGGCGGGAGGAGGGGATAGGTAGATGGGGAAGAGGATGGACGAGGGATCTGCCGACCAGGAGGAGGCCAGAGGTTGAATACAGACTGTGACTCATTTGTCATGGGCACTAATCAAGATCACGGCAGTAAATAAGATAAATGCAAGAAGGGCAAGGGTCGGAGACTGACTGGCAAGCTCCCTACTGGGGACGAGAGGAGGAAGTAATCAGGAGAGGCCAAGTGGGTTCACTAACGTCACCCATAGCGCCTCTCAGTCATCCTTCACTGGGTGCTCGCTGGGTGCTGGCTGTGCAAGGGCGAGCCTCCCGCAGCCCTGACCTAAGTGACCCCATCTGCCAACGCTGCCCCAGGTGGCCACGCCAGGTCTGTGTGGGGAATCTGGGAAGGTCCAGCCCCGGCCAGCCAGCTAGAGAAGTGGGGACTGAAGACGGATCCGGCTGGGAAGTTCACGGCCTGATTACACGTTTCTCTCTTTCCTTATCTCAGACCTGGCGGGGGTCTGCAGTCACACACCAGGCCTCTTTGCATGGATTTCTTGGTGGCTTAGATGAAGTTGGAGAGGGACCGTGCTCAGGCTCGCGGCTGCACAAGCATCAGCTGGGAGCCCCGGACAAAACAGCGGACCACGGAGCCAGGATCCAAAGCCTCTGGATAGGCTGGTGCCCTTGGGGTGGCCCTGAAAGGTGATGCCCACCGGGAACAGGTGGCAGGACCTCCGGCCATGTCCTAAAGCCCAACACCACAACCCCTAGGAGAGGGAAGGGGGGCAGACAGGGACGGGCCAGACTCCTCCCGTCAAGGACATCAGGAGATCCTATGTACACGGATGTCACTCCTGTGTTCACATTGTTAGTGTCCCCTAGCCCAGATCTCTAGGGCATGTCCTTACGATGGGGAAAGCACCCTGTATCTGGAGTGGGGCAGGCATGTTTGGAGTCTCCTCTCTGCCCCTGAGTGATTGGCCTTGGACACATCGTCAACCCTCTCTGAACCTGTTTCCCTTCGTGAAAACAAAAATCGTGCCCATCTTTCAAGTGAGAGGAGAACTCATCAACTCCACAAACAGATGCCGGGCTCTGTTACTAAGACACGGGGCCTGTTTTGAGCACGCATAGAGGCTCAAGGCCCTCCCAACACAGCCTGACAGCCACAAGAGGAGGATTACCTCACCAGGGTCAAGTAGGTAGGTGGTCTTTCGGTAGAGACCTGAGAGGGGACACGCCAGGCACAGTGAGCACGGCGAGCAAAGGGCATGAGGGTGGAGGTGCACAGGTGCTCAGGGCACTGCCTGCCAGGGGAGGGGGTGAGGCCAGAGTGGCCAGCAGCAGTCCGAGCAAGGGGTCTGCACTTGACCCAGGTGATACCAGGGTTTTTGTGGTTTTTAAAAAATATTTATTTATTTGAAAGTCAGGGTGACAGAGAGGGAGGTTTTCCACTGGTTCACTTCCCAAATAGCTACAATAGCCGAGCTGGGCCAGACCAAGGCCAGGAGCCAGGAACTCCATCCAGGTCTCCCATGTAGACGGCAGGAACTCAAATATTTGCACCATCATCTGCCCCCTCCCTGGACGCATTGCCAGGGAGCTGGATCAGAAGCAAAGTAGCCAGGATTCAGACCTGCACACCCATATGGGACACAGGTATCCCAAGCGATGACTTAACCCCCTGCCCCAGAACACCGGTCCCATGGCAATTTTTAAATGTGATCGTATTTGCACTGAAAGGTTGCCCAACTCCGCTGTGGAGGATGACCGGAAATGGCCAATGCAGAGGCAGGGAGGCCAAGGGAGAGGCTGTGGCAGTGGATGCAGCGAGACAGGGAAAGGGCATGAAAACAGGCAGCAGCCGCACTACTTAGAAGGTCTGGCGATCTCTGGGTTGGCGATTGGGAAGTGAGGAAGAGGCTGAGTGGCCTCTCACTCCTCCGGCCTCCGCACCACGGCTGTCAGAGGGAGCTTGCGCAGGTGCTGACGTGGATAGGCTCGGGTCGCTATCCCAATCCCCTCGCTTCTAAGCGTGAGACCCTGGGAACGGCACAGAGCCTTTCTGTAAAATGAGGGCAACGGTGCCCGTGGCGGAGTTATGGGAAGCCCAAATGGCAGGATGGAGGACAAAGTGTGCCGAAGGTAGGTGGCCCCCAGCAGGTGCCCAGTGCACGTGGCTCAGAACACCTTCCCCTTTTGCTCCTGACCAAGCCACCCCATCTGGGTGGGCATTTGGCACAGGGTTTAAGACAGCACTCGGGACCCCCCCCCCCCCATCCCATATTAAGAGTGCCTGGATCCAAGTCTTGGCTCCGCTCCTGATTGTGGCTTCTGGCTAAGGCACATCCTGGTAGGCAGTAGTGATGGCTCAAGTAGTTGGGTCCCCACCACTCACGAAGGAGACCTGGATTGGATTCCTGATCCCTGGCTTCAGCCTGGCCCAGCCCTGGCTGTTGCAGGCATCTGGGGAATGAACCAGCAGATGGGAGATCTGTCTCTCTGCCTTTCCACATTTAGGGGCCTTCACTGGCACAGCTGCCCGCCTGGCTTCCTTTCATGAATCCCTGCAGAGCGGAAGCCCTGAGAGGAGAGCCACAGGGTCAGCCTCGTCTATCAGTGCAGTCCCAGCGCTCAGCCCAGCGTCCAGCCCCAGCTCACAGGACTGACCGAGCGCCGACATGCCGAGGACACAGTGGGGAACGGGGCCAGGTATGGCCCCCGGAGACCCTGTTGGAGGAGGAGACAAAGCCCCAGCAGTGCCCTCCGAGAGTGACAGTGTGGCAGAGCGAGCAATGGGCGGCATGTTACAGAGTGACAGGGAGGCTGCCTTACGAGCTGGTGAGCAGGGAAGGCGACACTGAGGCTCAGTGCAAACACGAAAGCCTGGAGCAGGGACCAGCTTGGGGCGACAGGAAACCAAGGGTGCTGGCGTGGCTGGAGCACAGTGAAGCAGAGGGAGAGAGCCCCTCCCCTCAAGATGAGCCTGGTGATTGGGCAAGAGCCGTGTCACTTAGGGCGGGGGAAGATGCACGGAGGTGGCTGGGCTTTGATCTTGGGGGAGGGGTCGCCATTGGAAAGTGTTAAGCAGAGAAGAAACTGAATTTGACACTTTTGCAGCATCGCTCTGGCTGCAGTGTGTAGGATGGCCTGGGGGATAGGCGAGGAAGGGAGCCCGGAGCCCGGCGAGGTTATTGCGGTGCCCAGGTGAGGCATGGACGAGACGCAGCAGTGGAGATGACACAGTGGACACCCACTGCCTCAGAGACCGCCCCCCCCCCCCCGCGCTGCCCTCCGCAGCACCCGGCCCTGTCTGCCCTTCCCCCAGCCCGAGCACCGGGAGGATCTGATGCGTGTGTGTCCATGCCCCCGAAGCCCAGGAGCCTCTCCAGGACAGCAGCCAGGCTTGCGTCAAGTCCACCTCCAGCACGGCTCAGCATGGGGACAGACACGGCCATGCTGAGGCTCCAAGGGCTGAAGCAATGAAAGAGCGAAGGAGCAGCGCGTGCATTCTGCAGCCCCGTGTCTATGAGTGCAAGGGTTCCAGGAACTGAGAGAGACAGACAGCAGGAGGAGGAGGAGGAAGCTGGGGCAGACGGCGGGTTTCCTGCACCAGCAAGAGGTCAAAGTACAGCAGCAGGAATGAGGGATGTGGGCAAAGGGCAGCATCTACCTGCCTCTGTCAATTCATGTGTCCCTGCATGGGCTGGGCCCTCATATCTAGCCCCTGAGACTGGCCCCACCTGGGCAGTGTGGGAATTAATGAAGAGGGCAGGTGCCACTGGGTGTGGAGGGGCAAGGCCTGGGAGGGGGGCAGGAAAATCCCAGTACAGGAAGACTTGCGAAGGCAACTTGTCTGGACAAGAATTTGGAGGGGTTGGCGCTGTGGTGCAGTGGGTTAATGCCCTGGCCTGCAGCACTGGCATCCCATATGGGTGCTGGTTCGATACCTGGCTGCTCTACTTCCGATCCAGCTCTCTGCTGTGGACTGGGAAAGCAGCACAAGATGGCCCAAGTCCTTGGGCCCCTGCACCCACGTGGGAGACCTGGAAGAAGCTCCTGGCTCCTGCTTCAGATTGGTGCAGCTCCGGCCATTGCAGCCAACTGGGGCGTGAACCAACGGATGGTTGACCTCTCTCTCTCTCTCTCTCTCTCTCTCTCTCTCTCTCTCTCTGCCTCTCCTCTGTCTGTGTAACTCTGACTTTCAAATAAATAAATAAATAAATCTTTAAAAAAAATTTTGGAACAGGCCAGGTGGACGCCCAGAGGACTCTGGCTTAGAAACATCTTCCTCAACCAGCAGGAGAGTAGGGGCCGGGGCCACGGAAGAGCAAGACACGTCTGCTAGGGACCAAGAAACCCCCAGAGTCCATCGCGCACTGGCCACTACCCCCCTGCCAGGCACGCTGGCCAGTTAGAGGCCAGTTGGCAGCCTAGGCACCGGCGAGACTCAGCAGAGACCGCTCACCAGCAACCCCAGTGTCAGTTCCAGAAGCCCCTTCCCCAGCTAAGCAACATGGAGCAGCTTCCAGATCCTTCTCCAGGCTTTGCCCCTCCAATCTGCTCTCCTCCCAGAGCTCCCACCACCCTCGAGGCGGAATTCAAGCCCCAGACGGCCACCCACGTCCACCCTGATCTGGCCCCACCTACAGCTCTGCTTCTCCTGTGCCTATTCAACACAGCTGCCATCTGCCAAACTCACCCTGGTCGCTGGCCAAGCTGTCCCTTCTCCTTGGGAGATCCTTACCTCCCCACCTCAACATCGGGGGATCGGCTGGACCCAGCACAGGTCCTCCTTCTTCCGGAAGCCTCCCCACAGCAATCCAGGCCTTGGCTGCTCCTGCAAGCACTCTACCAGACCATCTCATCTCAAGCTCTCCTCCCTGGACCTACGGGATCCTCTGCCCACCGGCCCCTGCTCGTAGGGCTCCTGACTCCCTGCCGACCAGCTCGGGGGCTTCCCCTGCTGCTCTGTGCCTGGCCCCGTGCTGGCCCCAGAGGGTGAACTGCAGCAATGAGGCCTCCTGCTGGCAAGGAGAGCCTGTGCCAAGACAGCCAGGGCCAGGCACAGCAGGAAGAGAGCCTGCAAGGCTCTTACACCCTGCGAGGGTTCCAGGGAAGGAGGGAGAAGGCCTCCGGGAGAAGACGGATCTGAGCTGGGCCTCGAGGGCTGAGTGGCGGACGAGCAGAAGGAGCAGCCTGGCGGAGGGCAGGGGAGACAGAAGGAAGAGGGCAGAGCACAGTGTCCGGCCGACTAGGACGGGGTCCGAGCCAGAGCGGAGGGGTGAGGGAGTGGCGGGGTCACGGGCCCACGTCCACCCTGCGGGAGCTCTGCGAGCAGGACTGTGGCATGGCTGCAGCTGGCTCTGACAGTCAAGCCAGCCTAATGACAATGCCCAGAAAGCACACAGACGAGGAACTGTTTCTTGACTGTTAGTGGCCCAGGCCCAAGTCACAGTCTATCTGCTGCCACACGGGGGTGGGGGGTCGGGGAGAGAGGGGACAGGACCAGAGGGGCCTCAAGGTCCAGACTTGGAGGCCTGTGCTTCTGTGGGGGGCGAGGGAGGAGGGAGACGCCCCCGCTCCACGCTGAGCCTTTCCTGGCAGGGTGGTGGCTGTGCCCCCTCAGCTGCACAGCAGAGCGCGTGAGTCTTGGGTCCTCCAGCCAGGCGGGCAGCTGGCCCTCAGGATGGCCGCTTCTCGGGGGTCATCAGTCGCTCCACCTCCCGCATGAACCGCAGACACAACTCCTCCTGCCAGGGCAGAGCCACGCACTGCACGGCCACAGGCAGCCCCACGCTCTTCCTCATGGCCTGCAGGGGACACAGGCAGGCATCGGGATGGGGTCTGGCAGCTCCCCAGCCCCGCCCGGTCCTGGGGTCTTGCTCTCAGAAAGGCCGGTCGGCTCGGCGAGTGCTGACGCTGCTTCCCCTGTGTGGGCGGAGCCTCACCTTCTGCAGCATCTTGTCCCAGATGTCCCCAAAGTAGCCCCTGTAATGCTCCATCTGGGCCTCGTCCTCGGCGGTCACCGTGGTGACGGGCACCACCCCCGCAGGGAAGTCCAGGCAGTTGTAGAGCAGGGTGTAGCTGACAGCCCCTGGAACACACCACAGGGCTGCAGAAGGCTCTGGGCCTCAGTCAACCACTCTGCGAAATGGCGCCCTCCGGAGGCAGGACTGGGCATTGCTGGTGTTTGCAGTCCGCTTTGCATGCTGTTTCTATTCTCTTGGCTTATCTAAATCCCACCTGGATCCAAACACCCCCTCGCAAACTAGACTCTAACTCAAGACCCCCGACCTCGACAGTGCTGATGACAGGGGCTCATTCCCTCCTGGAGAGTCTCACAGGACTCCCGTCTCTCCTGCCAGCCAGTGTACCCTCCAAGGACGGGTCCTCCCCAGGGTGGGTGGGGTCCTCCACCAGGGCTCGGCTCGTTCTACTTCCCGGCAACCCCATAGGCACTGGGCTGAACACACGGAAGAGAAGGGACAGGCAGAGGTGTGGGGAGGAGGAGCAGCAGGTCTCACCTGTGGCCCTGCCTGCAGCTTTCAAGTCCAGAGCAGGGCCCAGCATGGGGGTCAGCAGCACATCCAGGTCCAGCGCCCTCCACTGGGCAATCACGGTGTTGCGGTACACCTGGGAGAGAGCGCTCAGGACTGGGGCTGGCTTGGCTCCAGCTCCAGCAGCTGCCCCTAGAGCTGAGCCAGGAGCTCCTCTGGGCAGGCAGGGCTGCTTCTCAGGCGCCAGCAGTTGTTCTACCTCCCACATGAACCACAGATGCGATTCTTCCTGCCAAGGCCACAGGCAGCCCCAAGGGCAAAGAGGCATCCAAGATGGGAGCCCCAGGCTGACCTAGTCAAGGCCAGGCATGTGCCCCAGTGGGTCGGGGAGTGGGTAGGGGAGTGGCAGGCCACCCTGGAAGACCAGGGGAGCAGCGGCTGACTCACCCAGCCCCAGCACCCTGCTCCTGGCCAGGAGCTCTGGCCTCACCTCAATCTCATGCTGCAGCTCCCAGAGCTTTCCAGCCGACCTGGGCAGGAGAGACGAGGTCACCAGCCGTGACGGGCACAGCACGGGGATTAGTAACACGGGGCTCCTGCTCCTGACTCCCACCCAGAACTCGCTTCTCTGTGGGCCCACAGAGTCCAAACCCTCACTGTCCAGAGGAGAGAACCAGGCCCCAGGGGGACTCCGGCCCGGTCACTCGGTGACTCCATGGCAGAGCCGAGACCAGACCAGGTCTGATTCCTCAGCACCCTCAGGACTCAGGAGAGGCCAAGGCTGTGGTGGTGAGATGAGACGAGGGCACGCACAGGCCGGCAGGGCCAGCGACGGGCAGTTCCGTCCAGCCAGAGCCGCTGACAGCCGGGCAGGACCCAGCGCAGCACAGCTGCGTTCCGATCTCGAAGACCAGCATCCCCTGGGTTCCCTATGTCCAGCACCCCCAAGCCCAGGTCAGCTTCTCCCTGGGCCTTTCCACTCCTGCCCTAGCAGCTCAACCCCCACACCCTCTCCTGCCCAGTCCTCTCCGCCTTGCTCTCCAGCCAGACCTCCGCCCCCAAGACCACTCCAAGACTCCACCTGCAGGCCACAGAGGGCGCGCCCCTGCCTGGGCCACTTCAGCCTCAGAAGCTGCTTCTCTGGGGTGCTCCCCGTCACAACCCGGGCCCCGCAGGAAGCACGGGGGCAGGGAATGCTCTTACCGAGGCACCATGTTGCTGAGAAAGGCTGCCAGCCTGGGGAGCTGCAGGACACACGCAAGACCAAGAGCTGCCTCAACCTCTTCAGCCAAGCACCAGCGCCTCCTCCCTCCCCGCTTCCCTGGGGCCCAGGTCCCAGGTCCCGCCCAGGGGGTGAGGGAAGGGAGCAGCTGGGGAGCTGCAGGGAAGGGGAGGCCAAGGAGAGGGGGGAGAGCGAGGGGCCGTGGGGTCCCCCGGGGCCGGCTCCAGCTCCCCCCAGCCCCTCACGCCCTCACCAGAGGCTTCAGCAGGAAGGCCAGCAGTCTTTTAAGCCAACGGGGCAGCTTCAGAATTAAGATCAGGTCCCCCAAGCAAGGGTCCACGAAATCACCTTTGCTGAGAGACAGAAAGCCCAGTCCAGGCGACACGATCCCAGCCAGGCTTCACCCCGGGCCACCTCCCTATTGATACTGATGCCAGCCCAGCCAGGAGGCATGAGATCCACCCATCAAGCTGCCTCTGGCTCCAGGTCTCAGGGATAGGTCTCAGGCAGCGGGTCCCAGGACCAGGGTGAGGAAGCCCCTTCCACACTGGGCTGCTGGGGCAGGGCGAGCTAATGACAGGCTGGGCTCTGGAGTGAGGAGGGGCCCAGCTCCCCCATAGGGGAGGCAGAAGAAGTGGGCATATGGCCTGAGGAGCCCCAGTCCAGTTGGGCCAGGCACATCCCTAGGAGGCACCTCTGCTCACCTGTCCTCTGCCCCTGCCAACCTCTAAGGCCTGGAAACAGCCAAGAGGATCAGCCCCCTACAGATGAGCTCTGCAAGGTTCCTTTAAGTGAGTCTGGCCCAACTCCCCCACTTCACAGGAGACAAAACAGAGGTCCTACTCGAAAGGGGAGACCTGGCTCAGGTCAGAGTCTGGAACCACAGCATGGTGTCCTGACCCCAACTCTCCAAACTGGATCTTGCGCTGTCTCCCATCTTTCCCAACAGGCACCTGCCCGGCCCACCACAACCAGCTCAGTTCAGAGCCGGGCTACGGATGCTCAGTCCAGCCTCCCAGGCCTCCCTGGCTCACCTTGCACAGCTGGAGGGACTGCAAGGCCCTCGCCCAGAACGCCCGGACTTTCCTGTGTCTAGCTGAGGCCCGTCCTGGGGGCCCACAGCACCCAGCTGCTCTCCCTGGGCCCACCCACTTTTCTGCCTCCCTCCCCATCCCAGACCCCAAAGGCCAACATCACTCACAAGTTCTGCAGGAAGCAGTGGCCTCCATCGCTGAACAGGCCCCCGGTCGACAGGGTCTCCAGAGCATAGGGAATGTTGCTTGGCAGGAAGGGAACCAGCTGCAGGCATGGACTGGGTCAGGCCCTCACCTAACAGCCCTGGGCTCCCGGGACCCAGGCGGCCCTGGGGATGGACTGGACCGACCTGGTCCTCAGGGGAGCTCTCCTGAGAGCCCCAAGGGCAACCCTCACACCTCATGGACACTTCCTGCCTGGAGCCACACAAAGCTGTCTCAGATGAGCGGCCAAAAGCTCCTGGCTATGGGCTCCGGGCCCCAGGGACCTCTGGATAGCTGTGCCGCTGGCCCCCAGAAACCGGCCCTCCCACATGGCAGAGCACAGGGCTGAGTCTGCCTCAATCACACGCCCCGGTTCTCCAGGTCGGCTCACACCATAGGGACACACAGGACCACAGTTCTCATCCTGATCGCGGCACAGAGACACAGGGCCCGCGGGCTCCCGCGGACGTACCGTGTGGCCAGCAGCCTCCAGGCTCTTCTTGGTCTCCAGCACGGCCCGCCTCATGGCAGGGGTGGGCATTGTATAGTTGTCACTCTCGTAGTACCCCACGCGCAGCGGCCGAGAGCTTCTGTAGACCTGGGGCAAACACTGGGGATCAGCACCAGTCCCTGCGGAGTCGCAGCCGGCACTCCCACGAGACACTGTCCCCTGGAAGCTGATCACCGGCAGCACGGGAACAGCCTCTCCGGATCAGACCCTTTCAGGAAACAGGGCCGCAGGAACTCGGAACTGGGCGGGGCAAGGACACCGAGACTTGAGCTACAGATGGGGAGGTAGAGGCCCACGGTGGGACTGGGACTTGCCCAAGGCCACCCAATGCCAAGTGACAAGGCTAGGTCAGGAGCCCAGACAGGTGCCTCCTGAGCCATGGCTTGCGGCCATCCGTCCTGGCTCGCATGATAAGCAGCTCCAGACCCCAAACAGGGACCTCACGACGGGAACCATCCTTACTCCGCCCAGCCCAGATCTGCCCACCTGCCCCAGTCCCTGGAAACGCCCAGGTCTGCTCCCCTGTCCAACAGCCCCTGGCTGTTCAAGGCACTTCTGGCTGGGGCAAGGGAACAGGCATGGATGGGAGAGAAACTCCGGGCCGCTGAGACGGGGCCTGTGCCGCGCAGCCTCCTGGCCACAACAGCCTGACTTCGCTCTGTCCACAGGCGTCTGCCTTGCAGCTCCTAAGCAATCCATACATCAGCACACACACTCTTCTTGTTTGTTCTCGAACACTCGCAAACAGTCAGCATCAACACTTCAACAGAGAGCATCGGGCAGCAGTTCACAACCTCTCACTTGGGAATCCTGTGCCCACCAGTCCTGAACTCCAGTGCCAACCATGGCCCCCCACTGAGAAACCCACCTCAAACCTGACCCCAGAGCCCCAGCGAACACCCCCACTCCATCCCTGCCACCCAAGACTCCACTGAGACTCTGCCGAGCCAAGGAAACACCAGCTGTGTCTGATCACCAGGCTGCTATGGTGGCCCCCAGGGAGCCAGGCGTCCACACTGCCCACAGGTCCCAGCTTGCTACTGGACACTGGAGACAGGCACGTGCATACTCTAAGAAAGGCTGATATTTACTGAGGGGCAAACACAGCTGAGGAGGCACAGGAGCAACACACACACACACACACACACACACACACACACACACACGGAGTTCTGGGGCTGGGAACTGGCTGTTCTAGAAAGCCTGAGAGTTTCCAAATGCGGCCAAGAGCTCCACCTGGTGGCCGAGTGTGGAATAGCCACTGATCTGGGCTGCCTTGGCCATTCCTCTAGAGGCCACCCCAACCCCAGCCCCATCCTTGCTCACCTCCTCCCTGAAGGGCAGCGGGGGCACGGTGGGGTCCAAGCGGAACATGTCCTCACACAGCAGGGCTCGCAGGCACAGCGCCAGGCTCTCCACATCCCGGGCCATGGGGCCCACGGAGAGCTGCACTGTGGGCCAGGGAGGGAGGGAAGCAGTGGGGCTAGGTTGGGGTGGGGACTGGGCAGGGGCCCAGGGGCAGGAGTGGCACAAGGAGGCAGGAAGTCAGACCCAGAGTGGCCTGGGGGAGAAGCGGGGGCTTTGGGGGGAGGTCAGGCCAACGCCCCCTCCTCCAGGCCAAAGGGACACAGACCTCACCTGCCACCTGTCCATAGACGCAGCCCTTCAGGCCACCCTTGCTGAATAGGAAACACAAGACATTGGCTACCGGAAACGGCGCCCTCTGCCCCTCTCCACACCCTCCCAGCAAAGCCCTGGGGAGGAATCCCTGGCTGGAGCCCAAAGGGGCTGGGAGCCCGGTACAGCCACACGGCCAGGCGCGCAGAGGCTTCCTCAGCCGCCATACCTGAGGCGGTTCCCAGTGGGCTTGAGGCCACAGATGCCACAGAAGGCCGAGGGGAAGCGGATGCTGCCTCCGATGTCGGTGCCCAAGCCCAGGGGGGAGCCTCCGGACCCAATGAGGGCCCCCTCGCCCCCCGAGGAGCCACCTGGGCTCTTGGAGCACTTCCACGGGTTCACGGTCTGGCCGAAGAGGGGGTTGCTGCAGTCATAGCTGGAGGAAGCAGGAGCAGGTCAGCCGAGCCCTGCCGCACCCCCCACCCCGGGGCCCTGCCCCACCGGCACCCCCGAGAGCAACCTGAACATGGACTGGGGGACGTTGGTGTGCACAAAGGGCACCGCACCCTGCAGCTTGAGCACCTGCACCACCACACTGTCACCCTCCGCCGGCGCCCCCTCGTGCAGGCTCAGGCCCAGCGTGGAGTCCTGGCCCTGGGGGGCGGGAGGAACAGAGAGACGCAATCCGATGAGGCAGGGGCCCTCGGCAGGCTGGGGTCCTCTCCCACCGGTGCCACAGAGGCCAAGGCAAGGCACACCCGTGGTGCCCGCTCGAGGCCTCCAGACATGGCACTGCCTCGGAGGGCGCAGAGCTGGCCACCGGGACGGAGGGGGGGTGCGGCTGGGGCAGTACCTTGTAGCTGAAGCATTCTTTGAGGCTGACGGGGACCCCGTAGAGCAGGCCTTGCCTCGGGGCCTGCGACAGCTGCCTCTCACAGTCAGCCAGGTAGGAAGTCACACAGTTGGTCTCTTTGTTCACTTCCCAGGCCTGCAGGAGGGGACATGGGCACCAGCGGGGGGAGTGCAGCTGGCCCAGGGTGCCCCGGGAAAGGCTGACCAGAGCCCAGAGCACAGTGAGCTGGGCCTGGCACCCAGCTCGCTGGGGACACTTGGCCCCAGCCTCACAATGGCCGTCTCTGGTTTTCAACACCCCCCCACACACACACACACACACATACACCAGGGCTGGGCATAACCAGCGCACTCAGGGGAGCAAGATCCCGCCTCGGATGCCCCTAAGCAGGCGCTCAGCTGGGAGGAGAATGACCACTGGCCACGCCCCTTCCTCCTCCAACCCACATCTCTGCGCAGCAAGGAAGACTGGAGCTGGTCGGGGCAGGCCCACCTCAGGTCAGCAGGGGGTCAGTTGCAGGGCAGGGCTAGGCCCGGACGCCAGCTTCCAAGGTCCAGCATGCTCCCCTCTGCCACCGCCCCCACACTGGCTCAGCCAAGATGCACCTGCTCCAAGAACCCTGGAGTCATAATCCAGTCACAGACAGGAACGACTGGCTGGCGGCAGTGAAAGAGACTGGAGTGGGAGGGCCAGGGCAGGACAAGGCACAGCCTTTAGGAAATGTGTGGGCCGCAGGGTGGCTTTGCTGTCCCAGGCAGGCAAGAGGTCAGTCTGTGGCCAGGGCGCTCCCCTGCGGCTCACCGGGAAGGGCAGCGCAGCGACACCAGGGCACAGCCTCTGCTCTCTGACAGCCGCCTCGCAGCCCTGCACACACCCGCCACGCCGCCTCCTCCTGTGACACGCGCTCTCAGGCACACACACGAGGCACACTCAGAGTGCACACGTGTCCTTCCTCCCTCCCCCACACATCTTGTGTTCTGCACTGAGGTTTGCAGACAGAGGACAGAGAGCCTGCAGGGGCGGGGGTGGGCTGGAGAGGAAGACAAGTGCTATTCCAGGAGGGCCGCACACATCAGTGCGCCCTGAGCAGCTGCTGGCCTGGGGGCTGCTGGGGGTGGAGGGTGGGCAGAAAAGCCAGGTCTGAGGACTGGACTTCTGGATGGCCATGGGGGGGGGGGTGTCCTGGGGGAGGGCAATGCGGGGCCAGACGAGGGGAAGGAACAGACCAGACTTGGTGGCCGACGGGGAGGAGGCGGGAGGGAGAGAAGTCTGGGCTGAGAGCCAGGCTGCCAGCAAAGACAGCACAGCCAGCACTGTGGGTCCTTCCTCCCTGGTAGGCTCTCAGCGGGACACACTCCAGGCCAGGTTTTCCCTGTAACCAGCGCAGAGAGCAGCGGGCAGGGGGTAGGGGGAGTGCAAGGAGGACCCTGGCTGGCCAGGGCAGCCTTACCTTTCCCACGTAGGTGAAGAGTGCAGCTTCGGGGGACAGCTCACCGCTGTGTAACTTCTGCACCAGCTGAGGCAGGGGCAGGGCCAGCAGCGCCTCTGAGCCCAGGTCGGGGTTCTGTGGGGGACACACTGGGATCAGTGCCCCGTTCCTGGAAGGCCCCATGTGCCTGCAGCAGGCACCAGGGTCCCCTGCCCTCAGTCCTCAGGAAAACTCAAGCAGAAGCTGTGCCCAGTGCAGCTCTGACGCCAGAAGCCTGGGCAGACTCTGGCCATGCCTGGTCAGTGCAGATACCGCTCCAGCGGCCTTGGGACCAGGAGCTGGGAACTCAGTCAGGGTCTCCCATACGGACGGCAGGAGGGACCCAAGTACTTGAGCTGTCACCTGCTGCCTCCCAGGGTACGCATTCGAAGGAAGGTGGACTCTGCAGTGGAGCCAGGACTTGACCCAGGCACCCTGATACGGGATGCAGGCCTCCCAGGCAGACTCAACGGCTGCACCCAATGCCTGCTTCAGGCTGATTATTAACCCACTGCAGACACCTGTCACCGTGGCTGCCTACTGCATTTCACCACCATTCCCACTGCACAAAGGAACAGAGAAGTAGGGGAAGCAGTAGTGGATGGCCCACGTGGGAGACCCTAACAAAACTCCTGGCTCCTAGCTTCAGCCTGGCTCAGCCCTAGCCATTGCAGCTATTTGGGAAGTGAATCAGGGGATGAAAGATATCTTTCTCTCCCTCTCCTTCTCTCTCTCTCCTTCTCTTCTCTGTAAGTCTGACTTTCCAACAAATAAAATAAAAGTCTTTAACCAACCAACAAACAAAAAAAGAAACAGAGGAGCAGAAAGAGGAAGGGGGTGGCCTCCAGGAAACGAGGGTGCTCTGCCCAGACAGCACGGGCTGCCTGCCCATGGACTGCCCCCTCCCCGCCACACGCCCCCGGTGGAGGAGGGCAAAAACAAGAAGTGGCCGGGTCTGCAGCTGGAGACCACGGCCAGAAAGGGGAGGCTTCCATACTCCTGGTGCAGGTAGGGTTGCCCTGTGCCAAGCACCGGAGGGGCATGCCCAACTGAACAAGTAAGAGTGGAGATGGTGAGAATTCATCTAAAGAAAACAAAACAGGGCGTGGTGAGCGGGTGGCGCCTGAGCCTGCGAGCAGGAAGAGGTCTCCGAGGGAGGAAGGCCCTTGGGCCCACACCTCACTGCCAGCCTC
This sequence comes from Oryctolagus cuniculus, assembly GCF_051225735.1. Classification (NCBI taxonomy): domain Eukaryota; kingdom Metazoa; phylum Chordata; class Mammalia; order Lagomorpha; family Leporidae; genus Oryctolagus; species Oryctolagus cuniculus. The sequence goes on from NC_142873.1 coordinate 127,088,488, forward strand.
CACGGCGCTCGGTGAATCTGGGGTCAGCGCCTGCCTGCCAGCACCAGCCTAATTCCTCCTCAGAGGTCCCACCCGCCAGTGCTCACGACCTCACAGCCACCACGTCCCACTCTCCCCTCCCCCGTGCCAGCCCGAGGGCAGCCGGCAGCCCCCTTCAGCTCTGCCTGGACATGGGGGCGCTACACTTTCCCCTGGGTGCCCTCCTGCCTCTCCACCACTGCCTCTGCCACTCATGCACCAAGTCCACGGATTTGTCCTGAGCACCTACTGTGTGCCGAGGAAGACACCAGGAGCCCACATTCAAGAAAACCAACAAGTCGCACACGACAGACAGGTCCTGATGAGTGCGAGAGCAGGCCATCCGTTGCGAAACATGGAAACCATACCAGGCCCACTGCGACAGGCGGGCGGCCGTCTGATGTCCCAGGAAGGAGCAGTCAGGTGTGGGAGAGACAGAGATGTTCCCACTCCTCCGGCTGCTCCTCCTCCCCTCTCTAAGGCCGGCAGCAGGTCTTCCCGCTCCTCTTCCATCCCCTGCTCCCCCTTAGGCCCCAATCTCTCTAGGCCTTCACCCAGCCGCACCCAACCGAGCTCAAACCAGCGTCCTGGGCTACTCCTGTCCCCTGCCCAGCCCTCTGAGTGCACAGCTTCCCCCACTTTGAGCTCCCTCACTTGGGAGTGCACCGATTCCCAAGTTCAGGTGACAGGACATGGCTCCTCCCTCCTCTCCCCCCTGCTTCTCCTCACTCAGTGAGTTCTCTAAGTAGCCTGGGCAATGGCCCCTCTCCCTGCCCTCTATCCAGACCCTCATCTCGCCTTTTCCTTTTCTCCTGGGTCACACGGTGCCCTAATGCTGCCCCACCCCAAGCCCGGCCCTCTAAGCCCCCCTTCCAGCGAGGGCCAGCCAGCCCAAAGCCCAACCCGGCCTTGCCCCTTCCTGAGATACCCATCAAGGGCAAGCCACAACTCCACCACTGTCTCTTCAGTCTCCTCTACAATGCCCCCCCAAATGCACCACGACCCCCCACATCCACCACGTCCCCAGAACAGAACAGCCCTCTCCACACACACACCCTCCCCCACCCCACCCCACCCCACAGCCTTTGCATCTAATGTCCTCCATTGTAGGAGCACGCCCCTGAATCTGTCACAGTGATATAACACCTCCCTGGGATTTTTTAAAAATACAATGAGCTACAAAGAAGAAAAATACGGGTCCATGATCTCTCCTCAAATACACCAGAAATCCCTGCTGATTTTGTTTAAAAAAAAAAAAGTATATAAAATGAAAAGTGAGTATGTCTCTTACCCATGCACAATCCTTTTTCTGAAAATGAAACCACAGTTAACAGTTTCTGATGAACTTTTTTTTTTTTTTTTTTTTTTTTTGGACAGGCAGAGTGGACAGTGAGAGAGAGAGAGACAGAGAGAAAGGTCTTCCTTTGCCGTTGGTTCACCCTCCAATGGCCGCCGTGGCTGGTGCGCTGCAGCCGGCGCACCGCGCTGATCCGATGGCAGGAGCCAGGTGCTTCTCCTGGTCTCCCATGGGGTGCAGGGCCCAAGCACCTGGGCCATCCTCCACTGCACTCCCTGGCCACAGCAGAGAGCTGGCCTGGAAGAGGGCAACCGGGACAGAATCCAGCACCCTGACCGGGACTAGAACCCGGTGTGCCGGCGCCGCAAGGTGGAGGATTAGCCTAGTTAGCTGCGGCGCCGGCCTTCTGATGAACTCTTACAGTTAAAAACAACAACAACAACAACAACCAATATGGAGGTGCAGGCATTTGGCATAGTAGTGAAGAGGCTGCTTGGGACAGCTGCATCCCGTATCTCAAGTACCTGGACCCTGATTCCAGCTTCCTGCTAATGCATATCCTGGGACACATCAGGTTCAGGTAGCTGGGTCCCTGCCACCCACATGAGAAATCTGGTTGCCTACCTAGATCCTGGCTTTGGCCTGGCCCAGCTCTCGCTGTTTCAGGCATTTGGGGAATGAACCAGCAGTTGGAAATCTGTTTTTCTGTTTTCAAAAATTTTTTTAAAATTTTAATTAAAGCCCAGCACCGCGGCTCACTAGGCTAATCCTCTGCCTTGCGGCGCCGGCACACCGGGTTCTAGTCCCAGTCGGGGCGCCGGATTCTGTCCCGGCTGCCCCCCTTCCAGGCCAGCTCTCTGCTGTGGCCCAGGAGTGCAGTGGAGGATGGCCCAAGTGCTTGGGCCCTGCACTCCATGGGAGACCAGGAGAAGCACCTGGCTCCTGGTTTCGGATCGGCGCGGTGCGCCGGCCGCAGCGACCATTGGGGGGTGAACCAACGGCAAAGGAAGACCTTTCTCTCTGTCTCTCTCACTGTCCACTCTGCCTGTCAAAAATAATATATATATATATATATATGTTTATTCTGGTGCAAAAAAATTTTTTAAAGATCTATTTATTTGAAAGGCAGAGTTACAGAGAGGCAGAGGGAGAGGGAAAGAGAGAGAGAGGTCTTCCATCTGCTGGTTCACTCCCCAGATGGCTGCAATGGCCAGAACTGTACCAAACTGAAGCCAGGAGCCAGGAGCTTCACACGAGTGCAGGAGCCCAGGCACTTAGGCCATCTCCCACTGCTTTCCCAGGCCACAGCAGGGAGCTGGATTGGAAGTGGAGCAGCTGGGTTTCCAACTGGCGTCCATATGGGATGCCAGCACTGCAGGCGGCAGCTTTACCTGCTACACCACAGTGCTTGCCCCACAAAAATTTTTGAAACCCATGCAGATGTTGGATCATGAAAAAGTTCACAGAAAATATGCATTATGAAAAACCTATGCATGCACCAAAATAAACATTAACTTTTAGTACCACTTTCCCCACAATCTTTTTGAAGTATACTTATTTACAGCTGTTTATATTTATTCTTCTTTACATGGAGGAGTTATCCTATACAAACAGTACTGCATTTTGCCTTTCTCATCTCAAAATAAAAATAAAAACTGTGCCTTATTCTTCTCTGATTATATAAACAGATGTTCATTGTAATACACACACACAACTTAAAGGGATGGAGAAGAAAGTGAAAATCTGGCCGGCGCCGCGGCTTACTAGGCTAATCCTCCGCCTTGCGGTGCCGGCACACCGGGTTCTAGTCCCGGTCGGGGCGCCGGATTCTGTCCCGGTTGCCCCTCTTCCAGGCCAGCTCTCTGCTATGGCCAGGGAGTGCAGTGGAGGATGGCCCAAGTACTTGGGCCCTGCACCCCATGGGAGACCAGGAGAAGTACCTGGCTCCTGCCATCGGATCAACGCGGTGCGCCGGCTGTGGCGACCATTGGAGGGTGAAGCAACGGCAAAGGAAGACCTTTCTCTCTGTCTCTCTCTCTCACTGTCCACTCTGCCTGTCAAAAAAAAAAAAAAAAAAAGACAAAAAAAAAAAAAAAAAAAAAAACAAAGAAAGTGAAAATCAGTAGAGTCCACCACACTGAGATAACTGTCTCCGACAGCCTGGTCCCCTTCTCCCACCTCACTGCAAGGTGTCCACGAAGTCCCTGCCCGCATCAGCTAGGCCTTATCAGCACACTCCCTCCATTTTCTCTCCCCCCCCCACTTTTTTTTTTTTTTTTTTGACAGGCAGAGTGGACAGTGAGAGAGAGAGAGAGAGAGAGAGAGAGAGAGAAAGGCCTTCCTTTGCCGTTGGTTCACCCTCCAATGGCCGCCGTGGCCGGTGCGCTGCAGCCGGCGCACCACACTGATCTGAAGCCAGGAGCCAGGTGCTTCTCCTGGTCTCCCATGGGGGTGCAGGGCCCAAGCACTTGGGCCATCCTCCACTGCACTCCCAGGCCATAGCAGAGAGCTGGCCTGGAAGAGGGGCGACCAGGACAGAATCCGGCACCCCGACCGGGACTAGAACCCGGGTGCCGGCGCCACAAGGCGGAGGATTAGCCTACTAAGCCGCAGCACCAGCCCATTCATTACTTTTTTTAAAAAATTTATTTATTTGAAGGCCGGTGCTGTGGCTCAATAGGCTAATCCTCCGCCTGCAGCGCCGGCACATGGGGTTCTAGTCCCCATCGGGACGCCAGATTCTGTTCCAGTTGCCCCTCTTCCAGGCCAGCTCTCTGCTGTGGCCAGTTAGTGCAGTGGAAGATGGCCCAAGTGCTTGGGCTCTGCACCCCATGGGAGACCAAGATAAGTACCTGGCTCCTGCCACTGGATCAGCGCGGTGCGCCAGCTGCAGCGCGCTGGCCATGGGGACATTGGAGGGTGAACCAATGGCAAAGGAAGACCTTTCTCTCTGTCTCTCTCTCTCACTGTCCACTCTGCCTGTCAAAAAATAAATAAATAAATAAATCTAAAATAAATAAATAAATATAATAATAATAATAAAGTAATGAATAGCAGTTAGCCCAGAGGCAAAACACACAGATGAGATAGGAAGATCCATTCTCCTGCCACACCACACCCACCAGCCAAATGGAGCTTCTGGAACATGGTGCCGCTGGGACAAGCAGCCTGTTTGAGGGATTCTCACTCCTGCTCCCCACACGGCTCTGAGAGCCGCAGAACTCAGCTGGCTGCACGGACAAGCACTGGGGAGCAGCCACGGACAAGCACTGGGGAGCAGCCACAGACAAGCACTGGGGAGCAGCCACGGTCTCCAGGCTGAGCCAGGACTCAGCACCAGGATCCCTGAGGGGGGACCTCCAGAGCTCAGCCAGCTGGGACCACACCCTGGGACCAGCACCCCCTTCCTAACATCTCTTCCCTGGAAAAAGCTGCGGTGCCCTACTGGGCACCTGGGTTCTGGTTCCAGTTCTGGCCCAGCTCAAAACTCAGGAGCTGCAGCTGAGCATTTGCTAAGTGCACTTTCCCATGACTCTCCTTTCTCCCACTTAGGTACACCCTCCTGCCTCCTCCTATCCCCATCCCCCCAATGCCTTCCCACCTGGCGGGTCCCACACACACCCACAGCAAGTCCTGCCTTCGTCGCACTTAAGAACAGCTGCCAGAGTTCAGCATTCTGCTTTTCATACACCTGGAGGGAAGCCTCTCTGTTCCAAACGCCCCCCCCCCCAAAAAAAAAAAAAAAAAAAAAAACACCTACACACAGAGGTGATCCCAAGGCAGCACAGGAAGAAACGCCCTGCCGACAGATCAGCCAGGCAAGGGAGAGAACTAAACCTGCTAGAGCAAGGGGCTTGCCAGGGGCTGGACCCGACAGCCTGGACAGCTGAGGAGACTTCCATTCTAGCCCTGTGCACTTGGGCAACTCTCCAGCTTCCTCGTTGGACTGTCATGCACACAGCAGTGAGCTTGAACTCTACCCTCTGCAGAGTCCGTGGGCTATCGTTCCGGAATTCCAAAGTGCTAACTCTTGCCTCCTATTGGCGCTCGCGCTAGCGACCAGTCAGGGACCTCGAGATTCTGTGGCCCGGAGTTAAGCTCCTCTCTGATCCGGCGCGCGACGGCTGTCCCTTTTGCTTCGTTCCTCCGCACGGTCCCACCCGCACCAGGGCAAAGCCAGGTTCTGTGAAGTGACACACCTGCGCTACTCGCCCGCCCGCCGCCCGCCTCCGCGCCTGTGGGTGACGGACAGTACCGCTTGGGGTACCCGCGCTCGGGCCCCGCGCCCCGCTGTCACCTGGAGCCGGAAGCGCTGCGCAGCCTTGTCCATGGTCTCCAGGCCCGCTCGCTGCCTCTGTCGCGCCCGGGCTGCCGCGCCCCGCGCCGTCCGCCGCCCCGACCAGCGCAGGGCCAAGGCCGCCGCCAGGAAGCAGCAGACCAAGGCAGCCCCGGAGGTTCCGGACAGCGCGGCGCACAGCTCTCCCAGCATGGTGATCTCCCGCCGCCGACTGCAGCGGAGAGCGACTGATGAAGGAGCAGCACGCGCAGCCCGCCCGCCAGGCAGCAAAACCCGGCCTGGAGCAGCCGGGGATTGCACACCCGCGCGCGCGCCTGCGGAGGCTGGGAGGGGTGGGGGAGGGCGTGGCGCGGGCCGCCGGAGAGCGCGCCGTTGCCAGGCAACCGGCCCTAGGCCGGCGGCGCTCAACGGTCAAGGTCATGCCCGGCGGCCAGGCTGGGATCGCACCCAGCGGACTCCCGGATTTGGCCGGGCCGAGGCGCCAGGGCGTGCTAGGCGCTCGCCTCGCAAGGGCACCCTCGGAAACATTAGCGTGGCAGCGGGTGGACGCCACGGTCTCCTTCCCGACCTCTGTCCTGCGCGCACGCCACAGCCCCAATTCCCGGGACAGGCCGGCCCAGAGAACGGGGAGCAGGGAGAGTGGCCTCACGGACCTCATCAACCTCCGTGAGCACTTTAACAGCATCTTTCATGGAGAAGCGCCGGACACCCACCGCTCCCGGCGCGCGGCTTCCTGGCCACTGGGCGGGAGACAGACACAGGAAGTTCTGGGGCGCCCCCCCCCACCTCCCCGCTGTCCCTTCTGGTCCCCCAGCCCCGGGACCCGTGTCTCTCGCCAAACAGCACATCACGTGTCCTTTTGCTCAACCACTTTCCGCCGAAGTGGCCTCCCTCCCAGGCTTCGATGTCTTGGGTTTCTTTTTTTTTTTTTTTTTTTTTTTTTTTTGACAGGCAGAGTGGACAGTGAGAGAGAGAGACAGAGAGAAAGGTCTTCTCCTTTGCCGTTGGTTCACCCTCCAATGGCCGCCGCGGCCGGCGCGCTGTGGCCGGCGCACCGCGCTGATCCGATGGCAGGAGCCAGGTGCTTTTCCTGGTCTCCCATGGGGTGCAGGGCCCTAGCACCTGGGCCATCCTCCACTGCACTCCCTGGCCACAGCAGAGGGCTGGCCTGGAAGAGGGGCAACCGGGACAGAATCCGGCGCCCCGACCGGGACTAGAACCCGATGTGCCGGCGCCGCAAGGTGGAGGATTAGCCTAGTGAGCCGCGGCGCCGGCCTGTCTTGGGTTTCAAACCTGGGAAGCAGAAGGACCCCCTGGCAGGGGACCCTGGGGACCGGATGCGCTTCACTAATCAACACACACCCACTCCTAGCCAGCTCCTGCTCACGGGGCCTTGTGCTGTTCTCTGGGTTACTTCCCAGACACCTGATGAAAAATATATTTTTATTCTCATTTTTACTGATGAGGTAACCGAGGACAAAACAGACTAAACGACTTGTATGGATCCCACAGGAAAGCTGAGTGGGGATTCAAACTCAGGACTAATCCAAAATCATTGCTCTAGGCATCAGGCAGGGGAAGTGAGGCCCTGTGGGAAGGAGCACAGGAAAATGCTGTGGCCTGGAAACCCTGCCCCAGAGCCATGGCAGGCTGGCCCTGGGCCACTTCACTGGATTGGCATATATTGGTAAAAATCAGAAGAGTTGTCATGCCTACCTTACAGAATTGGCATGGGGGTCTTTTTTTTTTTTTTTTTTTTTTCTTGACAAGCAGAGTGGACAGAGAGAGAGACAGACAGACAGAGAGAAAGGTCTTCTTTTTGCCGTTGGTTCATCCTCCAATGGCTGCTGCCGCCAGCGCATCGAGCTGATCCGAAGCCAGGAGCCAGGTGCTTCTCCTGGTCTCCCATGGGGTGCAGGGCCCAAGCACTTGGGCCATCCTCCACTGCACTCCCGGGCCATAGCAGAGAGCTGGCCTGGAAGAGGGGCAACTGGGACAGAACCCGGCGCCCCATCAGGACTAGAACCCGGTGTGCCGGCGCCACATGGCGGAGGATTAGCCTATCGAGCCGCGGCGCCAGCCGGCATGGGGGGGTCTTTTAACAATGGTGCCTAGGGGCTGGCACGGTAGTACAGCGGGAAAGCCACTGCCTGGGCATCCCATATGGGCATAGGTTCTAGTCCCAGCAGCTCCACTTCCGATCTGGCTCTCTGCTATGCCCTGGGAAGGCAGTGGAAGATGGCCCAAGTCCTTGGGCCCCTGCACCCATGTGGGAGACCTGGAAGAAGCTCTGGCTCCTGGCTTTGGATACGTGCAGCTCTGACCATTGTGGCCATCTGGGTAGTGAACCAGCAGATGGAAGACTCTCTCTCTCTCTCTCTCTCTCTCTGCCTCTGCCTCTCTGTAACTCTTTCAAATAAATAAATCTTAAAAAAAAAATAGTGCCTTGTGTAAATATTTGTTTCATTTTAAACAAATTTAAACAAGACACTTTAAGGGAAAACTATAGGAATTTTTTTTTTCTTAAAAAAGATTGCCAGATTGCCCTACATGTAACAACACACACACAAGATTTATAAAATTGTCCTGGATTTTTTTAAAAAAAGAAAGTATCAATTCTTTTTTTTTTTTTAAGATTTTATTTGAAAGAGTTAGAGAGGTAGAGATAAAATGATATAATGATAAGGCCGGCACTGTGGCTCACTTGGCTAATCCTCTGCCTGCGGCGCCGGCACCCCAGGTTCTAGTCTGGTTGCTCCTCTTCCAGTCCAGCTCTTTGCTGTGGCCCGGGAGGGCAGTGGAAGATGGCCCAAGTCCTTGGGACCCCGTAAGAAGCTCCTGGCTCATGGCTTCAGATATGGGCAGCTCCGGCCGCTGTGGCCATTGGGGAGTGAACCAACAGATGGAAGACCTCTCTGCCTCTGCCTCTGCCTCTGCCTCTCTGTAATTCTGCCTTGGAAATAAAATCTTTAAAAAAAAAAAAAATGTGAAAGAGGGTCTGGCACTGTGGCGCAGCAGGTTAAAGCCAGCATCCTATATGGGCACCGGTTCTAGTCCTGGCTGCTCCACCTCTGATCCAGCTCTCTGCTATGGCCTGGGAAAGCAGTGGAAGCTGGTCAAGTCCTTGGGCCCCTCCACTCGTGTGGGAGACCCTGAAGAAGCTCCTGGCTCCTGGCTTCAGATTAGCTCAGCTCTGGCTGTTTGTGGTCATTTAGGGAGTGAACCAGTGGATGGAAGACCTATCTCTCTCTCTGGTTCTACCTCTCTCTGTAACTCTTTCAAATAAATCTTTTTTTAAAAAAATGTAAAAGAATGTCAGCTTCTTAACCTGCTGAGTTTTTTTTTTAAATGCAATACGCATGGTGCACATGCACCAGTTTATGTACAATAAGGGAATGGGGAAGGGGGAATTGAAATAATACAGAGAAAACTCAACAGTAGTCAGGATGTGGTGGAACCAAGTAGTGGTTCTCACTTCATTTTAGCCAAAAGGCCAAGAAGCAATCGATCTGTGGTTTTCTAATGGAGGATGTTCTCTTGGTCTGTAAGAACAGCTCTGGAGCAAAGCAGCTAGTTCTCCTGTTAGTAGACAAGCGCTATCTGCTGCAGAGACACCAACTCCATTTCCAGCTGTGCAGCTCTGGCTGCTGCATTGACTGGCTGCCCATCCAATTGCAGTCTGACCTGCCTCATTGACAACTCTGCCAACCATAGTAGACTCTCATTAGTTTTTAAGTTGTGGATGACTCTTTTTTAAAATACTTTTTTTAATATAAAGGTAACAAGTTTCATATTTCATATTATGGTTTTTAAGGTATGTCTCTTAAAATGTGCCACAGAACCAGCCTGCTCTACCACTTTCAAATTAAAATGATTAATGTTCTCAGTCTTTTTTTTTTTTTTTTTTTTTTTTGACAGGCAGAGTGGACAGTGAGAGAGAGAGACAGAGAGAAAGGTCTTCCTTTTGCCATTGGTTCACCCTCCAATGGCCTCCGCGGCCAGCGCGCTGCGGCCGAGCACCGCGCTGATCTGATGGCAGGAGCCAGGTACTTATCCTGGTCTCCCATGGGGTGCAGGGCCCAAGTACTCGGGCCATCCTCCACTGCACTCCCAGGCCACAGCAGAGAGCTGGCCTGGAAGAGGGGCAACCAGGACAGAATCTGGCGCCCTGACCAGGACTAGAACCTGGTGTGCCAGCGGCACAAGGCGGAAGATTAGCCTAGTGAGCCGTGGCGCCGGCCTATGTTTTCAGTCTTGTTTTTTAAAAAGTACTTATTTGAGAGGCAAAGAGTCCCCATCTACTGGCTCACTAAATGCCCACAATGGCCAGGGCTGGGACCAGCTGAAGCCAGAAGCCAGGAATTCAATCCAAGTCTGCTATATTGGGTGGCAGAGACCCAACCACTTAAGCCATTACCTGCTGCTTGCCAGGGTGCATCAATGGGAAGATGGAGTCTGAAGCCAAAGCCAGGTATGGAACCCAGGAACTCTGATATGAGACCCAGGCACCATTTGTTTATAAGATTTATTTGAAGGGCAGAATTAGAGAGAGAGAAAGGGAGAGACAGATCTTCCATCCTCTGGTTCACTCCCCAAATGGCTGAATAGCCAGGTCTGGGCCAGAACAAAGTCGGGAGCCAAAAGCTTCTTCCAGGTGTCCCAGGTGGGCAACAGTAGCCCAAGGACTTCAGCCATCTTCCACTGCTTTCCCAGGTGCATTAACAGGGATCTGGATTTCGAGTGGAGCAGCCAGGACTCAAACCCACACTTGCATGGGATGTAGGCATTGTAGGCAGCAGCTTAACCCACTATGCCACAACACCAGCCCTGAGACACGGGCATCTTAAACCCTGGACCAGATGTCCACCCCTGTTCTCAGTCTTGACTCCTTCCTTGGGCAGTTCATCGTTCACAACAAGCATTGGAATGGCCTCGGCTGACAGCTTCACCAGAGAGGTACGAAGTCCACCCCGAGCGAGCACATTGCAGCACCAGGAGCGGCCCATGGAGAGATGGAGCGCCCATCTGTGGGGAGCCTTGAATGTCTCAGAAGCACGGAGACCCTGAGGGCCTTGAGTCAGCCTCCTGAGCTTATTTGGGAGGGGCCAAAGCCTTGTGTTTCTAAGTCTTCAGCCTGGATGGATGCCTCCAACCCTAATCAGCACTGATGGTCTTTTGAGAGGTACATGTCCCTAGACCTCAGTTTCCCTAGAAGAGAACTGAGAGAAAGCCCTTGTGCAGTGGGTCTTGCACCTCACTCCATGAAAAAGGTTCTGGGCCTCGGTTCATCCTTCAACCTGCTGGTTGGCTGCAAAGTAGCTCAGGTTTCCTTTATGTAATAGGGGAAGCATTGTTCCAGATGCCCTCTCTCTTTCATGAAGAGGAAAACAAGACCAAAATTATGTGGAAACTCTGGTCGGTCCTGATGCTTAATCTCCAAGTTTGCAACCTGTTGTGAGTAGGGCCAAGATGTGCTGCTGTTGGGACTCCACTTACGAAGCGTTCACCGTATTTGCTGTGATGATGGCTTCTTTACTCAGGAAATTCCTGGAGCGGCGGTGTTATAAAATCAGATTTTATTTGCCAAAAGGATCTGGGGGTTAGGAGTGGGCTTGGAGGCCAAGGCAGCAAGTCCTGGGCTGAATCTAGTCACAGTGGGCAGCCACTTCGCTCCTGTAAGGGGAAACCTCCACACCCTCAGCTTTCTGATATCCCGTGCTTCCATTACAGACAGCCTCGGATCCCTGCCTCTGCGCTACGCGACGCTTCCGCTGCTGTGAGCCGGGGAAACTGGAGCAAGTAGCAGGCCTCGGGTCTGCCCTAGTGGCTCTCGAGAGCTAATGAGGAAGGAAAAAGACGTGCATAGACCAAGAAACGAAACAAGAGACAGGCTTTGGTGGAAATGCTGAGACCCTGCGGCTTGGACCCGAAGGCCCTTAGGTACGGATTATGGGCCTTGGGCTGAACAGCCCTGAGGGAAGCGAGAGGATTAGCCCTTGATTCTGGAAGAGGATTGTTTGGTAACTAGGTAACCAGTAACTAGAGTGCCTACCTTGTCTCTCTGTGCCTGTTTCCCTACTTGTAAAATGAAGACAAAGGTACTATTGTAAGAGTCACACAAGTTAATACATGTAACACAAGGCCTGAAGATAAGAAGCAACCCATCAGGTTAACAATAGTAAGCACAGACTCAGGAACCAGAGTGCTGACGTTCAAATCGTAACCCCGGCTGCTTGCTATGCAACCTTGAGTCAGCTGCCTTAACCTCTCGTGCCTGAGTTCCCTTACCTGTAAGATGGGGCTAACACAGGTGACTACCTCGCAGAATTATCAGATTACACAGGAGTATCAAGAACATGAAGCAAGTCCATTCAAGGACAGAGCTGAGACCAGCACCTCACCATTGTAGAGCTAGCTCACTTGCTCACTTTATTTTGGGCAGAGATGTGATGCAAGGCTCCCAACGCCTGGGAAAAGCAGGAGTGTGGAGGAGGCTGGGGCGGCAGGCAGGAGGCTGCGGACCTGGAATGGAAGAGCAGCAGGCTGCGGATGACCCGGTCGGGGGAGGTTTCAGGGCTCACTCTGAGTTATCGGGAAGGCATCGGTGAGGTAAGGGAACACCAGGGCACGCTGTGAGCCTGGCAGCGCGTCCCGTCCGTCTGTCCCGTCCCGCCCTGCACTGCTCTGCTCCAGCAGAGCTGGTTTCACACACAGCCCCTCGGGCGCACCCTGTGGGTTCCCTTGACAGGATCAGGGTCCTCCCCAGTTAGCTGGTGACCTCAGGCTTGTCATCCTTCTGTGGAGTGGGAAGACAGGTAAGACCGTCCCAAGCTCCCTCGGAGGTGGCAGAGGACAGCTTGCGTGAGGGAGCCTCTCAGGCCCCAGAGGGTTTGGAAATCCGTCTCAGTTCCAGGGGTGCCAGAGTGACGGCTCTGCTCCTCCCTTTTCCCTTCTGCCAGCCCTTCCCAGGGGCCTGCTGAAGGGGCGGGGAGAGGGAGACGCGGTCTTGCTTTACGGAGCTGCCACGGGTGGAGCCTGTGTCCCCCTCCCTAAGCTACTCACCAAGGAGGCCGTGAGAAGGCGGGGCTTTGCTGGCAGGTGATAGGGTGAAGCCTCAGGAAGGGGCCTCACGACCTATGCAGGGTTTCAAGGGAGCTGTTCGCCGCCCCTTTTGCTCTTTTGTCCTTTGTTTCCTCCACCAGTTGAGAACACAGAGATCGCTCCTGTCTCCATGGGAGGACCCAGGAGAACACGAGTTTCCCCAGACACAGAATCTGCCGGTGCCTCGACCTTGGACTTGCCGGCAACCAGAACTCTGAGAAATCAACTTTCCCTCCTGACTGCATCACCCAGTCTCCAATATTTGGTTATGGCAGTGGACTAAGAAGCTCGCAGCCCTGTGTGTGAGGCGGGCACCACACTCCAGAACATGGCCATCTCTGGGGTCCGCGAACGCAGCTTTGTCTGGGACCCCCAAGACACCCCTGAGTTTGAGGGTACTTTCTCTCCTGCGGGAAATTAATTGCATACTGATTCCACAGTCCGCCATCCCTACATTTTGCTCTTTGCAAAGTAATTTTGTAGCTCCTCACCCAAGAAGTAGAATCTGTCTCCCCATCCCTATAAATCTTTGGGACTTGCTGTAACCCATGGAAAGTGTAGAAGAAATTAGGAGCTAGTCCTTAGCCTAAGCTGCCAGAGAATTATTTTGTTTCTGTCTCCTGAAACCCTGCCACTGTCATGAGCAGAAACCCAAGGTAACGAACAGAGAAGGAGCAGGGCCTGCCCAGCCCAGGCGCCCCCAGCCAGGCCATTACCAGGTGAGACAGCCACCTGCCCTCAGGTACCTGCTGAGCTTGGCCTGGCTGCTCCAATCCCAATCCAGCTCTCTGCTATGGCCTGGGAAAGCAGTAGAAGATGGCCCAGGCCGGCGCCGCGGCTCACTAGGCTAATCCTCCGCCTAGCGGCGCCGGCACACCAGGTTCTAGTCCCGGTCGGGGCGCCGGATTCTGTCCCGGTTGCCCCTCTTCCAGGCCAGCTCTCTGCTGTGGCCAGGGAGTGCAGTAGAGGATGGCCCAGGTGCTTGGGCCCTGCACCCCATGGGAGACCAGGACAAGCACCTGGCTCCTGGCTCCTGCCATCGGATCAGCGCGGTGCGCCGGCCGCAGCGCGCCGTCCGTGGCGGCCATTGGAGGGTGAACCAACGGCAAAGGAAGACCTTTCTCTCTGTCTCTCTCTCTCACTGTCCACTCTGCCTGTCAAAAAAAAAAAAAAAGAAGATGGCCCAAATGCTTGGGTCCCTGCACCCACATGGGAGACCCGGAAGAAACTATTGGCTCCTGGCTTCAGATCGGCCCATTTCTGGCAGTTGTGGCCATCTGGGAAATGAACCAGTGGATGAAAAACCTCTCTCTCTACCTCTACCTCTGCCTCTGCCTCTCTGTAATTCTGCTTTTCAGATAAATAAATATTTTTTAAAAGATAAAGAAAGAAAAACAAGGAAACAATTTTTGGTTAACCAGAAAAAAAATTTTAATTCCTAGAAGATAGAAAGCAGTGATATCAAACTGAAGGAAAAGGACAAAGCAAACTGAGACACAGATGGAGCCAACATGTTCCCTAGGGGAGTCCTGGAGAAGGTTCGAGCAATACTGGGCCATGAGGGGCGAGTGTTGTGGTGCAGTGGGTTAACCTGCGCTTGGGACGCCTGCATCCCTAGAGAGAGCCTTGCCTCAAGTCCCAGCTCTGTTTGCAATCCAGCTGCTTGCTAATGCATAGCCTGAGAGGCAGTAGATGATGGCTCAAGTACTTGGGTTCCTGTCACCCACATGGGAGACCCAGATAGAATTCCTGGCTCTGGCTCTGATCTGGCCCAGCCCTGGCTGTTGCAGGTATTTGGGGTGTGAACCAGTAGGTGGGAGATCTCTCCCTCTATTCTCTCTCTTTGCCACTTAAATAAATGTATGAATAAATAAATATTTTTAAATATTTATTTATTTATTTATTTTTGAGAGGCAGAATTACAAACAGAAAGAGGGAAAGATAGAGAGAGATCTTCCATCCACTGGTTCACTCTCCAAATGGCTGCAATGGCTGGAGCTGGGCCAATCCAAAGCCAGGAGCCAGGAGCTTCTTCTGGGTCTTCCATGTAGGTATAGGGGCAGAAGTACCTAGACCATCTTCTACTGCCTTCCCAGGCCATTAGCAGGGAGCTGGATCAGAAGTGGAGCATCTGGGACTTGAACCGGTTGGTGACTATATGGGATGCCAGCGCTGTAGGCAGAGGCCCAACCACGGTGTCGGCCCCTAAATAAATAAATCTTAAAAAAAAAAAAAAAAAAAAAAAAAACTGGGCCATGAGGAGGTCATGGGGTTGGGGTTGTAGAGGAACTGAAGGACCCTGGGACACTCGGAGAAAAGAGAGAAAAGGACAGAGCCACTGTAGGAGCCCCAGCCCACATCTCACTTCTCCTGATCACTCAGCCCTGGGTCAAGGGAAAGGCGTCCTGGGAGGCAGCAGCATCCAACTTAGAAGGAAACACACCACCCTTGACTGGCCCCCGATTCGTTCATTCATCATTCATTCATTCCCTCAGGAGCAGAGAGTTGAGATCAGTATGCTCCTCAGCTCACAGGGCGTAACCACCACCAATCAGTCCAAGTCCCTCTCTCACTATGTTTATTCCGTCAACCTTTGCTCCCTGATTGTAGCCCCTCTGCACCCATAAGCTACTCTCATAACTTAATGCCTTTTTGTTTATGCATGTTCTTACAAAATATATGTTGTTTCCTATTCAAGTATTTTATAGCTTTATTAAGAGAGAATTGGCACAACTAGGGCCGGCGCTGTGGCTCGGCAGGTTAAGCCACTGCCTGCAGAGGCCCCATACATATGGATGCTAGTTTGAGTCCCCGGGGCTCCATTTCTGAGCCAGCTCTCTGCTAATGCACCTGGGAAAGCAGCAGAAGAGGGCCCAGGCCCTTGGGACCCTGCCACCAAGGTGGGAGACCCAGAAGAAACTCCTGGCTCCTGGCTTCAGCTGGGTCCATCCCCAGGTTGTTATGGTCATTTGGGGAGTGAACCAGTGGGTGGAAGATCTGTCTCTCTCTCTCTATTTTTGTAACTCTGCTTTTCAAATAAATAAATAATGAAGAAAAACTTATGGCTGGTGCCGCGGCTCACTAGGCTAATCCTCCGCCTGCGGCTCTGGTACTCCAGGTTCTAGTCCCGGTTGGGGCTCCAGATTCTGTCCCAGTTACTCCTCTTCCAGTCCAGCTCTCTGCTGTGGCCCTGGGAAGGCAGTGGAGGATGGCCCAAGTGCTTGGGCGCCTGCACCCATGTGGGAGACCAGGAGGAAGCACCTGGCTCCTGGCTTCGGATCGGTACAGCGCTGACTGTAGTGGCCATTTGGGGAGTGAATCAATGGAAGGAAGACCTTTCTCTCTGTCTCTCTCTCTCACTGTCTAACTCTGACTGTCCAAAAAAAAAAAAAAAAAAAACACTTATAATTGGCACAAAAAACTGCATCCCCCCCCCAAAGTCTCCTCATAGTCCTATGTAATCCACTCTCCTCTCACCATTGAACTCCCTAGGCAACCACTGATTTCTATCTGTTGTGTGCCACTATAAATTGGTTTGTATTTTCTAGAATTTTCATAAATCAATATAGTTAGTCATTCATAAATAAGAACAGACAAACAAGGATCACCAGACCCTCGAAGAAAATCAATAACGTGAAAAATCAGGACCAGGGCCTGTGCTGTGCCATAGCAGGTTAAGGTACCACTTGCAAGGCCAACATCCCATCTGGATACCAGTTTCAGCTCTGGCTACTCCAATTCCGATCCAGCTCCTCGTTAATGTGCCTGGAAAAGCAGCAGAAGACAACCCAAGTGCTTGGACCCCTGCACACCCACTTGATAGAGCCAAACAGAGCGCCAGGCTCCTGGCTTTAGCCTTGTCCAAGTCCTGGCTGTGGTGGCCATTTGGAGAGTGAACCAACAGATGGAAGATCTCTCTCTCTCTCTCTCTCTCTCTCTCTCTCTAGCAGTAGCTCTACCTTTCAAATAAACAAATAAACCTTTAAAAAAATAAGGATCAATATGCACAAACAGGACTACTTTCCCAGAAGAAAATACAGATTATTTTGTGGGGGTAGGTGTTTGACACAGCATCTCCTTTCAGAGTGCCTAGTTTCACCTGGAGTTCCAACTTCCTGCTAATGGACACCCTGGAGGCAGCAGGTAGTAGCCCAAGTACTTGGGTCCCTTGCCACCAATGTAGGAGATGTGAACTGGGTTCTAGGCCCCTGGACCCAGCCTGGCCCAGCTCCAGCTGTTTGGGGAGTGAACCAGTTGATGGGCAATCTCTCTCTCTCCTCTCACTTCTCCCTCTCCTCCCTCTCCTCCCTCTCTCTCTCTACCTTTCAAATAAAATGAATATAAATAGGGAGATGGTGTTGTGGCACAGCGCATTAAGGCACTGCTATGGTGTGGCATCCCGTATTAAAGTGCCAGTTCGAGTCCCAGGTGCTCAGCTTCCAAACCAGCTTACTGCTAATTTGCCTGGGAAGGCACTGGATGATGGCCCAACCACTTGGGTCCCTCCTACTCCAGACTAGGATGGAGTTCCTGGCTCCTGTCTTCAGCCTGGCCCAGACCCAACTGTTGTAGCCATTTCAAGAGTGAACCAGTGGATGGAAGACACCTCTTTTCATCTCTCCTTTTCTGTATGTCATCCCGCCTTAAATAAACAAATAATTTTTAAATGAATATAAATAAGAAATAATTTAAAGAGATATTTAGAGAACAGAAAGATTATGGTTTACAAAATTTTTAAATCAATTTTTAAAAAAAGTTTGAAAAAATATAGAATCTGAAATATTTAAAAATAATCTAAAAATATTGTAAGTATCAAAAAGAAATCAGGCTGTTCTGGAAAAATAGCAATTGAGAAATGAGGGAAAGTTCCTAAAAATTAAATATATGAGATTGCTAAAATCAATCATTAAAATTGACAGACTTAATAACAGTCATGAAATGGGCTGCCGGTCAAGCTGGTGGTGCAGATGACAAATTGGAAAGTCTCCCAGAAGACCAAATGATGACAGAGAGCCTCAAAGCAAACCAGAAAAAGTTAAAAGGGAAGAAGAACTGACCCAGGGAGTTCAAGTCCATCTAGCAGCAATGCAGAAGCCAGAAACAGAGACAGAGAAGAAAAAGAAAGAATTCAAGAAGTAGAGGCTGGTGTGGTGGTGCAACAGATTAAGCCGCTGTCTGTGATGCCAGCATCCCATAGGGGCACTGGTTCAACTCCCAGCTCCTCCACTTCCAATCCAGCTCCCTGTTAATGCACCTACCTTCAGCCTGGCCCAGGGACCTGCCATTGTGTCTATTTGCTAAGTGAACTAGTGGATGGAAGATCTCTCCCTCTCTGTAACTCTTTCAAATAAATAAGTAAATCTTAAAAAAAAAAAAAAAAGAATAGAAAAATTCCCCAGCCTAAGGACTAATAATAGCTACAATACATTAACTACTTTCTATGTGCCAGTAACTGGTCTATGTGCTTATTAAAGAAATTATCATTTTTTAAGATTTATTTTATTTATTTGAAAGGCAAAGTTACAAAGAGAGAGGGAGAGACAGAGGGGGGAAGAGTCTTCCATTGGCTGGTTCACTCCCCCAATGGCCACAATGGCCAGGGCTAGGACAGGCCGAAGCCAGGAGACAGAAGCTTCTTCCAGGTCTTCCATATAGGTATAGGGGCTCAAGCATTTGGGCCATCCTCCGCTGCTTTCCCAAGCACATCAGGGAGCTGGATTGGGAGTGGGGCAGCCTGGACTGGGATTTGGGCACTGCAGGAGGTGGCTTAACTCACTATGCTGCAATGCCAGCCCAGAAATTACCATTTTTAAAGGAGCCACCAGGGCCAGCATTGCAATTGTATTGCAGAAGAAACACATGTACACAAAAATCAATGTAAAAACAATAAAGGGGCTGGCGCTGTAGCATAGTGGGTAAAGCAGCGCCGGCATCCCCTGTGGACACTTGTTTGAGTCCCAGCTACTCCACTTCCAATCCAGCTCTCTGCTAATGTGTCTGGGAGAGCAGCAGCAGATGGCCCAAGTATTTGGGCCCCTGCCACTCATGTGCGAGATCTGCATGGAGTTCCAGGATCCAGGCTTCAGCCTGGTCCAGTCCTGGTTGGTGCAGCCATTTGGGGAGTGAACCAGCAGATGAAACATCTCCTTCTCCCTTCCTCTCCCTCTCTCTAACTCTGCCTTTCAAATAAATAAATAAATAGGAGAACAGGTGGGAGATGATGTATGTGGCTAAGGTGATATATTAAGAAATAATACTATTTGAAGTTCCAGTGATAACTTCCAGTGGTGATTAAAATATATACTAAATTATCTTCTGTGTATAAAGATAATTGAAAATGAATCTTGATGTGAATGGAATGGGAGAGGGAGCGGGAGATGGGAGGGTTCCAGGTGAGAGGGAAGTTATGGGGGGGGGGGAACCACTGTAATCCAAAAGCTGTACTTTGGAAATTTATATTTATTAAATAAAAGTTAAAAAAATAGAAATTGCAAATTAGGAAAAGAACTGTGAATGTACGGTTGGACACATGGTGCTTCAAAGATTACATGGCTTTGCTGCTGCTGTTTGCCTTTTGGCTATTTCACTATCGTGTGCCTGGTTTACTTGTCCCTCCTGGCTCAGCTGCAGAATCCCCTCCTCCGGGAGGACTTCCTGGAATTCCCTCGTCTGGGTCAAGGCCACTCCTCCGTGCTCCCAAAGCTCCCCCTGCTTCCTTGGTGGGAGGATCTGCCACACACACTGGAACCATCTGCTTACAGGTCTGTCTGAACTCTCCGTGGGGGAAGGAACTGTGTCCTACACCATCATACCCCGAGCACCATGCTGTGGAGTTCAGTTATAAGTTATTAATTCAAACCCTAAATTAGCTTAGATTAAGTACATTTGGAGGTACGACTTAATAGTATGTAGTATGGGGCAACATATTAAAGTCAAGCTAAATTTTAGTCTTAGGAGCTTTTAGGACCTGTTGCGAGAACCGCCATTCCTCCATGACAGGGCTTATTTTAAGCCAGAAAAGACAAGCCTAAGAGTAAGAGGAGTGAAACTATTCCTGGAATTTAGATTCTTCTGCCTTCCAGTGTGACGACTATCCCCTAAGTTGCTCAAATGCACCAATAAAATGCATAAATGTAGGTAATTGCCATATAAGGAATAAGGAACTCGCCTACGTGTGTAGTGACATATGTACATAAAAATGCTGGCAGGGGGAGGGACGGGGCTTCTCGCCTCAGCACTGCGCTACGTCGTAGGTGCCGGTAAGAGCCCCAGCTAGCTGGTAATAAAATCCTCTTGCTGTTGCATCCAGCCTGCCTTTTGTGAGTTGTGAGTTGTTTTGGGGAGGGTCTCATACCGGACACAACAATGCACACTTGGTGAACACGTGCTGAACAAATTGTTTGAATGAATGAACGCTATTGCACTGCATTGCATGGCATCGATGCCATCTGTGCCTACACGTGGTGGCGGTGGTTAGTACACTGACTTGGTGGCTCCATTCCTCCCAGCATGTCTACTGATGAACCACAGGTGCTCGCTGGTCAAACCCTGGATGGGTACCTTTTTTTTTTTTTTTTTTTTTTTTGACAGGCAGAGTGGACAGTGAGAGAGAGAGACAGAGAGAAAGGTCTTCCTTTTGCCGTTGGTTCACCCTCCAATGGCTGCCGCGGCCGGCGCACCGCACTGATCCGATGGCAGGAGCCAGGTACTTTTCCTGGTCTCCCATGGGGTGCAGGGCCCAAGCACTTGGGCCATCCTCCACTGCACTCCCAGCCATAGCAGAGAGCTGGCCTGGAAGAGGGGCAACCGGGACAGAATCTGGCGCCCTGACCGGGACTAGAACCCGGTGTGCCGGTGCTGCAAGGCAGAGGATTAGCCTGTTGAGCCGGGTGGGTGTTGAGCTCCGGGTGGGTACATTTCTTAGGTTAAGTGCTGGCCACTGGATCTAGAGCAGAGTGCCCCAAAGCAGCCAGCTGCTTCTTCCTCTGAAAGAGGAGGGCGGTCATGGTTAAAATGCACCTTCTCAGACTGTCCTCATGGCTTTGACAAGCCCTTCAGGTTTTCTGGCAAACTACAGATGCAGCCATTTGTACAGACTCAGATACAGGTTCTATGGGGTTGTGGGGTGGATGGAGTCAAAGTTCACCTGAGAAGCCTTGGGGCTCAGGAAGCACAGACGCAGAAAGTTCCTAGAACAAACGGCCAGCTCCAAGGCCCTGGGGGTGCGTCTCTGGCTCCTTCCCACTGCCCACCACCCACAGCTTTGGACACCTGGCAGGTGCACGAAGACTCAGAATGAAGCAATGACCCCGAGGTCCTGGGGCCGTCCTCAGCACCACAGGCCACCCCCATCCCTCCTGCCTGTCTTGTGAGGTGCCCAGGACTCCACAAAAGACCACAGCCAAGCCTATAGACAACTGTCTATCCTGATCAGTATCTTCACCTTTTGCTCTGGGTAGCCTCCACATGCCCGGACCCAAGCCCAGGCTCTGGCAGCCACTGCTGCCCCCTGCGTCCTGTCCTATGCTCCACCCAGGTATAAGAGCCAGTCTTCATTGAGCACTTTTATGTGTTAAGCACATCACAGCCATTTTCTCACTTCACCTGGACATCGCTGTAAGGTCAGAACTATGTTTATTACCATTTTACAGATGAGAAAACTGAGATTAAAAGACTGAAATACCGGGGCTGGCACTGTGGCATAGCAGGTAAAGCTGCCACCTGCAGTACCAGCATCCCATATGGGCGCCAGTTCAACTCCCAGCTTCTTTTCTTCCAATCTAGCTCTCTGCTATGGCCTGGGAAAGCAGTAGAAGATGGCCCAAGCCCTTGGGCTCCTGCACCTGCATGGGAGACCTGGAAGAAGCTCTTGGCTCCTGGCTTCAGATCAGTGCAGCTCTGGCCATTTTGGCCATCTGGGGAGTGAGACCGAAGATAAGAAGACTTCTCTC